>NC_142089.1:2070357-2410000 GCF_054644295.1 Miniopterus natalensis
CGAATGGTTTTCTAATTTCCCCCCCTCCGCACCCCCCAAAGGGTTTGTCTTTTACATTTGACCTGAACCCTTAAGTGCTCTGTGCTGCCAGGGCGGATTTGCAAAGCGAAGGTCAGGCTGGCTCAACCCCATCTATGGGACATCTTGCCAAGAACAGTTCCTGACTTACCAGCTCAGAATTGGCTGGGGAACCGTCAGCCTCCCGACTCCGCTGAGGCTCATGCTGATTTGGCCTTGATGACTTAATTGTGGAAGATGGCGTGCCCTGTGGAAGATGGGTGATCGCAGTAGAGCCAGAGCTCCCAGGGCCGCAGAGATGAAGTTCGGGATGGATGGGGGTGACGTGATGGGGTGTTTTTATTTGGGGGAGCCCTGGGATTTGTATGGACAGACTAGGGTGGTTAATTGGGTTTATGGGAGGAGAGGAGAGTGGAGAAAGGACACACAGAGGCATGCAGGCCTCTGGTCAATGTCACTGTGACCTCCAGGACATCTGGGCATGTGGACCTAATTGTCCCTTTGAGGGCCTGAGTCATTGTGTCGGGGGCAGCAAAGCCACCGGACCTCCCCGCGTGGCTGTGGAGCTAGCTGCGGGCCCTGAGGCAGAGGAGCCTTGGCTCCCAGGTGCCGGCCCGGCGTCTCCCGTTCCCGGCCGTAGGCTTAATCCTCACATTTGCTCAATGCCTCGTGATTTGTAAAGGGCTCTCACGTACTTTTCCTCTGGCAGATGAGGAGGCAGAGAGTGTAAGTGATTTGTCCAAGGTCAATGAATCAATCAGCAGAGCAATTATTGAGCTCTATTGGCGAGCGTGGCGCCGAGAGCCGCAGGGGAGGCCCGAAGAGAAAGAGGGGGCCTGGGCGAGCTGGGCCAGAGAGAGGGCGGTCTGCACGCAGACGCAGGCTCGTGCGTGCACACTCATCCGCACACGCCGCACCCAGGCACATGCGCCCCCATGCACACACAAAACAGATGCACACACCTGCGTGTTCCCCCAAAACCCAGCCATATACATGCAGCACACACAGGCACATGCACCCCATGCACACACAAAACAGATGCACACACCTGCATGTTCCCCCCAAACCCAGCCATATACATGCAGCACACACAGGCACATACACCCCCATGCACACACAAAACAGATGCATACACCTGTGTGTTCCCCCAAAACCCAGCCATATACATGCAGCACACACAGGCACATGCACCCCCATGCACACACATGTGCACAGTTATGCATGCACACCAACCCACCCAGCTGTATGTCTTCAACACGCACACACACACACATGCACACACAGGCACACACATTCACACGTAGGCGCACACACAGGCACACACAGGCACACACAAGCTGCTCACATGGCAACAAATTCCAGTTTCAGGCCAGGTAGGAAGATTTGCTCCAGGGTGATGGCACCGCCAAGAACTGGGACAGGAGAGCTGGGGAAGCAGAACCACATGGGTCATGCGGACGCCAGGACAGAGGCCGTGACTGGGGCCTGAACGCTGAGCTCTGCAGCTCTTGAGGGGCCCCGGGATCCAGACCCCTCCTGCACCCCCCCCCCGGGGCCAAGGTCACTGCGCCGAGGAAAGAGCCCCTTAGATGAAGGCCCAGGAAGGAAGGGAAGGAGGCCGCGGCCCCAGTGGAGCTCGCAGCTGCGCTTCCCTCCACGGCGAGAATTGAAATAATCAAAATAATCAGAAATAATCAGAATCATCACCTGCAATCACACTAAGTAACAATGTGTAACAGTAACAAATGGGCGCGGAGACGTCCTCCAAGGCCTGGGGTTTGTCGGAGAGTCCGGGAGGACAATTTCCTAAATTAATTGCTTGCTGCCTCCTGCCCGGCCGGCGGGCGGCTGCGGATGCCGATTCCGGGCCCTTCTCCCGAGCGGCGGGCAGGTGTCCCGGCTCCTCTGTTGGCTTTTTCCGTGTCGAGCCTTTGGCTTCTCTCCACGCCTCCGGGAGCATCGCCACCGCCCCTCAAGCCTTCGACAGCAGGGCGGGTCTGGGTGCTTGGATTAGAAAATAATAAAGCTCAGCACGGCCTTGAGAAGGGTCTGAGGGGGTGCTCTGGGGCTTTCCACCTCCTTCTGCCCCCCCCGGCCCCCAGGGCTCTCCTTGGGGGAGGCTGTGCCGGGGAATGAGCTATGCCGGGCTTAGAGCCCCCTCAGCACCCCAGGAGGTTGGGAGATGAAAGGTGTGAGGCATCTTGCATTTGGCTTCCAGTCCAGAGTAGGGGTGAGGGCTTCATCCTGTCTTTTGGGGTGGCGGGGGGACATGATTCAACCAGCAACTGTTTCTATGGTCCTGTCACATTCAGGTGCCCCTCCACCCCCCAGGCCTGCAGTTCAGCCTTAAGGCCTTTCAGTATTTCAGTCCCGTGAAGTTTGTATCTCCTGCTTGATTGGCAAGTGTCCTTGGGGGGCTTCAAAAGCGAATGGGACCCTTTCCGGGTCCCATGGACCGAGGGAGGCTTTCAGGGGGCGCCCCCTGCAGGCCCCCCTGTGGGTGCGCAGTCGGCTCCGCCTTCGGGTTGTTCTCGGCTTCCTGTTGCCAAGTCGCCTTGGAGGAGTCACCTTGTCCCTGGGTCCTCGGTCTTCTCATCTGCAGACCAAGATGACATCACCGCCCATGGCCTCCGCAGAGGGTGAGGCAGAGACGCTGAGCCCAGACGTGGAGGGCCCTGGGGGCCCCGGGCATGTCCGTGTGTCTGCATCGGCCTGCTCAGTGCAGGCTCTGAGGACAGACAGCCTGGCCTTCCACAGACGGGGGGGGGGGGGGTGCAAGGAAGGGGCAACCAGGACCCAAAAAGGAAGCAAGACCTGCCCGAGGCGAATCACACAGGAATTAGCAGAAATCGTTTGTTTTCTTCCCAAAATACTCATATGTATTATTTATATATAAGTGTATAAATTATTCATATGCATGATTTACATATAAGATGGTTGTGTTTACATAGTGGTCCCGATTCTCTCTTGAAATTCTTTACCTTGTAACTGGTTTTCTTTACTAATGTTAATCACCATTATTTTAAAGTTCTTGCCTGATGACCAGCGCCCCCTCCCTGGATGTCCCACAAGGCCGTTCCTTTTGCCTGTGTTTTTTCTCTTGGTTTTTGTACATTTGGTCCTGCCCCCTGGTGTGCCTGGTGATTTTGTGTCCGATGCTGGACATCGTGCAGGAAAAGCTGTGGGCCGAGTCCCGTCCATTTCTTGGTTTGTACAGTCCGTGAGTCAACAAGGGCTTTTTTACACGTTTAAATGTTTGAAAAAAATAAAAAATGATAGTATTTCATAGCACGTGCAGGCCATCTGAAACGGGATGTCGGCGTCCACGGGCAGAGTGGTCCTGGGACAGTCACACCCGTCTGTTGCATCGGTGGCCGCCTCTGAGCTGCAGCAGCCGGGGCCAGTGGTCGCCATGGAGACGGTGGGGCGCGAAGCCTCAACCTTGACCTGCCTGGCCCTTTCCCGGAGGTGTCCTCAGACTCCGCTCTGGGCTGTTACACCCCAGCCGGTGGGGGTCGTGCAGACAGGAGGCTGGGTTTCCACGTCTCTGGAAGGAGGCCCATCCTCCTGCGGCTTCAGCCCTGGGTTCTGCCTCTGCAGCCCACGGATGCCTCCCCGACTCCAGAGAGCTGTTGTCACTTTGGGGTCAGGGGAACAAAGCCTTCCTGTTCTCCAGAGTCCCAGGGGGTTCCTGGTGCTTGATCCCCAGGCTGAACGTGCACGTTTCCCTCCGTTTCCTCGTGTTCTCTCTGAAGAGGCCTCCAGCTTGTGCTTTGAAAGGCCGTCTTGCGGACATGGGTGCGGATGTGTCAGGGACCCCGCAGCGGAGCAGAGGGCAGCTGTTGTCCTGTCCCCATGCTTCTCCCACCAGGACCCCCATCCCTCAGACTCTCCCCCCTGCTCTCGCAGGTCTCACAGGAATAGCTCCCAAGGCCACGACTGCCTGGGGCCTTTCTTGTCCTGACCTTGCTGCAGCCCCAGGGGCAAGATGCAGAGAGAGGCCCAGTCTTACCTGGGCGAGGCCTCTCCCTCCCAGGGGACCGGTAGGTGGCTCTGCTTGGGCCAGGGGTATTAGGGCCTTTTACATGCACCTATTTGTTGTTTGTTGTTTTTAATAGGATGGCAGCTAGCAGCCTAAAGACAGCGGCTGTTAGATTTAATGACACTCCCCACCAGGAAGCCCTTAAAAGGTGCTAAGACTCCCTGTGGGAAGCTGGTGCCCGGAGGTCTTGCACCCCCTCTCCCCGGACCTTCAGCCCTGCACTGCCATCCCCCGGCTGCCTAGTGGTTTCAGTGGCATGTGGGGACAGCCATGTCCTCCTGGTGGCTGTGCTGACACTCTTAGTGCATTTGGGAGGCAGAGGGGACAGCCAGCTGGGCCTCGGGGCTCTGTTTCCAAGCTTTGCTCGGTGCACCCAGAAGAGGAGGCAGGATCCTCCCTCCCTGCTCTAGACCTTGCGTAGAGCCCACAGGCCCAGCCCCAGCCATCCTGTCCCAGGAAGGGGCCTGAGCCTCTGCCCAGACGCCCCTGTAATGATAACCAGGGTGAGGGCCACAGCCCTCCGTGCCCCTACTGTGCGCCGGCTTTGATCAGGAGCCCGAGGCAGCACCAGGATCGTGGTCTGCAGGATGGGAGTGCCCAGGCCACGTGGAGAGGGGGGCAGCCAGGCTTTGTGGAGGGGCCTTAGTGGTTGCTTAGAGGTTTGATCCACTCACCATCTTCTGGGCTAAATATGGTCCCCATCTTGGTGGTGAATAATTCAGTCACAGGCTCCCCAGCTGGCACCTGGGCCCAGAGCCCCGGCTGCCAGGCCCCGGCCGGTGCTGCTTCCGCAGCAGAAGCCCCTGTTCCCTGCAGCGGCTGATGGGTGCCGGGGGTGGGCATCCCCCCAGGGCCCCTGGCTCCTGCTAGCGCCGAGCCCGCCAGCCGCCCCGGCACGCTCCCTCCAGCAGGGCCCCTTTGCTGAAATGTTCCGGTGCTGCTGGGATCTGAGTGAAGGAAATGGGCTGTTTCCATCCTGAATGAGAGCAGGCCAGTGTTGGCTCCCTGTGTGCCTTCAGTGAGATGAGCAGCAAAGTCAGTGTGTGGGGCACGTATGTGCATGTGTGCACGCACGTGTGTGCGCATGTACATATGCATGTACGCAGGTGCACACGTGTATCTATGCGGGGCATGTACGCACATGTGTGTGTGCATGCATGTGTGTATGTGCACGTGCATTGGGCTGTGTGCACACATGTGTGGGGGGTGCATGTGTGCATGTGTGTCCCCGAGTCCTGGGAGGAGTCAGCAAACCACATGGAGAGGTGGGTCAGTGACACGCCTAAGATGCTTGGGCTTGGAAAGATCCGTGCTCTGTCCCAGGAGCTCCCCATTTCCCTCAGTGCGGCCTTTCTTCTGGGAACAGGTGCTGCCATGGAGGGGGCTTCCCAAACTCCCTCCTGTGCCCCCCTCCCTCCCCCAGACCCCAGGCCTCGAAGGGCAGTGACCGCCCTGGGGCTGAGCAGCGGGACAAGCCTGGCTTTGGCCATGAAGACAGTGACAAGCTGGGGTCTGGATGTGGCTGCCGTGTGATCCTTTTGTCAGGGCTCCCTCTGTCTCCCGTCTGTGGCCCTGAGCTCTGAAATCTCCGAGAAAAGTTCCCCTTGCTTGAGGAACTTTCTCCTCGATGTGGCCAACCAAGGATGGGACAGTTTTAGTTGTGCCTCATGTCAGGGAACAAGTGTCTGCCATCAAGTCCCTTTTGGAGGCCCCAGCAGTGCAGTGTGTGTGATGACCCCGGTGCTCTCTGGACCATGGCACTGGCCCTCCCCGGGGACAATGTCCTCCACCAGGCTGTGCAGGGACCAGCTGACGGGCTCCAGAGCACGCGTGCTCGGGCTGGAGGCCCGTGTTTGCTGGGTCTTCGCTGTATGTGCAGTAAAGGCTTAACCTCGCTCAAGGACATGCACTGGACCCCAGCTCCTGGGAGGTTGCTCTTCGCCCTGGGGATGTCCTGCTTGGTTAGTGTCTTTGTTAAACCAGGGGCATGGCCTACGGTGTCAGCTTCACCTCTGAGGGGCTGGAGTCTACACCAGCCACATGTGGGTCACCTGTGACCGCACGACCCACAGAGCCAGACCCAGGACTGGACCCCAGACCAGGGAAGCAATACTCCGCATTGTCACTGTCATCTCTGGGAAACAGTGCTGAGACACCCCCCTCCCCCGGGTGACTGCGGCTGCAGGTCCCTGCCTGGCGTCTCCTGGACTCGGCCTCTGCTGTGTCGCCGGAGTGTAGCAGCCTCATTCAATCTCGTGGGCCCCTAAAGGGAGGTGTTGAGCCTGAGGGGGTCCTGGGACTCCCAACTATACTGCTCAACCTTGAGAAACCCCTTAATCTCCCCGTGGACATGCGAGCGTGTCTGCACCGCCTCGGGGTGGCAGTGAGCTGGGTGGGACCTAGTTCAGCAGGACCTGTGAGCTGCGCCCAGTGCCGGTAACACGAGCGCTGCCTCCTTACGTGGCTGCACCCACGGGGGGCCAGGCCGCCCCCTTCTCAGCCCTGCCTTTGCTGTTCGTCGGAAGGGACTGGACGGAGAAGAGGGGGCGGGATGGGGAAAGGACCACGGTTTGCCCTTTGTGGCCACACAGTTGTGACCAGGACCTGCTAACCACATGGTGCCCACTGGCAGAATCCCCACGTCAGTTTCCGTGGCGTGACGTGGGTTCGAAACGCGGACCCCGTTTCTCAGTGTCGCCCATGCGTTTCTCCTCAGCAAACAGCCTCGGCACTGTTGCTGATCGGGGCCGTATTTCCTACGGGGCCGCCCTGTGCGCTGCGCGGCGTCTGCCAGCATCCTGGCCCTCTGCCCACCTGGTGCTTGTGAAGCACCCCCACCTGTGTGACAGCCAAGGACATCTCCAGACACAGCCAGATGTCCCCAGCTGAGGCCACTGCTGCGCCCTGACTCCGAGGTCCCTTTGGGATGATTCCTTGAGGACTGGCTTTTACCGTGGGGTTGATGAAGCCGCATCCTGGGTGGCGTCCGCTGGGCTGTTTCCCTGGTGATGGCCCTTTTGTCTCTGCCTTAAGCTGGAGGGACGTCTGATGACAGGAGACTCTGTCCTCACAGTTCTGGCTCGAAGCTCCTCCATTACTCACCCCGTGGACGGCTCTGCTGGGTCACTCGGAAAATGGCGCACTCCTTTGGGTCCCCGCCACGAAAGCTGGTGGCCTTGTTTTTGTGTGAACACCCTGGCTTTCGAGGGTGCACGCCCTACCCTGGGAGGGGGTCAGGCGCCTCCGAGTGGGCCTCAGCCTCGGAGAGCCTCGGCCTCCGGACAGCGGGGCCGGCCTCCTGCAGCACCGTGTCCCAGGGACTGTCTGCCCAGGACGTGCTGTGGAGTCATAGCTCACGGTGTCTGTGGAAAGGGAATGGTGTCTTTGCAGTGGAATTGGCACTTTGGACACCTAGTGTCACTTCCCAACTGTCAGACCCATGAAGACATCCTTGACCCATTGCCCACTGGGTCCTGTTCCCGTAACTCAGGTACCTGGAGTTCCTGCATCGGAACATGAGCTACTGGACACACAGAAATGTCATCCTTCGCCTCGGCCATCCAGGGCCATTGTCCCTGCCTTCCTCAAGTGCCCCAGCCAGAAGGGCCCACCCCCCAGTGCCAGACAAGAAGGCTCTGGGTGGGTTTGCTTCTGCAGTGGACAGTGGCCCGTGTTGGGTCCCCCTTCATTTCATAAGACACTCGTGCAGACCCCGAGATGGATTGCCAATATCCCCCCCCAATCTTTGGGCCCAATCTTATTACAAACCTCCACAAATATAACCATAAAAGCCCTGTTGATTGATGCAGGACTGGGTAATCCATCTGTCCCCATCCATTATCCCAGGCCTAATATTTTATTACCTGGGTGGCAGCTGATTCCAGCACATTAGGACACAGTGGCAATTACCAGGCACAGAGAGGACCCCTAAATTAGCAGCAACAATAGCACCTGTCAGGAGAGGGGAGCAGGAGGCCCACACGGCACATGTCGTGCTGGGGACCAGGTCGGAATTGCAAACGATCTGAAGATGGATTCAACATTGACCTTGGAACCAGAGAGGTCGTATCTTTCCTTTCTTGGGGGCATAGCGTTTACATGCTCTGAAGGTGACATCATCATCAACTCTAACAGACCTCCTGGCAGGCGGCATAGACCACTCAAGGATCTCCCTGCCAGGGGTCAGTAGGGTTCATGGGACAGATGTCCCTGGTGCATTATTTAATGACCACCAGAGACCTGACCTGAGGGAACACAATTTAAGGTGCAGAGAGATGAGCGAGGAAGGAGAGAAGCTGGGAAGCTGTCCTCCTAAGAGCGGCGCCCGTTGGGTGGGGAGGGAAAACCATATCTGTAGACCAGTAGGGTGCAGTCCCTCTGGACAGTGACCTAGTGATCTGAACATGCTTGTCTTTTAAAAGATGCAGTTTTTTCAACCTTAACGAAGGAAGGCTGAGAGGCACGTGGCTGGAATATTTCTGAGGGCCATTGGATGGATTGCGCTGGTAAAATTACCTCTGAGTTTTGGTTTCCAAAAATCAAGAATCCTGTCTAATCGAGTTACCATGGAAAACTGTCACACAAAGAGATATGTCCTCAAGCCAGCTTCATGGGAACAAGCCCAGGTGGGCAAGCTGCCCACCGCCGGTTAAGGCCCAGCTTGCTGAGATAGAGGCTGTGGCCATCTTTGAAATCACTTTGACAGTGGCCAGTGAAAATCTCAAGAGACAGCCAACCTGTGATGATGGACAGTGAAGGATGTCAGGCAGAGGGATGGACTTTTGTTCTTAGAGTCTTGAGTTGGGGCCGGGACTTCCCTTGAGCCAACAATTTTCCCCTGGACCTCAGCCTCTTCCATCCACCGGGAGAGGAGAAGGGCACTGTCCCATCCTCGCCCACAGGGGAACGGCAGGGGTTGGGACAGCTGAGATGCAGCTGCACGTGGGACTCTTCCCTCCCGAGGACTTTGACCGAGATACTCAAACCAGCAGGGGATAAGGCGTAACAAGATGAGGGACCAAAATCTGGCAGTGGCCTGGGCCTCCTCTGGTCCTGGGGACATTGGGGAGTGGATGACAGGGTGCTCTGCTCTTGTAAGGGGATCCTCAGTGCCTCCAGCTGGCTGGCCTCGCCCTTGAACCAGCCACCACAGCTCCTGTCAGCTCACTCCTGCTCAGCCTGCTCTTTTATGTCACCCACCTTCATCGGCATCGAATTCTGATGATCTAGAAGAGGGAAGGTTTAGCCCAAGAAACAAAGACTCCGTTCTTGCCATGGGAACTGAGGTGTGACCTGCCAAGAAATGGCTGGAGCACTTCCAAGGGGTCTGTCCATGGAGGATGTGGTGAGGCTAAAGCACTTGCCTTCATGATTTAGAAGGTTGTCTGTCCCCAGGGAATGTAGGAGGGTTGCCAGTTCCTCCACAGAAATAAGTGAGGCTGCCAGGTCAAAGCCAAAACCGAGATGAACAAAGTCTGAGCTCAGAATCATATAGTACTACTTAGGATGGACTTTGGAGCCAGAAGACCCTATGAGATCCAAGGAATTTACACAAATTTACCCAGACAGTTGTCACTTCCATTTATGATGATAGCATCTACCTTTGAGAGTCTCTGCCAAGATTAAATGGGATAATACACAGAATCACCTAATGCTTGCTGTCACTTGGTGAGCATGCCTGTGATCATTGTCATCATCATCATCATCACCAACTTCATCATCACCATTGTCATCACCATCATCATCACCATCATCACCATCATCACCATCACCATCATCACCATCACCATCATCACCATCATCACCATCACCATCATCACCATCACCATCATCACCATCATCACCATCACCATCATCACCATCATCACCATCATCACCATCATCACCATCACCATCACCATCATCACCATCACCATCATCACCACCACCATCACCATCATCACCATCACCATCATCACCATCACCATCATCACCATCATCAGCATCACCATCATCATCACTGTCTCCATCATCACCATCAGCATCATCAGCATCATCACCATCATCGCCATCATCACCACCATCACCATCACCACCACCTTCACCACCATCACCAGCATCACCAGAATCACCAGCATCACCAGCTTACTTCTCATCGCAGGAGGATAGACACAGGATGAGCTCGTAGTTTTCAAGACAGCATGGTGGTCTCTTGACTGGGCCGGAGTGTGTGCAAATGGAGGGTGAGTGGAGCTCGAGCAGCCGTCCTTGGTGCCCATTAAACTGGGCATCTTTATCAGTCCCCTCTGCCAACAACATCTCAGATGAGTCAAAGGAAGCTGGTGAATGGATGGGGATTACTGAGGTGGTGGGCACTCCACTGTTGCTGCGGTTGAGGGTGGTCTATATGGCATGAAGCTTAACCCAACTGGCAGGCAGACTTGGCAGTCCTAGAGAAGCCCAGCTGTCTCACAGATGCGACAAATTGGGCACTGGTGTATGAGAAGCCATTGGCCAGGACCAGTGGTGAGAGCTGCCACTATAAACAATGGGCACCAGAGCGACTGTTCCTGAGGGTGGGTACCACGGCTGGGCTGGTCGAAGCTGGCACTGCCTGGACTGCAGTAGGTGCTCCACACCTGGTTCAATGGATAAAAGAGTGAATGTGGGAGGCCTGTGACATTCACGTCTTTCCGCCGGTTTTCCTGGCGGTGCTTATGCTGTGTGCTCAAGCCAGGAATCTCCCGACAGACGGGAGAGGGGCCGACAGGAGGAAAAAGCTTGTTTTCTGGTCATGCCAACTTTGAATCATTTATTGGCAATTCCCCCCACCCCCACCCCCCGAGTGCCATATCCAGTAGAGAGGTGACATCTGTTTGTGAGACTGTGTCCCTGGGAGGCTGCCAGAGAATTCTTCCACTCTGAAACCTTCCACGCCAGAGAGTCATCCTCCCACGCGACCTGCCGGGTTCCCTGGGTGTGGTAGGTGGGCCTCTGCTAAGGGACCGCAGGACTGGGCACCAGGCGTGGAGAGACAGATGCTCCAGCGTCTCGGGTGGAAGAACATGGGAATCGGCGCTTCGGTGGGGAGCCTGCCCCACCTGCAGGGCCCCCGTGGCCTTTATTACCTGGCTCCCAGGTAAGGTTCCCGCTGTCAGCAGAATGTGCAGCCAGAGCCCTGGACCTTCCAGGTGGCCCTGACTGACCAGTGGGGGCTGCCAGGGGTGTCCCTGTGTCCATGTCCCAGGAAGGATGTCACAGATGTATCATCAGGAAGAGTGGAGCTGGGCTGGGGGTTGGCAGGTGGAAGCTGGAGATGGTTCGGGGGTGGGGTTGGGGCAGAGGGGGAGTGCAGGGGAGAATTCCCATCCTCGGCCGTCTGCACGTGGGGTTAGCAGGCAGCTCTTGGCCCGGGCTCTGGCTGCCCTGGTTCGGGAGGGGCCAGTCCTTCAGTCCCTGTCTGCTGCTCATCCCCCACCACCCTGCACACACAGGGCAGGGTCAGACCACAGAGCTTCTGCAGGGCCTGGATCTTTCATTCCCTGGGCAGTGAGCTTGTTGGAGAAAATTCGGGCAAACACAGCCCTTTCCCAATGATCCAACTATCCCCGAGCCTGCAGGCTGTCTCCCCACCTTCCCCCTCCCGGGTCAGGCCTGGTCCTGTCCTCACGTGCAAGCAGCTGCCCTGGTGCACAGAATCAAGGAGCAGGTCTGATCCAGGGTGGCAGGAGACAGAGGAGGGTGACAGGTCCTGGGGGGAGCTCCAGCTAGGCCTCACCTGTGCCAGGGGAGGGGCTCCCAGCTGCCCCCATAGGCCAGGTCACAGCCCGGGGACTGAAGGAGCTCTGGGAAGGGGAGAAGTTGGGGCTGGGGCTTCCCTCCCTGGGCCCAGGTAAGGGCAGGCCTGGTGCCCACAGCACCTGCTTGCACCCGTGTGGCAAAGGAGGGGCTGCGGCCTGTGTGGTCCCCACCGTGGCCCCTTGCCCGGTGTGTGCAGGCTGCTCAGGGACAGGACCAGGCGTTTGTGGCCAGGTTAACAGGACAGGTTAACGTGCCTCCTTCCGGGACCCCTTCACCTCCTGACCCGGGTCTCACGTCTCCCCTCTCCCCCTTCCATCTCCAGGTCTGGCTGTCCATCAGATCGTCACCATCACCGTCTCCCTCATCATGGTCATAGCTGCGCTGATTACAACTCTTGTCTTAAAAAACTGGTAAGGATTCTCACCCAAGGATATTTTTTCCCATTGATTTTTTAGAGAGAGTGGAAGGGAGAGGGGAGAAAGGGAGGGGGAGAGAGAGAAAAACATCAATGTCAGAGGCACATTGATTGGTTGTCTCCTGCTCAGGCCGGGGATCGAACCTGCAACCCAGGTACATGCCCTTGACCGGGAATCAAACCCAAGACCCTTTGGTACTGGGCCAGCACTCTAACCACTGAGCCACACAGGCCAGGGCAGAAAGATCCAACTTTTCCCACCTGGCCCCAGGCCACGGCCAGGGAACTGTTTCTCCGGCCTCCCGCACAGACCCCCCAGAGCACAGCCCCTCCCGGAGGCGCTCCCCTGGCTCAGGCAGCAGGCGTTACCTCCTCCAAATTCCTGTTTCTCGGACCCAGGTGCCTTTGGATGTTGCTCACCCAGGGGGCAACCCTTTTCCTCTCTTTCCCAGCAGCAGCGCGGACGGGGGCTATGCAGGGCGCTCGCTGGCCCTGGCCCTGGCCCTGGCCCTGGCCCTGGCCTTGGCTGTCCCAGCTGTCCCAGGCCCCGTGCCGGCCCAGCCTCCCCTCACCTTCCTTCCCCGACGGGCCGTGGCTCCCTCCGAATCAGGTTACTGCTTTGCTCCAGGCGGCCTGTCTCTGCCTATTTCCTCCTGGAAATTGGCCTATTTTGAGGTTGGCCTCGCTGTGTGTACACACCTGCTACCCCCTGGGAAAAGCAGGGAGCTGCAGGGTGACCCCCCGTGTGCCTGCAGCCTCTCCTCCAGCAAGTGTGGCTCCTTTTAGCATCAAAGCTCAGACTCCCTCGCAGAGTAATTCACCCGAACGCCTGCTGCCTGCAGCTGCTGGAGGAAATCAGACGGCTGCCGGGCGGGGGTGGCCGGGCGGCCACATGGGGGAGGGCGGTGGAAAGCGGGTCTCCGGGGTCAGCGAGGGCGGACAGGAGGCGCAGGGCCAGGAAGGGCCTCACACGGACCAGCGAGGCCTCGGCGCAGCCCCGATGGGCAGCTGGCCCGGGACGCCCATGGCCAGTAAGCGTGGGACCCGATGGGCAGCTGGCCCAGGACCCCCCATGGCCAGCAAGCGTGGGACCCGATGGGCAGCTGGCCCGGGACGCCCCATGGCCAGCAAGCGTGGACCCCGGGTGTTTGCTGGGACACACGATGAGGAAGGCACTCAGCTTACAGCCGCTTTCTGGGTGGCGCAGGACCATGTGGGCGCCTGGTCCACGAATCCCGCTGACACCCTGATGGAGGAAAAACCCCTCCCCCAGGAGACAGGGGACTTGTGACCCCCTGTGTGACAGGCCACCAGCTTCCTCTTGGTTTCCCCACACGTTTGGGTTTGCAGCAAACCCTCAGCAGGCTGGACGAGGGGGCTCCATGACCTTGCTGGGGGGGGGGGCTTCCAGGCCGGCAGTGAGGAGTCCCCTCCTTGGGAGAGCGAGGCAAGGGGCACCCTGACTCACAGGGAGGTGGGCGCACGAACCCCCTTGCATCCTCTCATTCGTCATCAACACTGAGCATCGAGGGGGGAAGAGGGGACAGGGGAACTGGTGCCCTGATGAGGTCCCCCAAAGTGGGGGCTCCCCAGATTTCCACCTCGCTGTCCCCCTCCACGGGCATGGGACTTCCACCCCTCCTGCTCATGAACCTGCCGGAGGGACATCTAGGAAAGGGGACGGGTCTCTGATTGTCCCGTCATCAGATCCCTCGGCCCCCGGGGTTAGATCCCTGTGTCCGTCTCAGGTGGCATCTGGAAGCTTCTGTGTCCAGAGGGATGGGAGATGAGGCAGGCGCCCTTGGGGGGGGGGGGGTCCAGTCACATTCCCAACTTGTGAGCACGGCAGGGGAGGGGCTCCCGACTCCCAGCTGTCCCCCAAGAGAACGATGTAGTCCCATCCAGAAGGAACGATCAGGCGCGTGGACTGTGCAGAGGCTTCCCCTGGGGACCACCCGTTTCCACCCCCTCGAGGCGCCCCTGGGAAAGGGGTCAGCACCAAGGTCGGGCTGACATTCTTTGGCCACACCAGGCTCAGCTCTGGGATGAGGGAGCTCGACGCTCCCCTCCCAGCCCTCCCTGCCGTGTGGGATGCGTTTAAAATTCCAATTTTATATAAAAAAGGGCCGACTGCTTGACTGTGGCTGACCTTCCCCAAGGGGCCGGGCGTTACCATTTAGTGTTTCACGGGTAACAACCGCCTGGAGACGGAGGGGACGGGGCTCCGGCCTGAGCTGCGTCCGTGGTCCCAGCCGCGCCCCCGCGTCTGTCCGTCCGTCCCCCCCAGCTGTGCCCAGAGCGGGACCACGCGGAGGAACAGCCACCAGCGGAAGATCAACCAGCAGGAGGAGAGCTGCCAGAACCTGACGGACTTCACCCCCGCGCGGGTGCCCAGCAGCCTGGACATCTTCACGGCCTACAACGAGACGCTGCAGTGCTCGCACGAGTGCGTGCGCCCCGCCGTGCCCGTGTACACCGACGACACGCTGCACCCCGCGGGCGAGTACAAGTCCACGTTCAACGGGAACCGGTAAGCCCGGCGCCTGCCGTCGGAGCCCCCCGCACAGAGCCCGGGGGCTGCGGGCGGGCGGGAGGCGCCTTCCCCTGGGACGGGCGGGAGGCCCCTTCCCCTGGATGGGGCGGGAGGCCCCTTCCCCTGGGTCGGGCGGGAGGCCCCTTCCCCTGGGACGGGCGGGAGGCCCCTTCCCCTGGATGGGGCGGGAGGCCCCTTCCCCTGGGTCGGGCGGGAGGCCCCTTCCCCTGGATGGGGCGGGAGGCCCCTTCCCCTGGGTCGGGTGGGAGGCCCCTTCCCCTGGATGGGGCGGGAGGCCCCTTCCCCTGGATCGGGCGGGAGGCCCCTTCCCCTGGATCGGGCGGGAGGCCCCTTCCCCTGGATGGGGCGGGAGGCGCCTTCCCCTGGATGGGGCGGGAGGCCCCTTCCCCTGGGTCGGGCGGGAGGCCCCTTCCCCTGGATGGGGCGGGAGGCCCCTTCCCCTGGGTCGGGTGGGAGGCCCCTTCCCCTGGATGGGGCGGGAGGCCCCTTCCCCTGGATCGGGCGGGAGGCCCCTTCCCCTGGATCGGGTGGGAGGCCCCTTCCCCTGGGTCGGGCGGGAGGCCCCTTCACCTGGGGACGGATGGGAGGCCCCTTCACCTGGATGGGGCAGGAGGCCCCTTCCCCTGTGTCTGAGGGTCCCAGCAAAGGCAAAGGCAGACAGGCGCCCACCACCCGGAGAGAGGACAGCCGCAGCCTGACCCCCACCCAGACCTGCACTCGCTGGGCAGCGGGCCGAGTGCCTTCCTGCGCTGTGCCCACGGCGGCCTCACCGCCCGGAGCTCAAAGCCAGCAGTGGAGCCCTCGCCCCCTGAACGCCACCCATCCCGATCGGCCCCCCGGCCACTGTCTCTGAGCCCCACCGATAACATGCCCGCAGCGAATTGAGCGAAACTCTCAAATTACAGCCAGACTCCTGGTCATTAAATACTTTTTTTTTTTTTAATTTTTTTTTTTTTTTATTATTATTAATCACTAGGCGTGCTTTAAAGAAGACAGCCCTGAATCCGTGCCTGGGAGCGCTCAGAAACCCTGAGTCAGCTTCTGGAGGTTTATCCCGAATTAGATTAAAACATCAATATGCTATTTTTTTCAAGCGGGCATACACTCCTACCTCATTTTATAAATTAAAAAAAATATTCTGCAAAGGCTTAATTTTAGGGGGAAATGAGTAAGACAGCAGGCGGATTGGGGGGCGTCTCTCAGAGCAGGCCAGGCAGCTGGGGACCCTGCCCAAGGTGCTCTGAACAGGCTCCTCCCAGAACCGAGTTGGGGGACTCGGGGTGAACTCCCCTGAACGGGTTCCTCCCGGACCCAGTTGGGAAACGGGGTGCCTTAGCTGCAGGGCCCGTAGTTATCGCAGCTGGACCCGCCCTGAGCCTGCGGCTGCTCCTCGGACACCTCGCGTCTCCGCGCTGGGCCCCGAAGTGTGAGAGCAGCTGCCCCTCCGGAGAGGGAACCTCGGGGCTGTCCTTCCCGGCACGACTTTCTTTCACTCGGGGACACTGGGGAGCTCACGGACCGCACCCCGGCCTTGCAGAAGGCCGAGTTCACCAAGAATCGTCAGGGTTTTCTGACCATTTCACTGAATGTGGGCGTCGGTTTGGCCAGGAGTCCCGGCCAGCGCCTCAGCCCCGGGGTTGGGGGGCCGGGGACTCTGATCGGTCTTTGTTTCACTTGGTCCCGGGCTCTGCCCTGTGCCCCATGGCAGCCCTGTCCAGGGGCCGGTGGGCACGGCTGGCATGCTCACGCCCGGGGAGGAAGCCCTGGATGGAGAGAGTCCCCGCTTTGGCGCCTGCGGTGACCCTCCCTGGCGCTCACTGGCCTCGGGAGGCGGTAGCTT
Source organism: Miniopterus natalensis (assembly GCF_054644295.1). Classification (NCBI taxonomy): domain Eukaryota; kingdom Metazoa; phylum Chordata; class Mammalia; order Chiroptera; family Miniopteridae; genus Miniopterus; species Miniopterus natalensis. Next base: position 2,087,006 of record NC_142089.1, read on the forward strand.
AGTCTGAAGGCGACGAAGCGTCGGGGCGCCGTTTTAGGAGTCAGGCCCTGTCCCCCCTACAATGTGATAACGCAGACTGAGGCCCTGTCCTCAAAGGCAGCCCCCCGAGCCGTGTGCTTGTCCTGTTCCTGAAAGGCTACATTTTGGAGATGGCCCCGCGGTGCCGGAAAGCTGGTCTCCGGCCGCTACAGCGGAGCCCGCCCGGGACGGGTCCCTCAGGCTGGGTTCTCCGGGGCTGTCCCGGGCGGTCAGCCAGCCGCAGGAGGCCGCCCCTTCCTGCCCGGGCCGGCGGGTCGGAGCTGAGCACCGCCTCGCAGGCGCTTCTTGGTGGCCCGAGGGGACAGCACCCTGCTTCGGGCCTGACCCACGGCTGTGGGCCTGGGCCAGCTGGTGAAGCCGGTTCCTTTCCGCCCGCCGCAGACCCTCCTCTTCGGATCGGCACCTCATCCCCGTGGCCTTCGTGTCTGAGAAGTGGTTTGAGATCTCCTGCTGACTGGCCAAGTCTTTTTTACCTCCTGGGGGCAGGGCGGACCCCATGTGTCTGTTTCACGGTACGTACGTCTCCTTTTGAACTCGATTCTGTTTTTAAACTTTATTATTATTATTATTTTTAAATATATCTTTATTGATTTCAGAGAGAGGAAAGGAGAGGGAGAGAGAGAGACAGAAACATCAATGATGGGAGAGTCATTGATTGAGCCCGCGAATCGAACCCTGATCGCCTGGATCCTAGGTCGACGCTCAACCGCTGGGCCACGCTCGGCTGGGCTCGATTCTGTTTTTAAAAATATGTTTTTATTGATTTTTAGGGAGAGAGAGAGCGAGATAAACGTTGATGAGAGAGAACCATCGAGGGGCTGCCTCCAGCGCGCCCCCTGCTGGGGACCGAGCCCGGAACCTGAGCGTGCGCCTCGGCCGGGAACCGAACAGGCGGCCTCTTGGTTCCTGGGTTGACGCTCAACGGCTGAGCTGCCGGGGCCGGGCGAGCCTGATTCTTTTTTCCCCCATTGCCCCGCCTTCCCCACTCCGTCCTCACGCTGGGAAAACTGGGAGCCTTCCCGGTGGCGACACCGTGGGCGGAACTGCGATGGTTACCTTTCTGAGCAACCTGGAGGGCTGGGCAAGTGGGGTCCCTGCTGCGCTTGTTAGAAAAGCCCCCGTGTCTCAGTGATGGGGGGAGAGGGAGAGCGACACCCAGGCACCCGGACCCAGCACCCGGGCTGTTTTCTGCCCGCGTCTGCCCCTCCCCAAGGAAGGCCCCGGGGGCACTGCCTGCCGGGCGGGGACTTCAGCCCCGGAGACGAGCTCGGGTCCCCACGGTCGCTCCCGGAGCCGGGAGCGGTCAGGGCAGCTTCGTGGGCAGACGCGGCGCCATCGCATGTCCTGACATGGGAAGGGAGGCGCAGAGCAGAATTAAAACACAACTTTGAAATATAAAAACAAGAGATAAGAAGGAAAATCATAGAGAAAGGAAGGGAGAGTTGAGGCATCTGCTAATTTGGAGCCGGGGATGGGTAGAAAGTGGGATGAATTTTCCACGCTCGGCTGGCGGGGAACATTTCTCTGCGCTCAATGATATTAACTTTAATGCGGATGTTAAATTGCTTTCTTCGGGCTGGATCTGCGCACACGCGGAGGCCGGGGGTGAGCATCGGCCCCCTCGGCTGCACGTTCCACCAGCGCAGTCAACAGATGCAACCCCCGGCGTGGGGCGTTTTAAATTTGCTTTTCTTTGGATGCCAGGTTTTCTAAGGACCCCCATTTTGCTCCAGAGAGTGTCGTTTCCCCCCCAGATGTTCCTTCTAAAGGTGACCTCTGATCCCTGCCGTGAGCAGGGAACCCAATTTCCAGAATGGTTGGTTTTTTTTTTCTCTGCTCACCTTCTGACACAAGGACAAAGCCATTGTCAGAGTGGGGTGCAGGGCCCGAGGTGGGGAGTTGTTTTCTTGGGCCTTCAGGGGACCCTCCGAGGACGCGGCTCCCAGAGTTAGCGTGGGCCGGAGGAGCCGGCTGCTTGGAGACGTCGGAATGGATCGGTCAGTTCCTGAGGCCGGTCCTAATGAATAGCGTGTTTGCTCCAAATTAAATCTCCAGCCCTCCCTTCCTATCCCGGAGCCAAAATGACCTGCTTAGCGCCATATTCAGCCAACAGGCAAAGAAGTGTAATTAGATTAGAAAGGAAAGGGAGCCTCCCCCTCAGATGCCTTTGCGGAGACTGTGTGGCAGCAGGTGGGATGTGTTCTGTCCCCACGGCCAAGGCCAGGGCACTGGGCACGGCCCTGCCCTCATAGGCCTTTGTCTGCCTCAAGGGGACACCTCATTAGGGCCCCAGGGACCTCCCGTTGCTCCAGCCAGACCAACCACCTGGACCTTTCTCGTGGACAGAGGGGTCCTGCCTGTCCCGTGCAGCGTCTGCAGGCCACCCAGCCATGGCCGGCATCTCTGTCGGGATTTCTAAATGCAGTAAGAGCATAAGAGCCTGGCCGGTGTGGCTGAGCGTTGAGCACTGGCCTAGGACCCAGGAGGTCACGGTTGGATTCCCGGTCAGGGCACATGCCCAGGTTTCGGGCTGGATCCCCAGTGGGGGGCGTGCAGGGGGCAGCCATCAATGACTCTCTCATCATTGACGTTTCTCTCTCTCTCTCTCCCTCTCCCTGAAATCAATAAAGACATATTTTTAATAATAAAAAAAAAATAAGAGCATAAGACATTGACCTGGGAGAGGCTGGCCCTGTGCACGCCGGACCTCTGCTCCCTTTGTCCGAGGGCTGCGGGCCCACAGGCCTAGAGGTGGACACACCTTTGGAATCAGGTAACCGCCACCTGGGGGATAGTCCCCTGATGCGGATATTCAAACGGGGGCTCGTGGAAGCACCCTTTACATCTAGGAACTCAGTCTTCCCAGCGGCCCCATTTCCACATAGGGAAAGTGAGGTGCGGAGGGGTTCAGGGACTGGCCCGAGGTCAGTAAGGTTGTAAGAGGTGGGGCAGATCACCCCCAGGCCTCCTAGCCCCCAGGCGTCAAGGTGTCTGGACCCCACTCTCCAACCATCCTCGAGGAGCTGTTTTGGGACCACCCTGGTTCACAGGAGGGGACGCCTCCGTGTCCAAAGACCTGGACTGGGTCTCTGTATCGCAGGCAGGTAGGCGGTTGGGGGGTGAGAAGAGCCCTCAGGACTTGCCAGGCACCTGGCCGCACTCGGCCACCACCCCTGGGGACACGAGGCAGCGGCTCCCTCCAGCCACCTCCGGTTCCCACAGACAAGGGCCAGGAGGGTGCGCGGACCAGGCCGCCTTGCTCGTCCCTGATAAATGCTTAAAGATTCCGCGCCGCGGGTCGGACGGGCCATTTATCACTCGCTGGGAGGAAAGCATCCGGATTCTAAGTGTCCCCGATTCTCGTGATTAATGCCTGGACATGAGCGTCGAGCGGAGGGCAACCAGGAAGGCCGCTCAGATTTACCGGGGTACTTACCACCCCTTAAGTAAATAGCAATTAATACTGAAACATTTAATTACGGTTTAGGAGCCGGCGGAGATATTTATCTACGGCGTAGCGGCTAAGCCTCTCCAAATGCATTTTTAATGACAATGCAGCCGTTTGTTACCACACCGTCTGGTCTGCTCGCGTGTTCGGGGTCCAGACGTGGCCAGGTCCGCTTCCCGCAGGCGGGTGGCCGGCGACGCCCAGGGCTGCTCGGGTCCCGGCCGCACCCACTGTGCTTCCAGAGTCGGCCTCTGAGGTGGACCCCAGCGGAGCCCAGCCTCAGGGCCCGTCCCCCCGGCCTCAGAGCCCGTCCCCCCGGCCTCAGGGCCCGTCCCCCCGGCACAGCCCGCAGAGTGCTCCGGACAAGACGGAGCGGGGCCAGAGGCCGCCCGCTCCCGGGAAAGCAGCCTCGGGCGCGGGCCGCCGGCCACTGGCTCTTGCGCCAATTCCCTGTCACTTTTCGTGGAACGAGTAAACTTGAGCAAACCTCATTGGCGCCCGGATCTCCCCATCGGCCACGGCTGCTTCATCCCAAACGGAGCCTGAGACGCGACAGAGGCTCTCACAGCGACGCCCCCGAGAAGCCGATCTGCGGGTGGTGCTATTTTCAAAAGCGCGCCCAAGACGTTCCTAACGAGGACCAGGGAAGGGCCCGAGCCTCGCCGCTTTGCTCTGAAAAGCCCACGAAGAGAAGAGCCAGCTGCTGACACTCGAGGGAACACTCTTCGAACCTCGGCGCATTCTCTCCGAGCTGAGGGCCACGGAACGGGAGCCAGCACCCAGGAGGCCTCGGGGGAGACACGGCCCTTTCTGGGGGACCCTGTCCCCTCCGGGGGACCCTGTCCTCTTGGTTTTGCAAAAGCAGACACTTGGCCTGTAGCCCGTGACTCACGGTGTGGCTTGTGGCCAGTGGGGCCAGGCCAGCCGAGAACCCCCTTCTGGGCAGCAGGGGACCCCGGTTTCTCCCAAGTCAGAATTGATCCCAGGTCCCCACCTCGGGTCACTTGGCAGCAGGTGGCTTCCTTTTCTGACCAGGAACCTTGCGTGGACGCCCTCCCAGGTGCCCTTCTCCAGCCGGGGCGTCGAGGGCTCACCGGGTCTGTCTTTCCAACTCGTCTGGGCTGTGCGTCCCTCTGTAGTCCCTCTCGGAGCCCGTGCGCCGCTGAGAAGCTCCTGGGCCGAGCCTCCGGAGCAGAAAAACCGCGTCCTCCCCGTGAGCTGGAACGTAGGGCAGGCCCGGAAGGGGGTGCAGAGCTTCAGACCCCTCCTCCCGGCCTGGTGGGTGATGCAGGAACCCCCCCCCCGACCTCTGCAGGAAGCCAGCACTGCCTTTTTTTGTAAAAAAAAAAAAAAAAATCTCATTCAAGGATATGTTTTTATTGATTTGAGAGAGAGAGAGAGAGAGAGACGTTGACCGGTTGCCTCCCATAAGTACCCCGGCCAAGGACCAACCCTCAGCCTCGGCCTGCGCACTGACCGGGAGTCGAACCTGCATCCTTGGGTGTGCAGGGCGGTGCTCCAACCCGCTGAGCCTCCGGGCCGAGGCAAGGAAGCCGGCGCTGCTCGAATACGGCACGTCGAGGCTCGGGGTTGGAGCGCTCTGTCTGTCTGTCCGTCTGTTTCTCTCCCTCTCGCTTTCCCGGGGACGCTGGGCAGAGGCAGGCGCCTGTGGGTTAGTAAGAGTCTCCCGACCCCCCAGCGGCCGCTGTCAGTCCTCCGAGCCCTCCGTCCGTGCATCCTCGGTGCCCGCTGCCTCCTCCAGCATCCACCCGCAGGCATGGGCGGGTCACCCCGGGCTTCCGCTCAGTGCTTAGGGCTCGGCGGCCCCTGGGCCACCGCCATCTAACCTCTTCTTGTTTTCTTTCCACACAGGATTCTGTTGGTGAACCTGTAAAAAAAAAAAAAAAAAAAAAAAATTCAATTAAACTTATAAAAACCTAAAACTAAACTATCTAAGGGGGAGGGTCCCCCCACCTACCACTTCTGTTTGCCGGTGGGGAACTCGGAGCAGGACGCTATAGGCCAAATATATTTTTATAAAGATGCTCGCCTATGGGGGCCTGCCTCCTCCCGGCGCTCTCTGGAGGACAGGAAGCGGAAAGGCCAGCGAGGACGGCAGACCGAGCGACGGGGACAAGGACCGGAGCCAGCGAGGACGGCAGACCGAGCGAGGGGGACAAGGACCGGAGCCAGCGAGGACGGGAGACCGAGCGACAGAGACAGGAAGCACCCGGACGGAGCCTGGGATTTGCACCACGATTCTGACCTGTGCCAATAATACCATTATGTGCCACGTACGGACCCGAAAGACTCGGCCAACCGCCAGAGCCAAGCGAACCGCGCGTAGAAATCTCTCAGAAAACAGGGGTGGGAATCCCTTCCGGTAGAGTCGCTATTTCTGGTTAATATATAATGTACATAAATATATAAACCCACACGGACACACACGCCGTTTTTTGTACTGTAGCGATTTTTGAATATCTTCAATGTTCCTTTTTAAAAAAAAGAAAAGAAAAAGTGTTATCGGTTACCGAACCTGATTTATTTAACACGCTTAGTACAGACGGAATAAACTCGTGTTTTCTACTTCGCAGGCGCGCACACAGGCTCGCGCACGCACACACCCAGACACACAAGCGCAGACGCGGAGGCACATGCATACGCTGGGGCGCGGTCCGCGAGTGAGCGTGTCCCTCCCGGTGACCTGGGCTCTCCTCACCACCTGTCCCACGCAGACAGGCCCTCCGAGGACACGTCCTGTGTTTGCTGGATCCTTGGCGAGCGGCGCCAGGCGTGTGGCTGGTCACCTTGGGCCATGGTGAAGAACGCCCTGGTTTTATATACATACATATATATATATATATATATACACACACACACATAAATATTACCGTTTTTTTTACTTGACTGTTTGAAGATGCTACCTAAGAGCCATGTGCGTGTTTATGTAGCCGGCCGCCCCCCGTGGGCCTGAGCGTCGGGTCGGGCCGGGCGGGTGGCAGAACCCTGGCCATCTTTGTGTTATACAAGCGTAGATCGAATTAAAGAAATTTTCCAGTTCCAGAAATTAAAGGCATATATCTTACCACGTGTGCGTGTGAGTCAGCGCAGAGCACGGGGCTTGGCGAGGGCCCCGGGGTGTCTGGAGAGGAGAACGACTGGGGCGGGGCTGCCGCCGGGAGAGCCGCGCCCGGGCGGGCCTGCGTTTCCTCCCCGCCATCCACGGACGGGGCCGCCTGCTCTTTCTTGAGCCCACGGGTGGCTGAACCCTGGGGGGGCCGTAGCAAGCACAGCGTCCTTGTTGGTTCCCGTCGGGCCGCATGTTTGCTTTGCGGTCCCCCTGGGTGGCTTCCCGGTGGAAACGGGGCCCGCGCTGGAGCCCCGATATAGATCCCGACCGCTCGGCCTGTTAAAAGCACCGCTGCATCCCAGGCGGGCGACGCCCTCACAGCCCACCCATCGCAGCCCCCTGGCTCCCGTCCTGCTGCCAGTAGGGGGCGCTACAGGAGACGGGGCCGCCGGAGGGTCTCTGCCCCGTTAGAGAGCCCGTCTCCCTAGGGGCCCCGAGCCCACGGGCACGGCTGGCCTTCTGTAAATGGCCCGCTCGCGACCTGGCTTCCATCGGGAGGGCGTCCGAACCAATCCGGTGAGGAGGTTAGAGATCGGTTGGCCGGACCGGCGGCCTCGCTCCTGCTTGCTGGCTGGGTGCTGACATATTTATTCTCCCCCAGGCTCAGTCTCCCCCTGACACCCCTTGTCATGTGCTTGGGAAGCCTGCTTCTGCACCTGTTGCAATTTGGGAGAGTAAGCGGTGCCCCTGGAGGGAAAGGAATTGTTTTTGCCACCGTAGCATCGAGCTCTGTCCTGGGGAGGTTGCTCACAAGGTGGGAACGTTGGGGTTTTTTTTTTTTTGCTTTTGCTTTTGTGGTTTTCCCTGAAGCCTGGGCACAGGTCGAGAGGACACAGACATCCACCGCTGACCTTGGTCATCTCCTGGGACCCCCGCGGGCCGCTCCATCGCTCACCCCTCTCCACAGGTCAGCCCCGGGCCTTCCCGACTCGGGCGGGCCCAGCCGGACGTGAATGAAAGGCCCAAGCTGGCGGCCTCCCCGGGCTCTGGAAGCTGCGGCTCTGCCCTGTGGCACTGACGGCGAAGGAGGTGGGGGCTCGGGGGCCCACGTGCACCGACAGCAGGAGCCCGGGAGCCCCAGGGGCCGCAGTTCGGCGTCCACCGTGTCATCCCTGACCCCAGACCACAGGCCTGAGCTCTCCGCAGAGTGCCGCTGGACACCACGCCTGGGGAGGAAACCGAAGGCACAGCCCCCCACCCCCCACACACAGCCCCCGGGCACACTCAGAGCTGGGCCCGGAGACGCGGGCGCGGCCAGCGGGCGGGCCAACGGCTGCACGTCCCCTCGGGAGGCCGAGCCTGTGCTCACGTGTCAGAGCCAGGCTCCTAGGGCAGGCCGCCATTTCACGGCGACGGAGGGCGCGTGTGTGCAGTGAGATGTTTAATTTTTTTTACCGGTAACCTGGAAACATCGCGTCTGCTGGGGGAGCGTGAATGCAGTGCGCGCACCGTCGGCCCCCCGCAGTAACAGCCGCAGAGTGAAGCCGGGGAGTGTCGAGTCAGGCCCAGGGCTGCCGGCCCACGTGCGCTCCGTGGTGGCCCGTGAGCGTGGCCGGCTGCCTCCTCAGCTTGGGGGTGGTGATGCTCCGGGCGGTCAGTGCACCTTCCCGTCGCGGCTTTCTGGGTCTGAGCTCATTAGCGAGCCCCCGTCCCTCACAGAGTCACGCCCCAGCGTCCAGGGCCCAGTCCTTCCGTTTTCTTTAGCTTATTTATTTATTTTATTTTTCCCTCAAGAAAGGTCCTCAAAGGAAGGGCAATATGGTTTGGTACAATCCCCCCAATTTTTTTCCACCTCCATCTCATCCCTTCAGTACCTCTGAACTTCCACTGTCACGGCCCCCGGGCGGTGTACTGACCGCCGGTCATCGCCCACCCCTAGGCCCTTAAAGCCTTCAGGACGATGGGGAATGGCTTTGGGGGGCTCTCTGCCCTATGGTCAAGTCCACCTCTGGGCTTAACCTTTCTAATCTCCGTGAACTTGGTGTCATTTTTATCCGGTTGACGTAATGGGTGTCATCGCTCTGTTTACAAATCCTGAGTGCTAAGGGGAAGATGCTTGGGGCGTGGCCAAGGGAGCTTCCCGCCCGTCTCCCCCTGGGCTCGGGCTCCAGAGTGTCCCAGACGAAGCCAGGCCACATGTCCACCAGTCTTCCTTCATCTCCACCCCCCGGGGACCCACTCAGGGCATCGGTGCAGGGCCTCTGCAGGACGTCCCAGTGGTCACTGTTCACAGCGTCTTTCTTGCGTGGGGAGGAGAGGCCACTTAGGAAGCTGTGTTTTCTCCCATGTGTTTCTGGTCCTCCCCAACCCTGAGAGTGGGTGGGCTTCCCAGGTCTCGTTCCACCCCCAGACTCCCTCTTGGTCCTTCAGGGAGCGTTTCAAACCTAGAAACCTGCGCCCAGCCAAGCCCACCGGCCCTCTGGAGTCGACCACCAGGAATCCAGTGGGTCCTGCAGTGATCTTGAGATCTGCAGGCTCCCTTTCTTCTCACAAATACAGGGCCCTCCCTCGGCCACGTTCAACCGAAGGCAGAACCTTCCTTTCACGGGATGGTCTTCAGGAACTCAGGCCTGGACATCCACTCCCATCTGGTTGTACCATGAAATGGGCACATCGGAGGCTCGGCCCTCGCTCCTTGTACAGTCTCTATGTGACTCCATAGCCCAAGGAGATAGCCCAGCTTTTTTATTTTTCTCCCTTTTGGTCCAGTTTCATCTGTAGCTCAGGAAGCCGGGCTGACCCAGTCTCTTGGCAGATAAGAGCAGGAACCAGGGCTGAGGTTCTGGCCGGGACCTGTAGCCGTTTCAGGGTTGGGCTGGCTCTTCCATGGCTCTCATTCCTCAGTGGCATCCGTACATGTCTGTCCACGTTTGGACACTGTCACCCTCTTTTGTAAGTGAATCTCGGCACCCCCCGGGCTCTCTTTCCCCATCTTCCCCCATCAGCCCATAGCTACGATGGGAAAAGACACCGAGACCCCTGAGTTCCGGGCCACCCCGGGGCCACCCTGAGGCACCCCGTGAGTTCTTTAAGAAGACGTCACTCACACACGCAGTGAGAGGAGAAACAACCCCTTGCAGCTCCCTGTCCTGAGCCGGTCATTCGCCCACCGCTTACTTGACGCACCTGTTGAACGTCTCCACGCGGGCAACACCGCGAGGGCCAGGCTGCACACAGGCCCGCCCGGGAGGTGGCAGATACCAACACAGAGGCAACGAAAGGACTTCCAGGGGCGAGTGACGGAGGCAGCGGGGCAGGCGACGGGAGAGGGAGGCGGTTCTTCCTCTGACACCCTCCCCTCTTGGGACACCACGTGCTCGCGAGGGCTGGTCCGGGGTTGGCGGGAGCGTGAACGCCTTCCTCCCACCTCCCAGGTGGAAATGCGGGCCCCTGCCAAGGACGAGATGCCCGATCGTCACACATCCCCAAGGGGTTTCCCGCCGAAGCCCAGCAGCCATTCCAGGGAGGAGCGGCACTGGGGCGCAGAGCGGGGAGACCGGGGTGAGCACCTTGCCTCTCCCTGAGCTCTCCCCCCGCCGGGCCTCCCCTGCACGCCCCTTCACCGGCAGGTCAGCGTCAGCCCAGCCGGGTCTCAAGGAGACAAGGAAATGCGAAGGCAGGGATGCCGCCGGCGGGGACAGGGCCCGGGGAGGTGTCTCGCAGGCCCCGCGGGAAGGCAGCCGCCTCTCAGGACCCCCTCGCCCGACCCCTCACATCCCCGACACCTGCCTCGGAGCCGCCCTCGTTCCGGACTCGCTGCGACTCCTGCCCTTTCGAAGGGGTGACTCCGCGTCGTCGGTTTCCGCGCCGCGTTGTTTCTGGGCCGTTCGCTTGTTTTCCAGGGTGAATAGCGCGGCCCCGGACGGGCCCGGAGCTCGCCATCCGGGCAGTTCCCGGCGTTCGCTCGACTCGTCTTCCACGGCTGGGCTTCCTGTGAACAGGGCTGCGTCTCCGGTCCCCCGCCCGGAGCCGAGACGCGCGTGGGAGGGACGCTCAGGGCTATCCACGGGGTTTGCGGCGAGGCCTTAAACTGCTGACTCTGTGCACCCTGCAGCCGGCCTTCCTTTCCGACCGGGAGGAGCCTGGCGGAGCAGCTCTGCGTTTCTGGGGCGAGGGCTGGGTAAACAGAGGTGGAGGCGGGGGACCAGCCTGTCTCAGGTCACCCCAACGGTCAGCCAAAGAGAAACATTGACCTCAGACGGCTCTAGAAAGATCTCAGCCAGCAAACACGCCCTCGCCACCCTCCAGAGTTCCAGCCGGCCGCCCCGTGAACTGCCAGTCCCTGGGCGGGGAACTTAACTCCGTGCATCACCCCCCTTAATGCCAAAGGGCCAGGAACAGACTTTGCCCCGTAGCAGAGGAGCAGCCGCGCAGGAAGGGGGCAGCCGGCTCTGCCCGGCTCGCGCATCCTCCCCCGCATTTGATTTCACTTCGGTTTGGGGGAGGTTGAGCACGTAGGCGGGGAAGCAGTGCCCGGGGGCACCCACATCGCAGCGACGCGGGAGCAGAGGCGAGGCACTGGCCGCCCACCTCGAAGGCGAGGCAGGGGTGCAGGGCTGCGTGGGCGGGGTAGGGGCGCGGGGCTTGTCTGCGGGGTCCCAGACGCCACGCCAGCCCCAGGGCCACGCTCCGCGCCCACACGCGCACTGCCCGGCCGGTTGTGAGGCAGGTGAGGCGACGTCCCCTCGGTTCCTGCGTCTCTGCTGGAGCTGAAATACTGAGACACGTTCCCCTGGGGCCCCTTGACGGGTCCCCTGCCCGGTGCTACAGGGTGGCTGCGCAGGGAACAGAGAGGGGAGCTTGGAATGAGTCCGTGGATCTGAGTGACCCGCAGACCGGCTTCAGCCTAAGAGGCGCGGTGTCCACCGGGCTGGCCTTGCCCACCCGGGTCTGTAGCCCGTAGGGCGGGTGGTTTAGACGGCTCTGGCTCGTGGGGCAGGGTCCGTGAAGGTATAAATAGCCCCACTGTCTCCTCCGGGTGGGCTGGAAGCAGAACCTCGTGCGCCATGAACAGTGTCTTAAGCCAAGAGAGTTGCTGCGACTCCGCTCTCGCCGGTACCCGGAGTCTCACAGCAAAACACCTGCGGCAGGAGCGGGTGCAGGGAGGTTCCCTCCTTTGTGGGGGTTAATTAGCTTTGTCCCAGGTGGTCTCTCTCTTAAGACAGAAGCCTCCAGAGACCTGGATTTCCATGCGTAAATCCACACCCAAATATTTCCAACACCAGACAGGCCCCCGGGGCGCCATTCTTCTGTGGGCAGAAACCCAGCCGAGCCCCCGGTGCGCTTTGGCGGGATCACTGAGGCTGCAATAAGAGCGGCAGTGCTGGTGTTTAGCGGACCCCCCGTTGCTGCTGGTCTCATTGGACTTGGCGAGGTGTTGCTCCCAGAGACCTGGGGGGGACTTTGACCATAAGGGAAGAAGCAAGAACACAGAGCCGTCCTGGGTTCTACTTTTTGGCTCCCTGAAGACTTGAACGGGCCATGAAGACTTGTAGCCACTAAATGTCCAGGATGGGGGCCCTTTGAGGAACCCCAATAATGGTTTCCAGTTGTGACCCAGAAAACTGTACAGGCAAATACCACCACACCGCTCTCCTGGGCCACCGTCCATTTCCCCAGGACACCATCCCATCCCTCGCTGCGCGTCTACCACCCCAAGCCCAAAGGGGACATTCCAAAGCCATTGTGACACCCAGGCCCAGTTTCCAACCTTCAGGGGACTGGCTGGGGTAGGAGAGAAGGGGGTTGCTGAGGCCTTAGGCCTCCGAAATCCATGTTGGGGAGCAGCAGTGATACCATGTTTTTCACCACCGCTGTGTGGCCACCTCTCCGCCAGGAGCCCCCTCCTTCTGCCTCCAAAGCCTGTTTGGAGCTGGGCTCCATCTGTCTCACCCTCTCTCATGCAATAGCAAGCTGCCTGGCTGCCTACGGCCCCAGGTCCACGCCACCCGAGCATTTCTCCTTGACGAGTTCCAGGTAAACACGAGGTCCCCTGAGATTCTGCGGAGAGCGGGTCTCTAAGGGGCTCTGAAGCACTGAGCCACCTCCGCACGTAAGCACGCGCCTGTTCTCCCGCTGAAAGGTCTTAGCAACAGGGGTGGGTCTTAGAGGTTCCACGTGGGCCACACACTCTGAATTCAATGGCCACGGCCCACGGACACATCCTGTTTGCATGTTTTCGCTCACATTTCGGTTGTTTTCTCCCGAAGCGAATGGACCCGAGGGCGAACGGACCTTAGCGAAGTTAGTTCTCAGTCTCCGTGGACCATAAATGTCGCCCTTAAAGATGAACTTCCAACCCAAGATGACAGGGAACGGCTTGAGGTTCAGCCAGCGCTGCCAAGGCCTCCGCGTGCTGCGTTGCTCAGCGGCAAAAACAGAGCACCGTGCGGGGCACCCGCCGGGGAGGTGGGACCTTGTAAACTTTGCAATGAAACACTGTGATTTGGGGGAAACGTAGCCAGTTAGGGGCTCCAGGAAATTGTTTTCTTAGCAAGTAGAGAGGTATCTTTGTTTTGTGTTTGTTTTTCCTTCTGGCAACTCCATTGGGTTCATCTCCTCTTATCTTCCCTGGAGAAACGAGACGGCCGGTGCTGGAGCCCAGAACACGGTTTCCCTTCAGCTAAAATTATCTGAATGGAAAGCAGGTCATCAACAACGCCCCGTGTGAACTTCCATGACCTTGTCAATTAGGGTTACTTACCTTTGGGCCGATGTGTGGGTGGACCTGCGCCATTGCCCGGGAGCCTCCTGGCCCATGAGTTAGGCCCAGAAGCGTTAACAGAAGCGTGAGGCCGTGCGTCGGTTACCTGCTCAATTTTACATGTTTTAAAGGAACTCACATCTGCCGCAGAACATTTAGAAAACACCCAGAGCCAAACACAAAGGGAACATCCGAGACCCTCCCGTTACTGCTGAATCTGGTGGAAACCGCTCATTAGAGGCTGACCTACTGAGGGCCAGCGGCCGAGCTCTCGCCCCGCGGTCAGCACAGTTGACAGATCCGGCTGCGCTGTATGTTTTATTTTTCAAAAAGCCCAATTAGCTCTCAAACGTGTCTCTGCCGGCTGAACTCCTCATCGACTGAACACATCACAGGCCGCTCGAGCGTCTCCGATGAAGCAGCAGAGCCAGTCAGGCGTCCGGCCGCGGGCGCGGGCTGCCGGGCACGTGGGGCGCGGACGGACGCAGAGAGGCGGCCACCTCGCCGCCGTTTCCACGCTGGCCCGATCTGGGCATCACGGGCCCCCAAACGGAAAGGGTTCTGCCATTTGGACATTCCTAGCGCACGGGAGGAACGCTGGATTCGCCGGGTCCCGTTCCATGAATTGAAGAGGGTGCCCGCATCCCCCCAGCTCAGCCGCGGAACCGGGAAACTCTTAGGCCCTAAACCTGAAATTAAATGGCCGGGGCTAAGTGGCCTGTTCTCACAGGTTTTAAATCGGGTTCTGTTTCCGCCCACCCTCACTCGTGTATAGCGAAACGGGGCTTATTTTGATTTTCTAAATTACTTTCTGATACAATAAACTGTTCATTGTATGTTTATACTTTGACACGGAACACGTTGCTTTTCAGCAGAGAAACGAATCCCGTCCGTTTGAGTGTTATTGGCCCTGTGTCCAGACCACAGCCGTCCCCGCGGACATGTCAATAAGCCGTCTTCCCGCAGTTAACCTCTTCTGGTTGACCGCTGTGTTTTCTTTAAACGCACATCATGATCGTGTTGACCAAGGGGAAGGACACGGGCCTGGGGTGGGGTGGGGGCCCCGTGGGATTTCCTTCCAGGTGAAATTTTATTCTAGATTTTTTAAAGCTGTTTCTGTATTTCAAAACTATGTATTTGGAAGGCGTTGTACATGCAGCACCTATATCAACCTCCCTGTGTATATTTATACTCTGATGTTGCTATTAAAAAAACCATAATATGAAAAAAAAAAGAGAAAAGGGTCGCCATACGTTCGGGCCATGACCTGAAAAGGACTTTTATTTTTAGTGCTGTCTGTTTACTTATGTTTTAAACAGTGTCGTCTGAGACACTGGAAGAGCAGGGGCATGTGTTTCTAGCTGTGGTTCCCGGAGTCTGAGGTTTCCATCCTGGGCCAATGTATTTCCAAGCCTAGGCTTTCCCAGTTCAATAATGGGGGGAACGTTCCAGGTCTCCATGTGCGGGTCCTGGGGTTGGCGGCCACTGTGCGTGGGTCCCGAGGACGGGTGGGGCTGAAGTGGACCCAGCACCCTATCAAGTCCTGCCCCCTGGCTCAACCCCGGCCTCACCTGCCTCCAGAAACATCTTCATGGCATGGTTAGCCTGCTGCTAAGCTTTCTGGCCCCCTCCTTCCTTCCTTCCTTCCTTCCTTCCTTCCTTCCTTCCTTCCTTCCTTCCTTCCTCCCTCCCTCCCTCCCTCCCTCCCTCTCTCTCTCTTTCTTTCTTATAAAATATGTTTTTATTGATTTTAGAGACAGAGGAAGAGGGAGAGAAACACTGACGGGCTGCCCCCTGCAGGCCCCCTACTGGGGGTCGAGCCGGCACCCTAGGCACTGCCCGGACGGGGCGGGCAGGGGGCAGCCGATCAGTGACTCATCACAGATGTTTTTCTTTCTCTCTCCCTCTCCCTTCCTCTCTCTGAAACCAATAAAAACATTTAAAAATAAATGAATAAATAAATAAATAAATAAATAGACATGTCCTCCCCAAGCCCATGGGGGACCCCCCCCCCATTGTGCCAGGTCCCTTTGCCCCGTGGGGGGTGAGAGCAATGCAGCCTCGACATAGGCCTCTGGCTGAGCTTCGTCTCCCCGTGAGAAAGGGGCTCCTGCCACGGCCGCCCCAGCAACGAGGCAGGTGCCTGGCTGCTCGGACCAGGCCTTGCTGGGCTCTGAGAGCGGGTCCCCATGTGAGTAATAGCCGGGGTGTGCGCGTCCCTCAGCCCAGGTCCTTACGTATAATAACATTATGCAGAGAAATAATGAGAGGCATTGAAAGAGGCTGCTCACTTCGGGGCTGAATTACCGCTTAAATCAAAGTGACAGTGGGCAGGGGGCCTGTGGGAAGAGATTAGGACAAGGCTGAATTTCAATGGGGAGCCTGGGGCCTCTCCGAGAGAGGGGGCTCCTCCGAGCGACACACGGCCCTGAGCTCCCAGCCCAGCCTCGGCGGCTGATCTGAGCCAGGGGGGCTTGTTTGAATGGCTCCGAACATTATTTTCAAAGAGCAAAAGAACATCTCATTCTGGAGTCAATGACACGGGAAATGGGCTTGGAAGGATGTGAGGCTGGGGGAGGGCTGGGAGCTGCGAGGACTCCTGCTGCCTTCCTGGAACGCCAGGTCCTGGGGGCTGCAGGGGTGCGGGGAGGGAAGCCCCACGTCTGGGCTCTTCCTCTGAGCCTCAGCCGGCAATGGGCTTGTCTCCTATGGTTGGGGTGGGGGGTTGCATGCGACCTGGGGCCGGGGTTAGATGTGACCCAGCAGGGAATACGGGAGAGACCAGCCCAACTCAGACCCCAGCCTTCCCAGTCGGGTCCCACTGGCCCCTGAGCACCTCAGGGCTGGACACGGGCCACCCTCCTGTCCCTGCCTGTCTTCCCCGGGGCAGAGGCCTCACTGACGGATCATAACCTTGCAGTTTCTCTCCCCAAAGGCGGTCAAAGATGGGGATGTCTCAGTCCCGCCCTCAGGAGCACGTGTTGACTGTGCAGCCCCCCAGGGTGCCGCCTGGGGACCCTCGCGCCCACCGTGTCCCAGCCGCCCTGCGAGGGGCCCGGCCGGCCCGGCCCGGTAGCTTCGGCGCTGACTCCAGGGGGTGGCTGAGAGCTTTGCTCTAACCCAGTTCCCATGGTTATTTTTAACTTCCCTGGACATAAACATTGATCGGCAGTGGAAGTAGGGTGAGCCTGGCTCCGCTGGGCTCCGCTGGGCTCCACGTCCCTGGAAACAGTGGATCCAGGGGGGGCGGGGCCCCTGCCAGCAGCACCCGCAGAACCGGGTCTGGTGGGAGGGAATCCAGGCAAGTGGCAGCTCAGTTGGCGGCAACATCAGGGAACCTGATGGGCACCAGTCTGCCCATCACAAATAGGACCTTAAATATTTCCTGCACAGAGACCGCCCAGGTCCCAAATGCCTCCACAGAGCCTTGAAATCGCCCACCTCTGCGACCGTCCCGGGAAGGGCCCGGCGTTCGTTTCATCTGCTCACCAGGGAGTGGACGCCCTTGAGCTCAAATTTTCCCTAGAAAAGAGCAGTCCTTTCAAAACCGACAACCAGGGGAAGGTTTATTCCGTGAAAAATAACCCTTCCCCTTGATTCTAAACTGCATCTGGATTATCTGGGTCGCCTTTCATTAGGGATAGACCAGCGGCGTGCTCCCAAAGCTGGACCCCGGGTGTCCTGTGTCATCTGTGCCTAGTTTGAGAGGTGACCCAGGTGAGCCCCACCACCCGAAGGCGATTTCCTCCTTGCCTCCCATTAAGGTTTGGGCTCTGGCTGGTGGCGATGGGTGTGAGACTATCAAATATCAGAGAGAGCCCACAACCCAAACCACTGAGCATCGAGACCCCTTTGCTGGGGTCCTGGGGGACGAGCCGCCTCCGCTCTGCCCCTTCCCGGGTGCCCAGAAGCACAGGCGTGCCCCCCGCAGCTCCCTACCCGCAGTGGGGGATGCTGAGCCGAGCGCGGAGGGGGCCCGCCCAAGCAACACCTCACAATGTCAGTTTCTGGAAATACGGTGGGACCGTGGCCAAACCAGGGTCATATATTTTCTGCTGTAGCCCTTCTGTTAGCATCGCATAAATCCCTCTCCACTCCTGAGATAAGACGGCGAGGCCATTCTTCTTGTTTCGACACTTGGGTAAGGTAACAATCAAACGAGGAGTCTCCAAAGCCTGGATGTTTTCTGCCGATGGGAGGCCACCCTCGCCCGTCAGATGGCATCTCCAGGAACAAGCTCTTCCACACTTTCCAGCCTTCTCAGCCCCCTCTCCCCCCGACACTTTTCCTATGTTCCAACCTCAGGGACCAAAGCATCAGTCCCCAGTATGACTTATCCTTTGGGTTCCGTGCGTCAGCTGCTTGCTCAGCCTAAATTGTCCTCCCAGAAAAAAAGATGACAAACTCTCTAAGGTACAACGTAACTCTCACGTCTCCTCCTTCAGGACGCTCTTATTTGCAGGTCCCCGCCGTTCCAACACACGCCCTCACTGGGGACTAGTGTGCCCCGCCCCCGATCCCACAGCATCCCCTATGTCTGCACCACAGTCCGTGAGAGCAGTGCTGGAGGTGGAGGTCGTGGCGACTGGTGACATCTCTCTACCTGGCACACACCTAGGCCACAGTTGCCCCTGACTCTGGCCTGAATGGCCAGTGCAAGATGAGGTCACATCTTTTTTTAATAGATTTACAAGGATACGAAATAAACACTAGCTGTCACTATTACGGCACCTATAGCTCAATTTCCACGTGCGAGGTGTTGGGAGCACAACAGGCCACTCCGTGTATTCGAGGACTTTCCCTTCAGAGAGAGGATGGCGCATTGCAATAGACGGGTTGTCTACTGCACATAAGAAACCACCCAAAACTTAGTGGCTTAAAACAAAAATGTGCTTCAGTTTTTATTCCTGACTCTTCGGTGAGTTGATGGGGCTCAGCTGGAGATTGTCCCTCAAGGTCGCTCACCTGGATGCTGTCAGTTGGTGGCTAGAGCTTGAATCCTCTGAGGGCCCCATCACTCATGTCTGGACCCTGAGCTGGATAAACTCAAACACCGGAGGTTCCTTCTCTCCCCGCCAGCTTCAGGTTCCTCATTCAAAATGGGTCTGATAGTATAAACTATCTCATGGGATTGATGTCAAATTCAAATGAGCAGGTAAACACTTAATTATCAGCCGACGTAGTGACGGTTATTGTCATTGTCAAGGAGACTTGGGAGCTGGGGGAAGTCTCTGGATATTTCCCGGCTCTCACTGGCATATAGGGCAGAACTTGCCTACACAGAGTCCAAGGGAAGACTAAGGCCAAGGGGTAGAGGTTAAGTGGAAGGAGATTCCGGTGTAATTTCTTTCAATAAAACAGTCCAGAGACGGAACAGGCTGCCACGACCAAGAGCAAGCTCCCCGTGACTGAGCGGGTTCAACACAGGCCGGCCGACCATTTCCCAGGGCGTGGCAAGGGCCGGCCTGCACAGGTTAGGCTGAGTTACTTCCGGGACTTTTCTAACTCTGACTTTCTATTAGTTTATTACTCTGTTTTGTTTCCATCATGGGACCAAGAACGTACAAAATACACACCACCCATATTTATTTATCCAGACACTAGTTTATTTAACACATATTTACTGAGCATCCTGCCCGGGGCTCATTCTGTGCTGAGCACGTGACTGGAGTGATTGCAGGACCACAGCCAATACCACTGAGAGGTATTTTGAATATATGGTATCACCAGCCTTCTCTTCATCTCTCATTTAGAAAGATAGCCCTGAGCGGACCAGGGCTTGTCCCATTAAGGTTGCAGGCAAAATAGAGAGAAGGGGGTAGATTAAAAAAAAAACTCTTTGAGGAATAACTGACATGCCTTGAAATTGGAATTGATTTTTAAAAGGGGACGGACGATTAAGGGAATGTTTAAAGATGACCATGATTTTGAGCTTCGCAGACACGGTGGAAATGGAAGGAACAGCTGACAGGAGGCAGAGATAAGACTTCACACTGGAACACGATGACTCAGATAACAGCAGGGCAGAAAGTGTCCTCTAGGTAATTAGAGCTGAGAGGCCACATGCCGAGCGAAAGGCTGAGCTGGGCTCACTGACTCAAACGTCAACCTACCGATAAATATCTGCATCCACCCCTCCAAAGTGAATAGCACCAGATCTACACTCCCATCATAAGCAACTAGAAAACAGGATAAAACGTGAAACACTGGGGACCAGGGCGTGTAGAACTGAGATCTGTGAGCGAAGGAAGAGATGAGGAGGCTGCTTTCTTCTAGGAGGCACTTTCAATTCTGTGGCGCAGGGAGGGAAACCAGAGAAGATAGCAGCAGTCTCACTGAGGTGAAGTAGGAGATTGGAGTTTGGGAATTTTGAAGTTGCCGTTGGCAGAGGTCTCGTACTGAAGAGGAGAGAGTCATGCAGGAAAAACAAGTGCTCCAGAAATCTGCACAGAGGCTCTCGGAAATCTGTTGTTACATCCTAAGCACATAAGGTGAAACTGCATAAGGCTGGGGAAAGAACCAGCAAGGAGCTGGGAGGAAAACAAGTCCTGAAATCCACATGGGATTCCTGGGGATTCTGGGTTCTGATCAGCCAGAGCGGGGAGATACTGCTCGGCATCAGGACAGACCCTCGAAGACGTGTGCCTTATGACTCGGGCTGAACTGTCACAGGTTCAAGGCTACTCTAGGCTGGTCCTATAAAAAATGTTGTTTAAATTTTAAGAGGCTCAAATTGATTCACAAGGAACCGCAGCCAGGACGAAATTCAATGTATTCTAAAGGGTAACCAAAAGCAGACACCCAGCAATGTAACACCCAAGATGTCTAGCATCCAATAAAAAATCACTAGACGTGTGAAGCCACAGGATAATGGGACCAGTTACAAGGCGAAAATGTATTTAATAGAAACAGACCCAGAAATGACAGAGAGGATGGTATTAACTGCCAAGATCTTGAAAACAGTAATTGTAAATACGCTCAGGGGTATGAGAAGGAAATCCAAACATAAGGGATAAAAATAAAAGATGTAAAAATACCGAATAGAGCTTCTAAAGTTGAAAAATAAAGTGTCTGAAATGAAAAATCCCCTGGATCAGCTTAACATCAGATTAAATGCTTAAGAAGAAAGGATACGTGAACCAGAAGATATGGAAATAGAAATTACCCAATTTAAACATAAAAAAAAAAAAATTGAACACAAAATACACAGTTTTAGTGACCTGTAGGACAGATTCAAGCAGGGTGACAAAGGGATAACTGGAGCCCCAGAAACTGGCAAAGGGGGATGGGGTCAGGAAAACATTTGGCAAAATACTAACTTTGAGTGATGCAGCTAAAACAGGGCTCAGAGGGAGTTTATGTCTTCACATGTTAATATCAGAAAAAGATTAACTTGTAGGACCAGTGACCTAATTACCCCACAGTAAGAGTCTAGAAAAAAAAAGAGAAAATTAAACCAAAAGTAAGAGAGGAAATGAAAGTGAAAGTGGGAAGTAATGAGCTCAAGTATTAACAAACGCGAGAAAAAGTCAATGAAACGGAAAACTGGTGTTTTGGAAACATCTTTAAAAATATAAACTCCAGCTAGACAAATTTAAAAAAAACAACAAAAAAACAAAGGCAGATAAGCACCACATCAGAAAGAAAATGCAGGTGGGACCTAGATCCTTCAGATAATAAAAGGGCAACCAGGGGACAGTGGGAACAACTTTATATGAGTAGTTGCAACAATTTAGATACAGTGTACAAACTGCTTAAAAGACACAAAGTACTAAAACTGCTAGGAGAAGAAGGAGGAATTGGGGTGGCTCTGGACCTAGTGAAGCAGCTGGATTCACACCTAAAGCAGCCAGCAGCGGAGACTTCAGATGGGGTTACGCTCGCGTGTGACGCCCCTCGACCTGAAGAGCCACGGCCCGGCCCGCACGACCGCCCGCGGCCTGGAACTGGAAGCACCCCCAGCTCATGTGTGAGAACCAAAAAGAGATATTACAGAAACGAAACAAAACAAAAATACAACAGACCCAAAGAGGCGGGTTGTGGGGGGTAGAAGAAGGTAAAGGGGGGGTATATGGTGATGAAAGGGGAGTGACTTGGGGGGTGAACACACAGCATACAGATGGTGTGTGATAGAACTGTGCACCTGGAACCTGTATCATTTTAGTAATCAGTGTCGCCCAATAAATTCAATAAAAAGTTTTAAAAAGTAAAAAAAAATAATAATAATACAATAGACCAATATTCCTCATTAACATAGATTTTAAAAAACCTTAATATAGCCCGTCCGGGTGTGGCTCAACGGTTGAGCGTCGACCTAGGATCCAGGCGATCGGGGTTCGATTCCCGGTCGGGGCACATGCCCGGGTTGTGGGCTCGATCCATGACTCTCTCATCATTGATGTTTCTCTCTCTCTCTCTCTCTCCCTCTCCTTTCCTCTCTCTGAAATCAATAAAGATATATTTTTTAAAAATTAATAAATAAATAAATAAATAATAAAAAACCATAATATAATTTCATCAGATGAAATCCAGGTGCACATAAAAAAGGGTACTACCAGCTGGGGTGTGACGTAGTTTAATGTTAAAGGGAGAAATAGGACACTTTCAATGGATTAAGGGAAAGTATTTGCCAAATTCAAAATCCATCATGTTAAAACTCTCAGCACAGTGGAAATAGAAGGTGACACCCTCATGATGAACGGCATCCAAAAGTCAGAAACCCGCAAAACCAAAACCAAATTTATTGCTAAAATCACACAGAGGTGAAAGCCGAAATATTTACAGACACACCGGATGGCAGGTGCGTCCATTCTCACTATTTCTATTTACTTTTTTACCGAGGTCCTAGCCTGTGAAATGACACAAATAAATGAAATAAAAAGCGTGCTAATTGGACAGAAAGCAGTAACTCTGGCTTTACTCCCAGCGGGCATGGTTACGTTTGTAAAAAATCCTAAAGAACCTCCAAAAGCATCACTAAATTTATCAAGTTCTCTGAATGGAAAGTCAATATACAAAAAACCAATGTTACCGCTGCATATAGCAATAAACAAACAGAAAATTTAAGTTTACAGATAATATCCCTTATCATAGCATCAAAAGAGTAACCTATTTAAGGGTACACGTTAGTTCAGTATCATTTTATACACCTAACATTATATACACTCTACAAATTTTTAAATATTTGGGGATGTATGTATACAAAATACATGTAAGAAGTGGGCACTAATCAAAGAAAAGAAATTTAAAAACCTCCGTAAATGGAGATAAGTATCTTGTTCGAAGGCTGAAAGACTCAATAATATTAATTCTCCAAAAACTGATCTATAGATCCAATATCATCTCAGTCAAAATCCAAGCAGACAGCCCTCCTTTTTTTTTTGAAATTGACAATTGATTCTAAACTTTACCTGGATAGGCAAAAAAAACACACACCTTAGAACTAGCACCTTAGTCCATTTCGGCTGTTTAAACAACAGAAATCTATTTATTACAGTTTTGGGGGGGTGGGAAGTTTAAGAGCACACGTGGCAGGGGATGTGGGTGCTGCAGGGGGTGGGGAGAGATTGGGAGAGAGAGACACAGCCCCCACCCCACCCCCACCCATGGGAGACCCGGGCTGGGATACCCACGAGGGAAGCCACATTGTCCCCGGGCTTCAGTCTGTTAAAAACCAAACAAGAGGCCCCAAACAGAGTCGCTTATGCTGAGCCCCAGGTCGCCAAATCCAGACCCAACTCATCACAGTTTCGACTCGCCCCCCCCCCCCCCCCCCGGAACGAATCCTAAACCGGCCCATCAGGAACGACCTGCCCGGGGCCTGTGACCAGCCCCGGGGGTCGCCCACTGAAGAAAGGCACTTAGCTGTGCCCGGCGCAGGTTTGGCTGGAACGACCCCCTCGGCCCCGCTACCTTATGCCCACAAACGTCTTCCGTTTCCCACGCTTCTCTGCGCATCTGCCTGCTGGGTTGGATGCTGCGCGATGCAAATAGGTTTCTACTCAGATAAACAGCCCAAAGGGTTGGCGACTGTGGGACATGAGGGGGAGAAGGGCCCCGTCAATCTGAGAGAGGGAGAGAGACGGGGAGAGGGGCGGCGAGCGAGGGAGGGAGAACCCTCTGTGCTTTATTAGTAATAATCACACCAGGGAACCGCATCAGGGGCTGTCCTGGGCCCATCGCAGGGAACAGCTCACTAACAATTAGGGGTTCATGTCAGAAACACCCAGGGCCCCCCGTGGCTGCCCAGGGCCATTGGACCCAGAGCACAGACTGTGGCCTGAGATGCTGGGTCCTTGGCCACAGGGTGTCTCGCCCACATGGGGCAGCGGCCACCAGCTTATTATGAAAGGTGAGCAAAAACCAAAACCCTCAAACAACAACCTCAACCCACCCACCCTGGCGCCATCGCCCCGGCCTGAGGGTGGTCATTACGAGGAGCATCTGGGAGATTCTAAGCTCCTGACCGTATCATTTTGAAGACTGGAGAGCAGGGATCTGAAGCCACAGGCGGGGCCCCAGCAGCAGAGGGACGGATGCCTCTGGAAGGGGTCGGGACCCTGCTGCACAGCCCTGCTCCCCTGTGTTCCAACCCACGGCCCCTGCACGTCCTTTCTGTGTGGGGACACAGTGTGGACCAGGGCGCCGTGCCAAGGGACCCCAAGGGATGCCCAGGAAGACCAAGGGCCTGAGCCCCGCCTGCAGGTTGGCTGTCACCTGGAGCTGAGCCCCGAGCAGTCTGCATGCTCCCCCAGTGGACCTGGTTGTACACTTACCCCTCCCCCCTTACACACGGGCACCCCCAACAGGGTTTGTGCAAACTCACAAGGACGCCCCGTCCCCAGGCCCCACTCATCACACTCATGGTGAAAGGTGGTTAAATATTCCCAACCCCATGGGGCAGCGGCTCCCCTACCTGCCCACAGCTGTGCCACTTTGTCACTCAAGACTCGGGAGGAGCCCAGGTAACACCGGCTCCACCCGCCGCCACCCAGGAGCCAAGGGTGCTGACAACTCCGCCTTCTTTCTGTTTCCGGTTCCTCCGCAGTCAGCAGCAAAGGCGGGCTGTGAGAATGAAATGGGGTACGGGATACGACGGGCGCAGTGCCCCATGGCGCCCAACGCAGCGTCAGCAGGTAGAACGGGTTCCCGTGACCATTGCTTTCACTTAGTGTTGCTCTTACTGTCACCCAACATTACCCCCTGGTGAGACTGTGCCACCTCACAGGCAGGCCAGAGGGGGAGACGAAGTGACCCCATCACCAACGGGGGGACCTGGGTGGGGAGCAGGCCTCTCAGGACCCACACTCCTCCCCTTCCTCCCCTCCTCTTCTTCCTCAGAACTCTTCCAAAATCATAAACATCATCACGAGTGACTTAGCGTTCAGCAAGTCCAGACCACTGAAGCTATGCCTAATTAGCTGGTCTTAATTGACATTAAGATGAATAACTTTTCAAATTATTTTTCCCTGTAAAATTGGGACTTGTTGGAGAGCGACCATCTCTAATTTAAATCAATGAAATAAAACAAATGTGATTTAGTGGAGGCGGAAAGGAGATGGAAAATTTTCACATGCCGACCAACTCAGCCGTGCTGATAACTGGGGGAGGATTCCCAAACACATTCATCAGCTGCGGAGGGAACCATTTGGATACAGTATCACGCTGTCAGGAGCATAAATGAGCAAGGTGACTGAGTAACAAGCGGCACCGGCATTTGGTCTCTGCAGGTGGGGCTCGCTCCCCGCCCCTCCCTCATTCTCTCTTACAGTTGAAGAAGCTGGTCCTCAAGCACTATGTCCGTGGTCTTAAAGAATATAAGTTGACATTTCTTTTGAGTGCCTATTTTCAGTCATCTCACCTCTTTCCTCATCCAGGCACCTGCTGACATTCAAGTCTGACATTTTAAAATGTATCAAAGTAAAACGTATCAAAGTAAATTTTCTCTGAGGCCTGGTTGTATGGTGGTGAGGGGGCCAGTAGATTTTAACAAGGGCGGAGAACATGCAGAGTAGCAGCCCAGCTTCCAGCATATGTTGAGTTGGAGTCAGCCAAAGCTGACATCAGAGGCAGAGGCATAGCACAAGTCCTGGGGCTGCAGGCAGGACAGCCAGACCAGACAGTAGGCATAAAGGGAGCCTCAGGATGCTGAACATCCTGTCCCGCCTTTCTTTGTTTTCAGCTTCCATCTTCATGAAAAGACAGCTTTATCTTTGGATTTCACATTCTATTTAAGTTGTGAAAATGAGAGAATATTGAATCAGTTAAGATCCTTTCTATTGAAAGCGACAAAACTTGATAGAAACTGTCTTAAACAAAAATAAAATTTATTGGCTCATGAAACTGAAAGCTTGGAAGCTTTTCAGCTTAAGGCAGAATTGCAACCAAGACAAACAAAACTGTTGGACCTTTTATCTTGGCCCTGCTTTTCCTCTGTCAGCTCTGGCCGGGGAGCTGAGGGTGGCAGGATGGGTGAGCCCCCCTCAGCACCCCAGCCTGAGTCTTCCGAAAGGAAAGTAATTTTCCCCCTGGTGAGGAGGTGGGAAGAGATGCCTCCTCCCCCTCTCCCCTTTTCTCTTGCTTAGTCCCAAACTGTAACTACAAAACACCTATTTTTAGTACAAAGCACCTATTCATCTTTAACGGGCGGCTCGCCGTGTCCAACCCGAATGGCATGGACAGTGAAGCTTCCCTCGCAGGCGTCCCTCACCCACAGCGTTTTGGGCGGAACCCAAAAGCAAGGGTGGAGCCCATCCCAAGGTCTCCAAGGACGCCTGTTGCTATGGAAACCCCAGCTTGGCACCGTATGCAGATACCCATCTCCCTTGAAATGGGCCTGACAGTGATGCTGAGCAGAGAATGTGGAACACGGGCCGTGGGTGTCTAACTTCTACGTGGGGACGGTGGGAGCTGCGCCTGCTCGTTAATGAGGTTCCGGAAGACAGGCTTGCAGGTAATGGCCTTTTGACAAAGTCCCTGCAACTCTTAATTTTTTAAAGGGAGCCCCCCCCCCCCCATAAATACAATAAGAAAAGGAGAGTCAGTTGTCTGGAGCTGGCTGCTCAGGACACAAGTTATTGCCGCCCTCACTGCGCAGGTTCCCCCTTGTCCTTGTTTGTGTGACGGGGACATGGCTGCGGCAGGCCACCTGCCTGCTGTGCTCGGCATGTCCTGGGGGGGCTCCAATGAACGAGAGCATGACAGGAGCCCCCCAATGTTAACACTCCTAGGAGGCGGACACAGGGCGGGCCAGCCCCAAGATCCCGTCCTCACGGGGTGGGACCATCGTGTTTCCGTGACAGCTGTGTTTGGGCCGTGCTGGCCCTTAGGAGTCGAGGGGATGGCCGTGGCCTGGGAGGAAAGAGGTCAGCAGGCCGCCGGATGCCTGCTCTGGGCACCGGGACTCCCCATGGCTCCGTGTCCCCCGGGGGCATGTGCATGATCTCCCAGATCATCTCCTTCTATTCTCATGACAACGTGGCCCAGACGACGAAGTGGGTGTTTGTATGAACACCGCGAAGGCCAGCTTTCAGGGAGCTGAGCCGCCCGGCGGAGTCCACCGCTGGCCCCTCTGGCCCCAGCGGGCCTCCGTCTGAAGGCGATGCCTCCACGTCAGGAGTGTTTCCGCGGCGGGGTTTCCGCTGATGGATTATTTAGCAGGTGAAACTCGCTTCCCCCGTAATTGGAAAGGCAAACAGAAGCGATTATAAACCAATTTGCAGCAATCCGTCAGATTTAAGGAGGTGCTGTCTTGTTGGAACCTCCGCCGGCAAGGAGGGCTCTGCCTGGTCGCCACAGACTTGGGGCCACTTGGGGTGACAGGGTGGTTTCCGGAGGGCACGCTGGCCCCACCATGTGGCCCCAAGTTCAGGATCCCGCAGTCAAGGGCGAAGCTCTTATAACTCAGGCCCAGGACTGTGGGAGCCACAGACACTGGCCGTCTTCACCCACCCTGAGGGCCTGGGGTCGGTTTCTTACATCTCCCTCCGCCCCAGGGGCTCGTGCGCAGACACACACACACCCCTCTTCTGTGACCTCTCCTCTCACTCTGTGCCGTCCCCGCTATCCTCTGGGGTTGGGGTTTCCTGTGCCGTCTCGGGGATGCAGAGACACGGGCAGATGTCACCTGTTTCCTGGGCAGTCTTTACATGCCCAGGACTTTGCTCACATCTGCTCATCGCAGCCCCTCCACAGCCGGGGGGGGGGGCTGCTGTGCTTCTGAGGCACGAGTGGCCTATTCAAGGTCGCTCAAGGTCTTTCAAGGTCAGCCTGACCCAGAGTGTGCCTGTCACCGCTGGCCCTGCTGTGTCCCCGAGCCCGTCACCCCCCCCAGCTTCCCCGAGAGCGCCTGACATGTAAGCCGATCCCGCTCGGTCCAACCCTCACCCTCCTGGCACAGAGGAGGAGCCTCGGCGACACCCACGAGCTCTGGCAGGGACATCGCTGTCGCCATAGCTACACGTGTGCGGGCGAGGCCGATGCTTAAAGACGAGAACTCGCCTCAGTGCAGAATGTGTGAGCTCTGAGAATCTGGGCCAGAGCGTTGGGGTCACAGCATTTTGTTTAACGACTGTCACCTTCTGGTGGAGCTCCCGACGTCGGCCTGGCCGCTGCTGTCCCCTCTATAACCTGAAGTCCCTGCTCCTCCAGCCCCAGCCTCTGTGCTCCTGGGGTTCGGCACTGCGTCTCAGTCACGCATGTGAGGGGAGGAGGGGGGCTGGGTGCTTCTCAGGGACCCTTTCCCGCTGGGACCCCGGGATAGACGCTCTCCCTCCTGACGGGCCTCTCGGGGGCCTGAGACGGTCCCAGGCCTGTCCCCACACACTCACGCCCAGCGCTTGCCAAGCCGTCCGGACTGGCACCAACCCTGCTCAGGCCCGCCTGTCGCACGCCCAGATCCCAGCGCTAAGCAGGCGTCGGCGCGAGTGCGGAAACGATCCGAAGTGTGAATTAGAGTGAAAATGATTCTTAAGAGCTCTGGCTAGAGCCTTGGTCAGGGGCCCTCCGCAGTCTGGTCTCTGACGTGTGTTATGCAAATCACCCCCCCCCCAAAAAAAAACTCCTCACTCTGATGGAAGAGCCTGGCTGGGCTTCCCGGGGTTTTCAAAGCAGAAATTTAAATACAATATCTGAAGCTTTTAGCCTTACTTATGGCCACAGGAAAAGTCCAATTCTCAATTAGAACTGATAGTGTTTTATAGGCTGCTCTATTAGTCATATTGCGGCTCGTTCCCCGGGCGGCTTCTCGGAAACGTCCCTGGGTTGTGGTTTCGCTGACTCCACTTTGCAGAAGATTGAAGATCCCAGCCAGAGGCTGGCGAGCTCAGGGGAAGGCGGCCCGCCCAGCCCTGGGCCCCCTCCCAGCCCTGGGCCCCTCGGACGGCCCTGCAGCCCCAGGCCCCGGGCCTCACTCGGGTGACTCAGCAACCCCTGGTCCAGGCCCTCGGGCACTGCTCGCAGCAGGAACACACCCGTCATAACTGCCCCAGCATCTCCGACCCCGGGTACCAAGAGGCAACCCCCCCGCCAGCCCCCGAGCTCCCGAGAGGCCGAGTTTGTGGGTGGAAGCTCACACCCTTGGGTGCTCTCCTCTGCAGCATATCACCGCTGGGCACACCCTCCCCCTCAGGGTCACCTTCAGGTCGAAGTCACGGGGAGAATGGGCGGTTTCCGCCTCGGAGCGCAGACCCTGCTGGGCACGTGGACGGGAGCCTCGGGAGAGGAGCCGGTCTCAGAGCCCGTCCTGCCAGGGGGACCACGTCCATGCCCCCATCTACCCGGGTCCCCATCAGCA
Source organism: Miniopterus natalensis (assembly GCF_054644295.1). Classification (NCBI taxonomy): domain Eukaryota; kingdom Metazoa; phylum Chordata; class Mammalia; order Chiroptera; family Miniopteridae; genus Miniopterus; species Miniopterus natalensis. The sequence continues at coordinate 2,116,119 of NC_142089.1, forward strand.
CCCAGGCCGGCATCATTCCCAGCTTCCAGGGGAGAAGCTGACGCTCAGGAACTCGCCTCGGGTGTCAGAGCCCCGCAGAGGGGGAGCCGGGACGTGAACTCGAGTTTCTCTGTGTGGTTTCTGGCCAGGCCCACGGTGCCCGAGCTGAGTCGGGGGAGACGCTCTTCTAACGCGGGTGCCGGGCGATCCACGTGCGCCCCAGCCCCGAGCGCTCGGCTGCCTGCTGGTCCTGGGTGAGCGCATCCACGTGCCTCTCGCGGTCGGCGCCGGCGGCTCTGTTCCGCACACTCATTACAAGGCTGATTAGTAATTAGGACTGAACTAAAATTAACTCCCTGTTCCCAGAGCCCAGCCCAGCCACGCCCCCCAGAGGCCTCGCTCCCGCTCCTGGGATGGGTGGGGGGTGGGTGAGTCACCACGGGGGGGGGGGGAGTGTCCTTTGCTTATTCACTTGTCCATCCATCTGTCCATCCATCCATCCATCCGTCCATCCTCTTGTCCATCCATTCAATGCTTTTGGGGGGGGGGGGCACTGATGTAACCCCTGTCTAACTCCTAGAAAGTAGCTGCAGAATTATCCCACCCTTGGGGTGAAAGGGGGGCTACGTCTTGGTCTGGAGTCCCCCACCTTCCCCCCACCCCGCCACCCCCCAATGCAGGTGGCTCGACAGTGGTGGCTTTCACGGGACGGAAAACTCAGCCTCCTCTCAGAGAGAAGGGAAGTTGTTAGAGGCGGGGAACCTGACGGACTTGCTGGGTGTGGCAAAGCCAAGGTCAAGCCCCCTCCCCCATCCGTGGGAGACGGTCAGAGGCCGTCCGGCAGACACTGTGTTTGCCTGAGGAGCAGGTTGTTCACCCTCAGGCCCTGTCTTGGGATTTCCCTTGACGAGGTGGGACAGGGACCTGCGTCCCTGGTCTGAGCATTTCAAAGGGGCCCCTGCGAGCTCCGTGTCCTGGTTTTTGCCAGGCACAGGCCTGGGGCTCTCTGCTCCTCGACTCCCACAGCCCCTGGTCTCGCGTCCTCACGGGGGACCTGCGGGGGACGCTTAGCATGTCCTTGAGCCTCAGGCAGCGAGTGGGAGAGAGTTTTCTATTAAGCGATGCGGCAAATTTAGACGAGTCACAAGGGACTGAGAGAGGAGGGACAAAAGGACTGAGCGCTTGGGTGACACACCGAAGGACAGGAGGTGAGCGTCCGGGAGGGGCGGCACCCTCTCCACACACAGACATCAGGGTTCTGCTTTCTCCGTGGCGCCTGCGGAGGCCGGTTTCCCTGGTGACCGGCGTGGGCTGGTCTCCCTGGTGACCCGGTCAGCTCGCTCCGCAAGGCCGAAGGGGGAAGACTTATTTGTGACTTGGCGGGGAGCAGACGTCTTAACCAACACATCAGACAAAACTGCACGCAAGGGCTTTTACAGAACTGAACAAATGGCTTTGTAGATGGGACGCGGGACCCAGACCCTAAGGGACAATTTGCTCTGATGGGCCACACCGAGTGACCCCTTCCCGCCTCTGGAACCCGCTCGGGGTGGGGAGCGGAGAGACACCGATCCTGTTAGGGCTCCTGGCGCACGAACCCCGCCTCGTGTTTGAGTGAACAGATCAGTGGCTTGGATGGAGCTCGGGGCGCGTGAACCCGTCTTCAGTTTATCTGGAGGCTCATGCGTGATCCTAAATCTCCCGCAGGAGGCCACGCCACGCATCCCGCCCGAGTTTCCCACACGCGCCCTGGCTGAGCCCGGCTGAGCCCCGGCAGGCTTTCGGTGGAGGGCCTGGGCTCCGAGGCCGGCTGGCCATCCCTACAGGGAGCAGGCGCTGAGGCCCCATCCTTGGGGCGAGTGCTGGACTAAGCCAAGCCTCTGGCCTGTGCTGCCAGCCTGCAGTGCCAAGGCGTGCTGGGCGCTGGGGGGCTGGGGGGCGGGGCCCCCGGTGGGTTTGTCCACAGAATATTTTTTAAAAAATTTTTAATCATCCCCTGAGGATATTTTTCCCATTGCTTTTCAGAGAGAGCAGAAAGGAGAGAGAGAGAAACGTCGACTGGTTGCTTCCTGCACATGCCCAGGCCAGGGCCAGGGGTGGAGCCGGCAACCGAGGTCCGTGCCCTTGCCCGGAACCGAACCTGAGACCCTTCCGTCCCAGGGCCAGCGCTCTAACCGCTGAGCCAAACCGCCAGGGCCACAGAATGTTATTTTCGTGAGATCATCTCCTCAACAGTCTCCAAAGGCAAACTGCTGGGAAGTGCCCGGATGCTCTCGAAGGTCCCGAGGTGGTAAAATTTCTTTGTTGGATAATTGCACAGGACTGAGAAGCCACATGCACCTAAGAGAAAAACACTTAGAAAAGGTCGAAAGGAACGTCAGCCTTCCTTTCCCCGCAGGAGGCCTGGCGGGTGAGTGGACTGCCCCCCTCCTGGCCCGTCCTCTGGCTTCAGCCTGGGAGAGGGACCCAGCACAGTCCTCACTGCATGTCAGTGGGTCGGCTGGACGCGATGTCACCCAGGGGGCAGGTGCGCCTTCCGCCGGCCCCTGGTCTGTCGGCAACATCGGCCGCACTTCCTGCCGGAGCCTGTGCTTCTCCCCGGTTCCCGGAGCAGAGGCGGGAGCCGTGGCCTTCACTTCGCAGCCACGGCCGTCAGAAGGAAAGATCGCTCTTCCCGAAGGCCCTCCCGCGGGCCGGCCCGGAGAAGTTTCCATCCCCGAGAACAGCTCGAAGCCATTTGGCAGCCAAGCGCCTGGGATCTCAGAGAAAATCAGCTCAGAGCTCGAGCTCGCGGGGTGGAAGGAGGTTTATGGTGTTGGCAGGGGCCTGGTTATGTAAGTTGGGACGTCCTGCGCCCAGTCCAGGCCCTGCTGCCTCCAGGCCTCCCCAAGGGGCCCCGGACGTGCAGTTCCCTAGGCTGCTGGCTGAGAGCGCCCGCCCCCCAAGCGGGTCAGGAGAACCTGCTGGTGCACTCGGCTCTTCCCGTCCACACCGGGGTCTGCGCTGCCCCCTCCAGGGGTCCACAGTGGCCCATGACACGTCAGGACTCGGGGTGGAAGGCGGCTGCAGGCGCGGAGGCTGGGCAGACGCTCCAAGGGCACACAGGAGCCCAGCAGCGGGCGGGAGAGACGGCGGCGAGGCTCTGTCCTCAATATCACTGACATTCAACAGGGGTTTTTATTGACTGTGAGAGCCCTAATTATAAGGAAAGATGACCCTGTCTGCTAACAGCAGAAAAATGACCAAAATGGAAACCGCACAAACTTTAATTGTTTGCTTGTTCTTCTGGAAATGAGATTAATTGGCTAAACGGAGCCCACAGGTTAAAAAGACCAGAGGCAGGTTCATTCCGACAGATGCCTCCCTGGACACCTCAGGCTTCTGCTCGGGAGGCCTGGGGGGGGGGCACGTTCGTCAAAGAGCGTAACTGTTATTATGTCATAATGCGTCTCTGCCCTGAGCGTCTCCCACCTTTGTCTGCGGAAATTAACGGGCGTCTAGGCTGCCAGCTGGGTGCTCCGAGGAGGAGGGAGTCACTGAGTCCCCTGGGAGCCAGCCCAGAGGCACTTCCGCACTCACACACACACACACACACGCACACACATGCACACGCACTGGGACACCCTCCCAGCCCACATCCCGCACATGCCCGTGTTAGGCATGCAGAGCGGAGGGGGGGAGTGGTGGGCAGTGGTCCCTGCTCTGGACGCAGACAGAACACCAGCGTCCCTCACCCTCCAGGACACCTCAGGGTAGGCCCCTGACCCACCACCACAAGCCTGCTGAGCCGCTCACAGTGATGCCCCAGGGTCTGTGACCCCTCACGGTGACGCCCGGGACCTGGTGTGTAATGAGCACCACAGGCGGCACCTTCTCACGGGGACCCTCTGAGAAAGCGCCAAGCTATGAAGATTAAAGGCAGAGCGACAAGCTGGGACTTCACTGGGCTCCCAAGGCACCGTTTCTTGTCTGAGGGAAATGGCACAAAGTGACCCACCGTGGTGACATTAATTTTGGACGTGGGGACAGGGGAGTCCCTGCTCCCTGCTTTTCCTTCTGTGCAGCGGTGGAGAGGGGGACCCTTCTCTCCTGCCATTTCCTTCCCTGGTCACAGCGGGAAGCGACCTTGTCCAGTACGGGATCCACCTGAGGCTCACCGCCAGGTCTCCATTCTCCTACTGGCTGACGTGTATCCTTTAGTGCTTCTTTCAAAAAGGGTTGTGAAGAGTGAGCGAGGAACAGCAACCCCTCCGTCTGCACCTGAGCTTGTCCCAAGCAGGTGGCTGGATACAGTTTCCAGGCGAAGATTGTTTCCTCCTGTGTTAGAAACATTCTGTCGCAAGCCCGTCCTTTATCGCATGAGGTGTCTCCTCTCCCTATTACTATGGTTTTTTGGTTAGGTTTCTCTCTCCTTCCTCCAGCACAGCCTGAGATTTTCTTTCTGTGCCTGACATTCTGAGGATTGTATGATTTTCTCTCGGTTCGTGCGGTTCGCTAGTCTCACTGTAAAATGCCCGTGTCTGGATTTGTTTTATTTATTTCATGTGGGACGTTTGAGTTTCTTAAGTCTGAGGACTCGCACCTTTCCTCACTTTTGAAAAATTGACAGTCTTTTCTCCCCTCTAAATATCTCCGCTCCTTCCTGTATATTTAGAGCTATGCAGAGTGTCCCTTCCTGTCCTGCTGTCACCTGTCACCCACTGCTGTCACCTATTACCCACCGTCTCCTTTAATCCTCCCGCTCACCGAACCTGTCAGCTGTGTCTTGTCCACTCGTGTCCCTTTCCAGAAGTGACATCCGGTCTGTGACAATCTGCCCGTTATTATTTTTGGGGCACCCTCTTGGTCCCTCACTGCTTCTTCTGTCCTCTGGAAACCGACAGGGTTTTGAAACCTCTCGCCTGTTTTATCACCTCCACCGTCTGAGGTGCGGGTTTGTGGCTGGGTCCGCGGGCTCCGGGTCCAGTCCTGAGCTCCTTCCCACGAGGGGCGATTTTGCGTGAGTGTCCCAGCCGCTGGGCCCTCCCTATGCGTCGCTCTCACTGTTGTCCTTATAGCAGAACCTGGGTTTCGGTTGATTGGCAATCGGTTCAGGTAAAAACCTTCATTCCCAGACGGCCATGCAGACCTGTGACCCAGACCTTGGGACCAAGACCTGGTGGTCACCAGGGGCTGGGGTGGGGGAGATGGGAAGATCCTGGACAAAGGATACAAATTTATAGTTATAAGATGAATAGGTTCTGGGGATCTGACCGCTGAATGCAGTTAATAACACTGTATCGTAGATCTTAAATGTTCTCAATGTAAAAAAAGCTAATTATGTGATGCGCTGGAGGTGGCTGCTGGGCCCGGATGGTAAACTCACTGCAGGGTATCGAGTGGATACATTGTATCCCTAACCCGGCAGCGCTGTCAGTCATCTCCCGTCTCCCGGAGCCGGGGCCCCGGCGGGGGAGCATTTGTCGGCAGGAGCAGGTATTCGCCGTGGAGCACTTTTCCGAGAGGCAGATAAACACCCTCCGTGGTGAGATGGCCTCGGGCGCGCACATGCGCGACACTTGTGTGGACAAATACAGCGTCCACAGGGAAATGCCCAGGAACGGCTTCTCCTGGATGTCAGCGTCTCCAGGATCCTGTGTCACGGGTGGCTCTGTGCCTCTGTTTGTGTCGATGCAGCCGCTCAGGTTTTATTTTAAGCATCTACTTGCTTCGAAACACAAAAGAGAGGCTGAGCTTCCTAGGTCGCTGTGAGCTGCTGCTGGGAACAGGGGGCTCCCGAGGCCAGAAGGAAAGTCCCTGCCCTCGTGAACGGGACCGATTTTGCGCGACATGCAGGCGCCGCTCTCGGGAGGGCCCTGGATCCGGCCGACAGCCCAGCAGCCCATGGACCGGGCCGGAGCTCTCCATTTAGAAGCTGTACTTTGAGTTTTCCTATGAGTCCCCCAGGTAAGCCAAGTCTTGTCACTGCCCTCTCCACGGTTGGCCTGGAGGTCTGGGCCTAATTCAATCAAACTAATGAGAACGTCTGGAAATTGCTTCCAGGGACGTAGCGCACGTCCTCTGGGGGAAAGTCCCGAAGACGGGGCCTCCTGCCCGGGCCGCAGCAGGTGTCTGCCCCCAGCGGGTGTCCTGCTAGAATTGCTCCGATGCACTCCCAGGGAAGTGTGAATCCCCAGGGTGGTGGCCTCCTAGGGCAGGGACCCTCCAGTCCCTGGACACAGGTCTTTGAGCCACAAGGTGGTGGGGTCCCACTGGAGAGCCCGGTCCAGCCTGGCAGCTCTCACAGGCCGCCTCCCTCACCTTCCCATTGGAGAGTCCGAGCCTCCTAGTCACCCACACGCCCAGGTGCTGGTCACCCGTCCATCACCCCCCAGTTAGATTCCGAACCCTGACCAGTGCCACCGGGCAGCCGCGGGGACAGGGCTCGGGCTGAGCGGGTCTGTTTGGCCAGTGCAGGGTTCTCCGAGGGCTCGTTCCGTCTTTGTTAATGAGGCCTTTTGATGTCCTGGCGCTGCTTTCTCGATGTGTGACGGATTTATGACTCACGGAGGGTTTTAATATTAATGTCGTCCTGATGGAAGATAAAGCACCGCGGAATTTATGGGCGTAGTAAAAACCTGACTGCCCTCCCCCCGACCAGGAAGGCGGCCGGAGGGACGGCTCCTCGGCCACCCTGAGCCGGGTTCCAGGGTGGGAGCGAGTCTGTCCTCGGCGGGAGAGCCGAGGGAGGGGCCCCATCGCCAGGGGGCTGCGGGGTGCGGGGCATCCCCGCTCCTGTTGACTTTTATTGGACCTGTAAACAACGCCTGGCAGCTCGGAGGGCCGGGGCGCCGGGGGCAGCGCCCGCGCAAGGATCCTGAAGGAAATAAAAGTGAAGGATGCCCGAGGTGCTGCCTGCGGCCGCGGGCAAGGCGGGGGCTGGCCCGGCGGTTTCCCGGGTCCGGCCCCTCCGGGGGCGCCTGTAGTTCAGGTAGTTTTAGCGGCTCTGCACTGGGTTTCACAGCTCAACCGCCCTGCAGCCTCCCCGCCTCACAGACAGAGACAAAAGTAGCATGGTGAGGGGCATCCTGTGTGCCAGGCCCGGCCCAGGAAGCCCCCGTCGCCCCACCGGTCCTGGTCCCTGAAGCAGCACCTCCCGCCCGTGAGGACGGGGGAGTGCGGGCCCCCAGGTTAGGAAGGGCGCCCGGCTTACTGAGCAGGTACAGGGCAGGGCTCAGGCTCCAAACTGTCTGGTTCCCAAGAGGAAGCCTTGGCCGCCATCCCGTGAGCCAATGAAGTGGCTGTCGGGGAGACCCCACCCCACCGGGCCCCGCTGAGCACAGGCCAGCTCCAGGCACCGGCTCTTCCCCACGCAGCCTGGCCTCGGCGCTAAGACGGCGCTGTGAACGCCACGCTGTCCTCCCTGCAGGGAACACGCGTGCCCCACGCTCCGCCCCGGGGGTGAGATGCTTCAAGACCCCGCCAGTGCCAGCACCCAGCGCCTTTAACTCTCACCCAGGAACCCCAGGCACACAGGGCCCCAAGATCTGGGCTCAGACGGACAAGGCAGAGCCATGTCGGAGTTTCTATCCCAGTTCTTCTGTTGTCGTCTTTCTCTGGCCGGGAGGTCGAGGGAGTAACTTATGCTGAGCAGACTCTGTGTGGGTTTTTCAGAATATATTTTTATTGATGGGGGAGAGAGAGGGAGCGAGAGGGAGCGAAAGAGAAACATCGATGAGAGAGAAACATGGATCGACTGCCTCCTGCACGTCCCCTGCTGGGGATCGAGCCTGCAGCCCGGGCCGGTGCCCTGAGAGGGAATCAAACTCGAGGTGACTCCACAGACTGAGCCACGCTGGCCAGGGCTAACCGCACATTTAAACTGAAGCGGAAGGAGCTCAGCGGGTGAATCAGCTACGCCGTTTGCTGTTCAGGACCAGCCGGAGCAGCTTCCCTGTGGAATGACACCCGTGGGGAGATGCGGGGAGGGCCCCCGGCCTCCTGCCCTTTCAGTTCTGTTTCCTTCCTTGTTGACTTTTGGACTCACTGGACTCTCCTTAGAGGAAGAAAGGACACTTGCTGGACACCGGCTCCCTCCTGTTTTCAACCAAGCAGGGGACAAGATGTGCCCAGAGGCCAGGAGAAAACCAGAGGCCTGGAGGCCCTGAGCTGGGCGGGACCCCCAGCCCCTGCACCGTCTGCCTGCACCCAGGGCTTGTGTGTGCTGTAGGATCGGGGCTGAGAAGGCCCCAGAGCTCAAGGATGGCCCTGCCCATCCGGGTTAAAGCCGGTGAAGGCAGGAGGCACCAGGAGGGGGGGGACCTGACCCAGACCCTCAGTCCCCTCAGGCTTCCATAGAAAAATGCCACAGGCTGATGGCTTAAACAACAGACATTTACCTCTCCCAGTCTAGAGGCTGGAAGTCCAAGATCAAGGTGCCAGCAGGTGCGGTTCCTGGTAGGGGCCTGCGTCCTGGCTTGCAGGCAGCCACCTTCTCATAGTGTCCTCACAGACAGACAGACAGACGAGCTCTCTGGTGTCTGCTCTTACAAGGCCACAAATCCTACTGGATCAGGGCCCCACCCTTATGACCTCAGTTTATCTTAATTACTTCCTAGAGGTCACATGTCCAAACACAGTCCCACTAGGGGTTAGGATCTTCTCAGGAGTTTCAGGGACACGATTCAGCAGACAGCACCGGGGTTTTGTGGGCAGGTAACAGGGAACGCCTTAGAAACGCTTTTCGATCCCCCACTACCTTCGCTTCCTTCCATATCATCAGAGAAACCCTTTTTTATCCGCTGCTCTCAATACTTCTGACCCCCAGTCAGGGGGGGGTTCCCAAGTAAGCGACACCCACTTGTCCGTGGACACCAACCTCCGCCGCGTGCACCCTCCCCTCAGCACCGTGGGCGCACGCACGTGGCCTTGTACTGAGCTGGGAGAGCGCTTAGTCTGTCTCCCTAAATGTGCATTTTCCCCCTGGAAGCCTGAAGGCTGCTTTAGGACGTGACGTACACAGTCTTCCCGTTTTCAAACGGGAGGCGGGGGGAGAGAAAAAAGCCTGCGACGTGCTTCTGCTAAAACATACAGGAGCATCTTTAAGGGATTTTAAGCACCCGGAACATAAAAGGGAAATTGGTCTGACAGAAGCGCAGTGGTTGATTCGGCCAATAATACACATAATAGCGCATTCTGGAGACGTTAGCGCCTCCACGGGCAAGCCCATCAATAGGCCCAACTTTAAATAAGACACTTTGTTATTAGATAAAGCCTCCGCTCAGACAGCGACCGTCGGGGCACCCCGGGTCAGCCGCCGGTCTGAAGTCTCCTCTAATATGAATTTCCAGAGGATATTACACAAGGATACACGGGCAATAAAACACATTGTGTTTAGCAGCTAACTATGCATTTCTGTGAGGGGCTCCGTAAATGTCCATAAATACATATGCATGAGGCACGGAGAACGGCTGGCCTGTGTTTCACTCTCAGGAGCATGTTCTGGGAGAGGCTGCCAGAGCCTGTCTTCTGTGACTGCAGAGCTGGCAGCCTGGCCGAGGGCCCCAAGAGTATTCCAGGGGGAGGCAGCAGCCCTTGTCTCACAGGCCAGAGGCCCCAGTGTCCCTGGAGAAGGCGCACAGATCCTCGAGCATTGGAGAAGGAAGTGTCCCAGGGCTGCCAGTGACCGGGGTCAGCCCACCCCCAGTGACCCCAGTGACCCCTAGTGACCCCTAGTGACGGGGTTTATTTTCCCGCGAACCGTGGCCGCCTTTCCCAGCAGTGTGTCCTCTGCACCCTTTCCAGTAGTGGCCTGCCTGTCTCCCCAAATATGTGCACGTGGCTTTTTAAGGGGTGACGGTGTGTATGAGGGTCTTGTGGCTGCTGTAACAAATGACCACTAACTAGGACATTTAAAACAGCAAATATTTATTCTCTCACACATCCAGAGGCCAGAAGTTCAAACTCGGGGTATTGGCAAAGCTGCCTCCTCCTAGAAGCCCCAAGGGGCCTCTGTCCTGGCTCTTAGTGGCTGCCAGCAATCCTCTGGCCGTTTTCTCTTTCATAGGCCCAACTATAAAAGACATCAGTCCTAAGGCCCACTCTCATGACTTGTCTTAACCAGCTACATCAGCAATGACCCTACTTTCAAACGCTGTCTCATGCTGACGTCCTGGGGGCCGGGACCACAACATGTATTTTTTTTGGAGGGGAAACATAACCAATTCACCCTTGGTAGCTATGGTCACTGCAACTGTGTTTTCAGAACCAGAAATCCATTCACTCATTCAACTCACCAACCGCTACAAAGTACCTGCCAGGCACCATGCTGAGCTGTCGGGGTTCTGCAGACCCTGCAGCACATCTGGAGGCAGCTGGAGGCAGCAGCAGAGGGAAGGGCAGGGGGAGGGGCGAGGGCAGGGGCGGGGCAGCGGGAGTACAGTCAATAATAATGTAATAACTGCGCACGGCGCCAAGCGGGTGCTGGAATTATTGGGGCGTCACTTTGTAAAGTACATGACTGTCTAACCACTACGCTGTACACCTGGAAGTACTACAAAGTAACATTGAATGTCAACTGTAACTGAAACATAAAATTTAAAAAATAAATAAAGCGTGCAAACCTAAAAAAGTAACATGGCATAAGCAGTAATGAGTGGAAGGATGGCTACGAGGTAGCACTGACTGAAAAGTGCTGGTGCACAGGCCCGGCGCCCGGGGCAGGGGGGAGGGAGGCTCGGCCTGGCGCCGGGGGCGAGTGCACGCGGGCCAGGCAGCTGTGCGCGGGTGCGGGAAGCTTAGCGGGCGGGACACGCCGGACTGCTCCCGGCCCTGCGCTGGGTGCGGCTCGCGGTCACGGTTCCAAACTCGCTTCTTTGTTTTGTGTTTGTAACGTGGGTTCATAATAAAAACTGGAAGAACATGGAGAGGCCTCCAAAGTAGCACAGATCACTGAGTGTCTTCTTTCTTAGAAACTTGGCAAAGTCCTGCTTCTTAATGTTTCCCTTGGGGACTGCCTCCCGCTTATTCCAGGATCCGAGGCTTCTCCCCCAGGGACGGGCGCTGGCTGCCGGCTCCCAGCTCAGCTCCGTGGGATCGCCCCGGGCCCTGCTGGCACCTGCCCGGGTGAGCAGGCCTGAGGGGGCAAAGACATGGTGACTGAACAGTAGGACAAAAAGGAGAGGGTGTGCGTCTGTGTGTGCATGTGTGTACATGTGTGTGCATGGGTGTGCATTCATGAGTGTGTGCTTGCATGTAAGTGTACATGTGTGTGCATGCATGTAAGTGTACGTGTGTGTGCGTGGGTGTATGTGCATGAGTGTGTTCGTGCATGTGAGTGTGCATGTGGGTGTACATGGGTGTGCGTGTATGAGTGTGTGTGCATAAGTGTGTGCATGGGTGTGCGTGAGCATGAGTGTGGGGGGAAGGGGGGCCGGGACGAAGTCTAGGCTGATGTGTCTGGACATAAGGAGGGCAGCTCCCACCTCCGGGGACCATCAATCTGGCCGTTCTCACAGGCACTTAATGCCCCCTAGAGCAAGGCAAATATTTTAGCATTCTTTTAAATATGTATCTTAAAGGTCTGGCTTTAAAACCGAGAAGGCAGGAAATTCTCTTTGCAAGCAGGTCTGGGACAGAGCAAATGATGTGAGTTATTCCTGCCGTCACCTCCAGACACTCGGCTCTGAGTTGGCATAAAACTGCCCATTTCCCGGGGTGATATAAGGGGCCTCGCACTCGACACGCGGTCGATAGCAGGAGCTACTATTCTGTGCCTGACACATCGGTCATTTTAATCACCGGCCTCCCGTCCGGGCTGTGCCCCCTCTTCCGTGGCCATATTTCTGACTCTGCCTGCAGTTTTCACTGCCTGAGCCTTCAGACCAGCAAATATTATCCAGAAAGTCGAGGGCCTCATCCCCACAGGGCATGTCAGGCAGGAGAGGAAACTTTATCAGCGGACCAAATAAACAGCAACACGGGGAGGCAGCGCTAGGTGCTGACGCCTGGAGAGATGGAGCCGGGAGGTGAACAATGGCAGCTCCGAGCACCTCCTGCGTGTGGGCACGTGTGTGCTCACGTGTGCAAGTATGTTGGTGTGTGTGTGTGCGCACACCCCTCCCCCAGCACACACCAAGCCCACCCCCTCCAGCTCCCTGGTTTCCAGTGGGACTCAGTTCCCGCCCATCCCTCCTGCCCCCAGGTGGCCGCGGGGACTCGGCCCTCCTGCTGCCCATCGGGGGGCCAGTTCCTTTCCATAACTCTCTTTGCAAATGCAAATTGGTTCCAGCGCAGCTGATCTGTTGGGGAACCATCTGAGCCTAATGTAGTTCAAGTTTGCTCGGCGAGATTTTGCCTGGAAGGCACAGAGGAGCACGGAAAACGGGGTGCACACAGGAGAAGGCAGAGCCCTGCTCCAGCTGAGCAGGGGCGTCAGGCGCCCTCAGCCACGGTCACGGCCTCGAGCAGGCGCCCGCCACGGGCGCCGCCAGCACTTCGAGCTACACCCGCCACGCCCGGCGCAGGGACTTGGCCTCTGGCCTCAGACCAGCTTCCCGCCGGCCCCAGGGGAACGCGGGGCCCGGAGCCGGCCCAGCCGCCGGGTCCGCAAGCGCTCTGCGGGCGCGGGGCCCAGGGAGGCGCCGCGTGGCCCGCGCCTTTCTCTCCTGGCCTTTGGACGCGGGCAGCAGGCTGCTCCCGTGTTAAATAGGTCACTGCCGAGGCTTTTCACTGTCGTCCCACTAACCTGGTTTCACCACCAGCCCCGTGGTTTGTCTGCGATTTTGCACAGGGCAATGACTTTTAGCAGCACCTCTGTTGCATTTTAGCAGAACGGACTGTACTTTTAAGATTCTTTGACCCGGGAGAAGCTCCGGGCAAGTTCAGAATTCGCTGCGGTCACTTTACCCTGCCGGGGGGTGCGGGCCTGGGGCCGGACAGAGGCTGGAGACAGCAGGGCTGGGTCTGTCTGGATGAGGGAGACACTGGTTTGTACCGAGGGTCCAGGTTGGCTGGGTGGTGAGCTGAGGAGCACCCCAAAGGTCCAGAGTGAGTCCGAATCCCCTGAACCTGCGAGTGTGAACCTAATGGAGAAAGCGATTTCGTAGCTGCGCTGACGCTGGGGCTCTAGAGATGGGCGGCTTCCCTGGGTTGCCCGGTGGGCCTCAAAGGTAGTCCAAGGGTCTTTGGGGAGGAGGAGCCCCGTGAGGAAGGACGCTCGACGCTGCCCTGAGGGCCGGCTTCGAAGGCGCGGGAAGAGGCCACAGGAGGGAAGCCGCTCCGGAAGCTGGAAAATGCTGGAAACAGTCTCTCCCCTGGGGCCTCGGGGGATCCTGGGCCCCCGACACCTTGATCCCGACCCAGTGAAACTGCTTTTGCATTTATGACCTTCCGCACCGCGCGCGGATCAGTGCGGGGTGTTTCCAGCCGCCGGGCTGGGCGGCCTGTGATAGCGGCCGCGGCAACTAACACGCCGGCTCCTGCTGCTGAGGTGCCCCCTGGAGGGAGCGGGCCGGCGTCAGGCAGCCCGGAGGAGCTCCCGGGGGCTCTGACGGCGAGGCGGCGAACGACAGGGGCACGGCCGCGGGTTCGTGCAGTTTCTGTGCGAGGATCGGGTTTTTATTTTCTGCAGACCTGAAACGCCGTCCCTCAGAACCGTCCCTGTCATTTACCCCTGACAGTCCCAGCTGCCTCGCTTGTTCACCCGGGGGGGACGGGGTCCTGCCAGCTGTTGGCTGGGCTCTGGGGGACAGGGACCACCTGCCATTGGCCACCGTGCTGTACTGACCAGGGTCATCCCAGGTCTCAGAGCAGCAGAGGCCAGGCATGCACGCATGTGTGCATGTACGTGTGGGCATGCGTGTGGATGCATGTGTGCACCTGTGTATGCATGTGTGTGGATACCCGTGTACGTGTGTGTGCACGTGCATGCACGTGTGTGGATGCATGTGCACAGGAATGCGTGTGTGTGTGCATGCATGGGTGCGTGGGTGTGCACACACATGCACATACTTATGGCCCGGAGCACCTGAAACAGGCATGTGGCTGGCCTCATGCCCATGGCTTTGGCCTCGGGCCTTCAGCAGCCTTTCCAGGGCTGTTTTCCTTTCCTGGGGCTCTGCCCCCCCAGAGGGATGGAGAAGTAAGTGGAACCTGCACACAGACCAGGAGGACAGGGCTCCACCTCAGAGACACGGCCACCCACGGTGTCCACGCAGCATCCCCTCGCCTGCTTCTGGGACACAAAGGGGCAGCTCCTGTCACCTGCCCAGAACCCGCACGGCCACCCTCAGAGCAGCTGTGGGAGGCCTCCTGTCCTGAGGTGAACAGTCCGGCCACCTCGCAGCCCTCATCCTGCCGATGGAGCGAGTTCACGTCACCCCCACTTCCATCCAGAGCAAGCTCGGGGGGTGTGTGTGTTTCCCAGAAAAGGGAAACCACCACGGATGCAATTGAACTTGTAATTTTATTTGCCGTGGAGCAGCTGAGGCAATGATTGTATCTGATGTGGAGTTGAAATGCATAAAGAGATAAATGGTTTAATTTGAATCAATATTAATTTAGTGCAATTTGCTTTAACTTTACTTCTCAGTAAATGAAATCTGCTCAGGAGCCATTGGGAAACTTTTCCCCGAGCAGAAAACCCAGCTAACCCGGCGTGGCTGCCGGTTCCGGCGCAGGGCCGATGCTCCAACCGGGTCTGATGGGGACACGCCCGAGAGGGTCAGCGACGGGAAACTCCCACAGACCTCTGGGAAAAATGCACCAGGCGCGACCCAGGAGCCCGCTGTCCCCTCCCCCATCTGCGGAGATGGTTCTTCACGAATGGAAAGTGGGGTTTGGAAACTGGGGCAGGAGAAAAGCCAGCCATCAACACACACTCTTCCCAAACCCGACCTGTGACCGTGGTTCCCGCCGCAGGAACGAGCCCCGAGTCAGTGTCCGGGCCCCCGGCACAGAGCGGGGCGGGTGGGGCGCCCGAACCACAGCCGCTCATGCTCGCCCCGCCCCGGGGGCTGGATGTCGGATCCGGGCGTGGGCAGGGCTGGCTCCTCCTGAGGCCTCTCTCCTTGGGGTGCAGACGGCGACTCTCCGTGTCCTCACGTGTTTGTCCCAGTGTGTGTCCTAATCTCTTCTTATAAGGACACCGATCACATTGGATTAAGGCCCCACCCCAACGACCTCACTTCACCTTAATCACCTCTTTAAAGGCCCAAACTCCAACTACGGTCACACTCTGAGGAGCTGGAAGTCGGGACATGAATGTGTGAAGTTGGGGGGCACACTCATGACCCCACGAAGGCTCCTGAGGCTCACCCCTTACTCCAGGGGAAGGCAGATGGATTTGGGTCCTAGCTGTGAAACTTAATCTGAACAGCCCCTCCTCCCCCCGATCCAGGTGCAGATCCCAGATTCTACCTCGGAGGGCGTCCCCTGGGCGCTGTCCACAGGGGACCCCGTGCAGCTGGGTGGGGTGTAGGACACACAGCAGCGTGGCGACGGGGAGACGTGGTGAGGGGCAGATGCCACGCTGAGCTCTCCACGCGCGTCGGCCCCCCCAGAACTCTGCTTGGTGGCTCCATTTCCATCTGACCTTCCGGCCGAGGGGAGTGACTCCCAGGGACTGAGCCGCCCTCAGGACAAGTCGCCGAGGCAGGACCACAAGGACGGCCCTGTCTTCCCACCGACTGGCGTGGTCCCCCCGGGAAAGACGTGAGACAGCAAACCCAGCCTCAGAGCACAGAGCTACCAGCAAGGCAGCTCTCGATGGGATCTTTTTTTGTTTCATCGAAAATGAGACAGCCCCGGCCGGCGCAGCTCAGCTGGTTTGAGCACCGTCTTGTGCACTAAAGGGCCGTGGGCTCGAGTCCCGGTCAGGTCGCGTGTCCAGGTTGCAGGTTCCATCCCAGGATGCGGCCTGTATGGGAGGCAACCAATCGATGTTTCTCTCTCTCTCTCTCTCAAATCAATAAAAAATATCAAAAAACGAACCCTATGGGAGGGCAGTGTCTTTATTCTGGTTGAAACACCTCATTTACCGTCCCAGGTTTGACCTGTTAACCACGTGCCCTGTGCCCGAGTTCCCGCGACACCCAGGTTCACAACCATCAGGAGAAACCCTGTGCCCGGCAGCCCCAGTTCCAGCAGAGAGCCCGGGAGACGCGTCCGTCTGTGGAACAGCAGCAGACGGACCTGCTCTGGCTCCCCCCCCCCCCCCCCGAGGGTGCCGCACACAGGGGACGGGAGAAGCTCTGAATACGGGGATATCAGGAGCAATCCCGTGTCCCTGTCCTGGAGGGAACTGCTCACCGCCCAGGTGTCAGCTGAGTGGGGAAAACAGAGCCATCTTTTTAAATGTAAATGAGCCATGTTCGGGCTGGAAAGCTGCTCCGCGGAGTCCAGGCGGCAGGGCCAGCACCGCCTCTTACAGCTGGGTTCCTGCTGCCCCAGTGTCAGCCCCACGCAGCCCCGCCGGCCTCTGAGCTCTTTCCCGAACACGCCAGGGGGGCCTTGGGGCCCGGACGGGGGACCATCACCCTCCAGAAGTTATCCCCTCCCTGGGCACTGGGGACACACTCCCAGCCTCCCCACCTCCAGCACCCACGGGCCTGCCTGCCTCGGTTGTTGCGCTCTCACCTCCTATAGATCCCGAGCCCGTCCCTGCTGAGCTGTACCCACCCTCCCCCCGGGACGGAAGCACAGACGGGCCGGGAGTCTTGTCCGGGTTCCCCGGGGCTGTGTCGCTGGGACCTGGGACAGTGCCCGGCACAGGGCGGGCGCCCGTGGGTGGCCGGGAGGCCCGAGGGAGCCGGTAGGGACAGGTGGAGGTGGCCCCAGGATGCCGCTGTGAGGCCGAGACGGCGAGAGACCAGCCGTCAGCGGGCCCATCAGAGTCCCTCTTTCCTGCGAGGACATTTATTCCGATGTTCCCACCCAGGTAAGTGGGGAAACAACTTTTAAATACAGACAGTCCCCGCGCACAGCCAACCTCACCGGAACATTTCTGTTTGCTAAATGAATCCGCAGCCCATCGCATCTGAGCGGCTGTATGGGAGCCCCGAGAATTCTCAGCATCCCGCGGGCGGCCGTGTATTTACGCAGCTCCACAGACGCGCCGACTCGTCCCTTTTGATGGGGGGAGACAGTTTGGATCGAGTCCGGGCGTCATGCCGATGAAAACGTTGCTGTAATTGGACTTCACGGGCCATCGAGAGACAGCTCGGACTCTGACCCGAAATTCGGGGGGAGCTGGGGGTCAGCGGGTGCCTCTCCCAGGCTGATTTGTCTAATTCTAATGGACCCCAGGAGATTTACAGCCCTCCAAGGCTGCCACGAGAAGATATAAACCATTTCCTCCTGATATTTTATGCCCAAAGTTGATGCTGCAAAATGTAAGCTCCCCGAAGCCTGACAACTCGTCGGCAATAAATTCTAAGAGGGGGAAGTAATGGCTGTGGGTGTCTCCGGGTGCAACCGGGGCACTGCTCTGTCCCCTTTCCAGGCCATGGTGGGGCGACACGTGCGCCTAGGCCATGGTGGTCCCTGGGGCGCTTCTGGGACCCAGAACGACCCTGGCTTCTCGTTTGAACCAACTCCCCCCTAACAAAGGGTCCAGCCCCTGGGGGCCCCGATGAAGGTCGGCCCAGATCTGTTCATGGCAGGTTCCGTCTTCGAATCGCCGTGGCCGAGACCCGCTGGAAACGTGAGGGACGCGCTATCGCGGGGGCCACACGCCGCGGATCGCTCCGCTGGCAGGCGACCCGCAGATAATGGGCCCTCTAAATGACGCCGTGCGATTCATATTTTCACACTTTTTCAAATGTAATTTCGAGATTAAATTAGGCCGGGTGTGTACAGGAATGCGGCGGATGACTGTCACCGTGGACGCCAGCCAGCTTCTTCTCGGTCCACAGGGAAGGGAGGGAAAACTAATTAACTTTCCAGAGCCCCGAGATCGTGTCTGAGCGTCATGATCCACCCGGCTGCCTCCCTGCCTCCCCCAGGGCAGAGCCAAACCTGCGGGATTCGAGTGAAGCCTTCTGTCCCGGGAGCCGCCCTGTTGGGTGCTCTGAACTGTGCTGGGTCCTCTGCCTGTGCCAGGTCGTCTCCTGGGCAGGAAAGAGACCGGTGACCGGTGAAGTCGGGCAAGTGGACAGCTCCTGGGCCGCTCCGAACCTCTGCACCCCCCCCACAGCCCAGCCTGGGCCGTGAGTCTAGATCCTGCGGACGGACCCTCTCGGGCAGCACACGCCTCTTGGGTCTCGCTCTGTTTGCTAAGATTTTGCAGAGGCGATGCCCACGAGGTGTGTGCGGGGCGTCCCTTAGATCGCCGTGGCCACGTTGCTCTCCTCACCGGTCTCAGGGATGGGGGGCTGATCTGGGCAGGGTCAGCGCCGTCCAGCATCCCGTTCATGCCCAGCGCATAGTAGGCACCTTATGAGCGTGCACAGATGAGCTGAACGGAGCGACACCTCCTCCGGCGCCCATCAGCGTCACCGGGGGATCCCAGCGCTCAGACGGAGAGCATCGGGCCGGGGAGGACCCGCTCTCCGAGGCCAGCGCCTGTCCCCGGGCCGCTGCTCACACTGGATTCCCTGTTTCGCTGACACACCAGCCCCGCGCCAGGCCCCACCGCGGCCTCACCCCCGGAGCGACGGCATCTCCAGCGGCATCTGTGATGAATGAAACACGGCGCCCGTGTTTCCGAAACGTGGGCGAGGGCTTTCCCCATCGCTCTGCCTCGGGGCTAAGGCTGCCCTCGGGCAAATGGCGGTAGACAGGGGATGTTTTCCTCTGCTTTGCATTCAAAAAAATAAAAATCACCCCCAACCCCTGACAGCACATTCATTACACCTACCCCCCCCTTTTATTGGGGTGACACGCAAACAGAGAGAGGCTCTGCCCCCTGCAGGGCGCTCGCCTGGTTCCAGGAAGGCCCTGGGCGGAGGGCGCCCGGAATGCCAGCGGCCGCGGCTGTGGCGTCGGGAGGCCGGGGTCGCGGCAGGCCCGGTGGACCCCGCCACCTGCGCTTCTGGCCGCAGGGCCTCGGCCGGGCCCGCGTTTCTCCCCGGGCCTCCGCTCGTAGGAGCCAGGCAGGCTCAGACAAGCACCTGGAGCGGGTGGATCCGTGCCTCTGCTGTCGATATTATTATGTTTTAAACATGTTCTTATTGACTTTTAGAGACAAAGGAAGGGAGAGGGCTCCAGAGATAGAAACATCGATGAGAGAAACCGTCGATCGGCCGCCTCCTGCGCGCCCCCCACTGGGGATCGAGCCCTGACCTCTCGGTTCCGGGGTCGACACTCAAGCCCTGAGCATCCCGGCTGGGGCTGATAGTATTATGCTTAACCTTCAAGGCGCTCAGGCCACGCTGAGAGGTCAGTGCGGCTGAGGTTTCTGGGTACGCCGGAGGTTCGGGGGTGCAAGAGGCAGGTCGCCGCCAGGCGCGCCGAGGGGAGGGGCTGGGGCTCATTCAGACGGGTTCTGCGCATCATGAAGACGGGCCCCCGGCCGCTGCACCAGCTACGCAGGCACCCTGTTTATTAAGGGACCGGTAACGACGCGGATCGCACGGTGCCACGGGCGATGAATCCGGGCATCGTCCGGCGGGCGCGTGGCCCCCTACCCGGCGCGATCACGAGCCGGGGCGCCCATTAGGCTGAGGCCCTGGGCAGCGTCGCTGAGCTCCCAGCAGCGGGCGCCCGCCCCTCAGCCCGGGTGGGGCACCTCTGGCACACCCAGGGGCACACCCAGGGCCACGGTCGGCTCGAGACACACGGGGAACCAGCGCGTCCCTTCCCGGGGACGCTGAAAGGTGCGGGAGGACCAGCGCATCGCGGGAATGACAGCGGGGGAGGGGAGAAGGGGCCGACGCCTTCCAGAAGGGGGGCCGCCTCCCACCGCCTTCCCCGCGCACGTCCATCAACCGACAGGCGCCGGAATTGATTTGTGTTCCGGCTCGAAACAGCAAATGCTTCGCGGGCGACGTTTATTTGCGAATTCATTAGATTTAGATTTACATAAGAACATTCCTCTCGATAAAGCAAAGCCGTTGCCTATTAATTTTTTTCATTTTTTTTTTTTAAAGAAGTGGCGGCGGGTTTAGAAAGAAAGGTCACGTCCATCCTGCTGTAGGAACGCGTGTGGTTCGGGGCCCAGGGACTGGCCCAGGGCCGGAGCGCCGCGGACAGAGCTGGGCGAAGCCACACCCGCCGGGGCACCTTCCAGGGCTCACCTGGAGGACGGGGACCCCGGATACGGCCCAGCAGCCCACACCCAGCCCCGGAGACATGGAACAAAGAACGGACGAGCCTTGTAGTCAGGGTGGGGCCCGGGAGAAGGCAGGGGACCCTGGGCCGCCCCGCGGAGGCGAGAGGAGGGGAGGGCAGAGGAGAGGCCAGCCGGGTGCCCCCTGCCGTCGCCTCTGGCAGGGAGAGCAGAGGCTCGATGAGCTTTAATTTGAGGCTGGACACCTTTCAACAGCACATTCCCGAATCCAATGTTCCATCGACTCGGTTCCCCCTGGACCCCACGCCTGTCGCAGAGCCTAACGGCCTCAGGCTTGGGCCGACGACACGTCCAAATGGACCGTTCGGATGTTTGGATGGCGGCTTCCCTCCGGCCCAGCGCAGCCAAGCGCCGGGCGCGTGGAGACGCAGCATATGGCGGGGGCGGGACACAGACTGACTGCCGTGTTATGGGCTCCGTGACAAATGGGCGCGAGCGGGGGACACAGGCAGGCGTTGCCGGTGCTCACGGGCATGGCCTGTGGGGCTGAATCGTAATAACTGCTCCCGAGAATTTCGGATCAAGTTAATTCTTAAACAAAATAGCAGACCCCGCGGACCTTAAATCACGCTCTTCTCCACACAGGCTTGTGTGTGTTTCTTTTTATAGCGGCGGCCGGAGCAGGATTCATGGTGAAGGTTAGGAGCCGGGGCGTAACTCGGAGCGAAGGGAAGCCGGGTCCCCCAAGCCCGGCGTCGGGAGGAACACGGCGGGTGGGGGTGCGGAATGACTTCAGAATCTAGAGATGAGGGTCCAGGGGTGCGGCTTCCTCCGGGGCCTCCTGCTTGGGGTCAAGGTTCGCTGAGGGTGCAGAGGCGATTCTGCGGCCAGGGTCCGAGGGCGGGTGGAGGGAGCCCTGGAGGGACCCAGCCCAGGGAACGCCAGCGAGATGGCCTTGAGGTCTGTTAGGGTCCCTGGAGAGACAGACCAATAGGATGTCTGATTCTGCATCTGCATCTACAAATACACCTCTATCTATCTGTATTTCTATCTATATTTATCATCTATTTATCTATCTCCATCCATCTGTCCACCAATCATCTTTCTATCTGTAGATTTATTTTTTAAATCGGCTCACAAGATGGTGGGGCTGGCAGTTCCAAAATCTGCCAGAGGCCCAGGGAACCACTGGTGATGAGTCTTGAGTCCAAAGCAGCCTGGAAGCAGAAGCCCCTCTTCCCTGAGGGACCTCAAGACCTTCAACCGATTAGACAAGGCCCACCCACGTGGTGCAGGGTAATCTGCTTTACTCAGAGGCTTCAGATTAAATGTTAATTACATTAAAAAAATGTTCCTGGTCACATCTAGACTAGTGTTTCCCTAAACACTGAATATTGTGGCCCAGTCGAGTTTGACACATGAAATGACCCCTCACGGGGCCTCAGGACGCCAGTGGCGTGCCCCCCGCGTGCACAGGAAGTTCTAATGCGGCCGGTGTGCATCCCAGCGTCCGTGTCCCTTGGTCCAGCGTGTAAAGACAGCCAGGGCCCTTGCTGGGCTGTGTCCCCATTAGCAACAACGGAGATGGTTTTCCTCCAGTTCAGTGGCTGGGCACGATCTCCAGGATGCCACAGAGTCCGCCAGTTGGCTCCCTGTCATACTCGTCCCCTGTCACAGTTACTCATCAGATCGCAAAGAACTAGGGGCTATTCCAGCCCAGCATCACCACAGCCAGTGGCCCAGTCTCAGCTTCGGCCTCTGATCCGCGGTGTCCCGGGCACTTCACCCACCGGGTTGGGGGGGCCTTGTGTTCTTTAAGGAGCTTAGATTTGGGTGGCACATTCACTGTGACCAGACGTTAGTGTGTAAATTCTCAGAGGACCAAGCATCTCTTTTCTTGGCGTCTTAAACACTGAGCTAGTCACTGTTGTAGCTAATTAGGATTTTGAGAGAAACGTCAGGGCCCCCATTGGCCGGCAGCCACGTGGTCTCCGTGGCTTGGAGCTTGGCTTGGTTTAGAAGTTACGGTTTTACGGAGCTGGTACTGAAAGAGTGATCGATGCCGCTCAGTAATGAAAGTGTTCCCTTGTCTCCGTCCACCGCTCACGTCCTCGCTTGCTGGCCCGTTTTCCTGGAGAAAACCTTGTTTTTAATTGTCATGAGTGTCCCATGAGAGGGTGGGTTTCTTGCATTTTCTTGAGCCCCCGTGAAGTATAGTCGCCGTGTTTTGTCATGTTCGCAGACCTGTGTTGCAAAGTGTGGGCGTGCACGTGTTTGCAGAGGCCGCCGTGCGTGGACGCCTCCTAGGACACTCGCTGGAGGCCGTGTCCCTGCACCAGGAGGGTCCCTCCCAGGTGGGTCCCAGCAGGTGAGCCCTGGGGGAACATCACAGGCGCATGTGTGTCGACCCACAAGTACCCCAATCTAATCTCTCCCACCCCCTTTCTCTCCTGCAAGGTGCCTGCGTAGCTGGAAGGTGCATAAAGACATTAAAAACGGTGTTTGA
Organism: Miniopterus natalensis; assembly: GCF_054644295.1. Classification (NCBI taxonomy): domain Eukaryota; kingdom Metazoa; phylum Chordata; class Mammalia; order Chiroptera; family Miniopteridae; genus Miniopterus; species Miniopterus natalensis. The sequence goes on from NC_142089.1 coordinate 2,138,810, forward strand.
GAAGCAGGGCTGGACTCTGACCAAAGGACTCTACCGTCCTGCCCCTTCCTCCCAACACTGAGTCATATTTGATCAGATAAAACTCGTGTCAGTGCAGCACCCCCTTTCCTGGGTCCCAGGAGCACTCACTGTGATCTCGAGGAATCGTTTATGGTGATAATTTTGAATTATATAGTTTTTTAAAATGGTAAGTGCTTAAGGATAAATAGGCACAACTTCAAATTAAAATGCCTGCCCTGGCCAGTGTGGCCCAGGTGGTTGGGTGTCCTTCTGCGCACCGAGAGGTCGCCGGTTCGATTCCAGGTCAGGGCACGTGCCTGGGTTTGCGGCTCGATCCCCAGTAGGGGGCGTGCAGGAGGCAGCCGATCAACGTGCTCTCACACCGACGTTTTTCTCTCTCTCTCCCTTCCTCTCAAAAAAAACAATAAAAACATTTTTTTTAAAAAAACACCCTCCCGCCCGGCCCACCCCTGCCAGCTTCCCTCCCTCCTTGTTGAGCTAAGCCAGCGACAGGGCCCGAGACCGCGGCTGGGGCGGGGACTCGGCAGCGGGCCGCAGGGAACTCAGGTCCCCCGGCTGTGCCCCGCGCCCGGCCGCCAGGCCCAGCTGCTTGTCACAGGCAGGCAAAGGCCGGGACATCTACACTCAGCACACGCAGGCTTGGGGCCTGGCTGCCCAGGCGTCCTTGCTGCGTCCCGTGAAACAGACCCTCCCCGCGAGGATGGTATCGCGGCCACGGGGCACCCCGACATCAATCCCGCGGAGGCACTGCGCTGAGAAATAGCTCCCGGCTCCTCTCCATGCATGGCGGGGCCAGCAGGGTCATCTTAGACATCACGGGCACAGGTCTGTGACAAACAGCTTTCCCCGGATCTGTGGGAAACAGCCTCACGCAAGTTAATTTTGAACGCGAAAGAAGCACAAGGTCAAAATCGTGGGCGGTGGAGGGAGCGAGCCAGCGGGGGACTCAGAAGTCACCGTGTCACAAGAACGTCTTCACGGGCGTGTCATTGTGTGTGCATGCCTGTGGGCGTGCGTGCATGCGTGTATACACACACACCATGGATGTGCTGGGTGTGTATGCAGGTGACTTCTCGGAACACAGGACGAGCACCTGTGTGTGTGTCTGTGGGTGTGTGTACATGTGTAGACACATGTGTCACAGGCGTGCCAGGTATGTGTACAGGTGACTTCTCAGAACACAGGGTAAGCATGCATGTGTGTGTACATGTGTAGACACACATGTCACCGGTGTGCTACGTATGTGTGCAGGTGACTTCTCGGAACGCAGGATGAGCACATGTGCGTGTCTGTGTGCACATATACGTCACAGGCGTGCTAGGTGTGTGTGCAGGTGACTCCTCGGGACACAGGCTGAGTCTGCGCAGTGACCGCACTCGGGCATCACTGACAGACGCGTGAGTTTCATAGTCAGGGCCCCCCCCCGGACGCAGACACAGCTGCTCACGCGCGTGGCGGGTAAGCTGGGATCCGTGTCCCGGGCCCGCCTGCAGTTAGGAGCGTGGGGGTGAGGCGGCTCTTGCCTGTGAAACGGGGAGGGTGCGAGGAGCTCATGACTCGGGAGGTGACTCTGAGCCTCCTCGGCTGGGCCGCCGCCGAAACACTGCCATCTAGACTCCACCCTCGGTTTAAATGCCAGCAGGAAGCCCTTGGGCAGTGTTTTCTCCTGGAGAATTTTACGGAGCCCTCGGGCCTCCCGGGAGCTTCTGGGTCGGCACCTAGGGCCACTCACGTGCCCATTAAAAGGTCCAGAAATATCGGCCACGTTTCATTGGGTTGCGTGACACGGAGTCATCCGAAGCCCGATACTGGAGCCAAGACTTGAGCATGAGCTGCACAGCCGGGGGGATCGGTCCCGCCTGGGCTGCAAACCCCGCCACAGATGCGAGGAAACGCGTGTGCCCTCGAGAGGGGTGTGTTGGCTCCAGTGGGCAGCTCATTCGGGGACCGATAGGACGGGCCAGCCTGGCTGGAGCAGAGCTTTATTATGGCCACCGGCGCACATTCGGGCCCCCGAGGGATGCTTCGCTGTCCTCTCTCCAGGCTGGACCGCCGCCCCCGTTCCTGGAGCCGAACCCAAGTCCCAGGGCCACCCCGGGAGCCAGAGCTCGGCCGCACGTTTAAATCACGTGAACCCCGAACAGAGTCCTGGCCACTGTATTTTGTCCCCCCCCCCCCCCCCCGTGGCATTTCTAAATGGATTAACTTCTAAAAGCTTTTAGGGAGCATAAAAGAAGAATTTGTTTTCTGTCTGAGATCCACAGGAAACGATTTCGGCCTCGAAGCTGTACTCGGAGGGAGTTTTTATTGATGACAAAGAAACGGAGACTAGGAGCGGCTCCCCCCTGCCGCCGCGGGGCCGTCGCTGCACGAACACACGGGGACACGGTTTTAGTTTACAAAACGCCCCGACTCCCTCGCGAGCGATCGGGTGGGACTGGACCGGGGGCGTCCACGCGACCATGAGCGAGGCAGGGCCCGGGGACAGTGCAGGGAGACCGCGCGACGGGGCCCGCGGCAGGATTCCTGGGCCACGGCCACGGCAGGCGTGGACGCCCCCGGAAACGCTTGCTTCCCTGTCGCCCTTGGCGCTGCAATGAGAGGAAAACACAGGGGTCTCCCCCTAACTTGGGCGAAGCTTTACCTGCTCCCCGGCTCAGCCACCTCATCGCCCGGAAAACTGCCGGTAATTCGAGACGCAAACCCAGCCGGTCGCCTGCGGATGGGCTGCGGCCTGCGAGGCCCTGAGCGCCGGCCCCCCCGAGCCCCCGCGGCGTCACTGCCCGCAGAGCTCGGCCCCCGAGCCCACAGCGCCCGCCCGGGAGATGCTAAGGCGGCTCCTGGGAGACGCACCGGCCCTCCCGCCAGGGCGTCCGGAGAGGGGCCCAGAGGATGCCCGAGAGCGGGGGCGGCTTCGACGTGACAATGAAAGGGAGCCGGGAGCCGGGGAAGGTGGTCGGAGGTCCTCCTGGGAGGTCACTGCCCGGCGACGGAGACCCCGGCGACGTCACTCGCGCCCAGGGAAACACGAGGGAGGGTTGCCCCGATACCTCTCTTTTCCTGGATGTTAATAATATCATATCGCTACATCCCACTCTGTCCGCGACCAGGCGGGCTCGCCCGGGAGTCTCCGCTGGAATTCCTTATTTTGCTACTGACTTTAGGTTAAGAACATGGGGACCTGGGCACAATTTCCTATAAATCACCAGCAATCTCGCGGCGGAAGAACTAATTACGCCGACACCCCCGCCTTCCCCTCGCATTTGTTATGACGGCGTCGCTCGGGGACAAGGAGTGGGTGACAGGGAACACTGAGAGCCTTTGTCTCTCTCCCTCTGCACAAGGCCATCCATCTTCCCAATAAAATGAGGCGGGAGATGTCATCCTTCCAGAAGGGACTGGATAAAAAATGTGCTGCTGGAACAACTGATTATTACACATTTGCATATGAGGACCTGCCATTTGTACCCGTCAAGCTCGCGGCTCCGGGGCCTGCGGCGGCGCTTGGCTTCCGAGTTAATTTCCGGAGGCCCACGCCGTGGAGGGAGCTCCAGAAGGGCCCCGGGCTGGCCCGCGGCGCCCAGCGGGCGGAACGGGGCTTCAAAACCAGAACGCTGCTATGCCCCGTCGCGGGAAGTACAGAAAAGCGCTGCAGGCACAGCTCCTCCGTTCGTCACACGGGTTTCTCAGGTTCCAACTGGGGAGGCGTCCGAGTGGGGAGGGAGCGGGCGGGCCCAGGGAAGGCTGGGGGGACACGGCCGGAGCGAGCGCCTCGGGTGCGGCCTCGCGGGGCTGGTCAGACGGGGCAGGGCTCGGTCCCCATGCCGGGCTCGTGGGGCCAGAACCGCCGAGGGCCGAGGGCCGAGGGCCGGGCCGGCCCTGTGTGTCTGCAGGGGCCGTGCAGGTGGCTCCCGAGCTCCTTCAGGGCGAGAACCGCGCACCCGACTGGACTCCGGGAGAACAGAGGTGACCGAATCAGTTCCTCGTGGAGGGTGTTCCCAGGAGACCGGCCCAGAAATAGCGACATCGCAGTAAAACGCACCTTCTTGCCCTGGCCCGTGTGGCCACCAGTAACATGCAGCGATCGCGATCTGTATGCGTCTAATAAAATTACCTCACGACGCATAAAGCGAAGGCTTCTGTTGGAATTACAGAGAGACGGAGGGGTCCACCCCGTATTGGGAGATGCCCGTCACCCCCCCTCAGTTATGGGTAAACGGGTTCCTTCCATTTTTTAATAAATAAAGTGGGTTCGGGGACCCCTGCTCCCAGGTCCACCTGGAAATGCGGGTCTCATGGCGCGTTCGGGCTGACTCCCAGCTACGGGGAAACCATGCAGATGCGGCAACGGAGGAGCCCCTCCCATCGGCCTTTCCATCGGCTCTGGCGTGAGCAGGTGGGAATGCCAGCGGGAGTCACTGCCCTGGAAGGCCAAGGCCCGGTGCCCCCAGACGCCTGAGGACAGCGTTGAGCCTGACACCGGGAAGCAGGGGAGATAGGGCAGTAACCCCTGAACTGCACCATCGGGCCGCTCACAGCCACGGAGCCCATTCACTCAGTAGGAGCCCCCCAGTTAGGAGGTAGCGATGGAGCTGGGACCAGGACCCTGGCCTCCTAACGTGCTGGGATTGCGGGTGAGACGCTGACTGTGGGGTTGGGATTTGAACTCGGGTCCATAGAACCATGGAGCCCATTGCATTTTTGACCCCCGACAGACCGGCTTCCTCCTCTCCCCTGACACATGTGAATGCCACCCCCAATTGACCCACTAACGCACGGAAATGTCCCCCCAGCTGACCCACAGGCCTCTGCAAACCTCCCTGAGCCACGACCCTCCACGGTGGGGCCACCCCCTGCACCCCCAAAGCCCAGATGAATGTCCCTGGCGCCCCCCCAACACTGGAAACCCCTGGTCCCCCACTGAGACCCAGTAAGACTGTGGGTCACTCACGTCCGCTCTCCCGGTCCTGGCGCAGTGACCGTCAGCAACGGCTCTGCCGCTCAGTGGGAAAGAGCGACTTTCACTTTGCAGGGGGATTTGCGGAGGGAGCAGAGGCATATTTCAGGGAAAAGAACAGGTGTCCTAACATAGAAAAGCTTATCACAACCAGTTAGTGTCCCTGCCACGAGCAGGGTGACGGGCGTGGGGGGGGCAAGAGAAGGTCACGGGGGGCCTTCCACCGTCCAAAGCCGTATCGACCGAAGTCCATTATGACAACCTGGAGCGCGGCCTGGGTGGGCGCATTAGGGACTGTCCCCACTACAGGAAAACTGATCTGTGACAAATTAATCCTGGCAGCTTTCATTTTCGATTTCCTCTCTGAATTACACAGAACCATTAAATGTACCCAAATAGAAAAGAGGACAGGACTGGGAGGCGCGTGTGCCATATATCGATTTCTTACAGAAAGAGACGGAGTCTATTTAATTTAAATAAATGGTAATAGTTCTGTTGACATGGGAATCCTCCTACTGACCGGGGGCTGCTTCTCGGGCTCCACGGCTGACCCTGGCCAGGGGGCTGAGGCCTCTCTTCTGCCTGGGAGGGGGGGAGGGCGCCAGGGACAGATGCTTGGGTCGCACCAGACTGTCCCCACTGTGCTTGGGATTTGGTGGCTCATTTCATTTTTTTAAAAAATATGTTTTTACTGATTTTAGAGAGAGAGGAAGGGAGGAAGAGACAGAAACATGGTTCAGCTGCCTCCTGAGTGTCCCCCACTGGGGATCAAGTTAGAGGTTGTCTAACCAGCGACCTCCTGGTGCATGAGGCGATGCTCAACCTCGGAGCCACACCGGTCGGGCTCATTTCATTTTTTAATGAATGAGGTGGGGCTGGTGACTCTCTGCTTCTCGGGTCCACCTGGAAATGCACGTATCATGCACCATTCAGGGCTGGGCTGGGCTGCGGGGCACTTAAGGCCTGTTGGGGGTCAGCCCAGTCCCTCCTCAGCTGTCCCTCAGGGCAGGATCACCTCCTCCATGCTGAGAGAGTTCGTCCCAGACTCTGGGCTGATGCCACTTGGACACTATGCACCCCAACTCCAAATCCCCACCTGCCCTCACTGTGCTCTCCCAGGGCCCCGCTGTCCTGCAGCCGGAAGTCTGGTGCCTCGGACACGGACAGGCCTCGGGCTCTGCTGGGATCACGAGGTGCCGTGTGCTCAGGGGAAGCGAGTTGGAGGAAGGAGCTCTCTGCCCTGTCTGCTCAGAAACGGAGGGACCCCCAGTACCGACATGACGTGGCCTCTGGGCCCCGAGACCACGGGGGCACCAATTAAAGCAAATCCGCCCTGGAAGCAATTAGACGGGGGCCCTGGTGACCCGCAGCCGGTGCCCCGGGAATAGCCTGTCTCGGAGCCCACAAGACGTGCCGTCCCCCCCAGGACCCCAGAGTGAAAATGAGCCTCGAGGTGCTGCCCCCTTGACGTGAGCCACCACTATCGGCAGGACGGACCCGCCAGAGCTGGGTGGCTCTCCATCACACGGCTGAATAAGAGCGTGATTACAGGGTGAGCGCCGCAGTTACCGCCAGAGGGCAAGCAGGGCTAAGCTCCCCTCCGCTGCCCATCTGACGGCGGAGTCCGGTTGTCCCCGTGGGGCGCTGGGAGGGACGCAGACACGCACACCAGGCTGGCCCTGTGTGCCCCTCGCCGCTTCTCCGATGGCACTTCTAAGCCACTGTGCACATCCTGGTCCTCACTGGAGGTTAGGAGAAGCCATGTCCCTCCCTACTCGACCTGGGACAGCTGCAGAAGTCACTGTCCCCTTACGTGGTTGGGGACACACAAGAAAACAGAACTCAGGAGCAGAACCTGTCTCTGTGGTTTGTGACAGTGTGAAGCTCTCGTGGAAAAGAAGCCCTGGGCTGGAGCCATGGCCCTGACCACCTCCCAGGCCACTTGTCTCACCTCTGGGGAAACCAGTGTCCAAAGATCCACGGAGCCTCTGCGGGGAACAGGGTCACCTGGGCTCATGGACCTGCCTTTATGACAAATTAAATCACCTGGGCCCCCACTGACTACAGCCGCTTGTTCCAGGACCTTTCACAGCTACCAGATAAAGGCCACAGGAACAGGCCCTTCCCCCCATTTCTATACTGAAGTGATCGAGGGGTGGAGGGGTGTGCAAGCAGCCGCTCACCCAGGGGACAAGCGGAGACCAGCACTAGCACCTGCACCCACCACTAACCTTTCCGCAGTGTCAGACGCCAGGAAGCTCAGTGCAGACACTCACCAGAAACAGGGGGACCTCAATGCATCTCTCTCTCTGTCACATACAGACACGCACAGGTTCACACACGCACAGGTGCACACATGCACAGGTGCACGCGTGTACACACGGGTGCACACAATGTACACGTGTGTGCACACGTGTACACACACATGTGTGTGCACGCACACATATGGGCACATACAGACGCATGTGCACACAGGTACACACAGGTGCACACAGATATGGGCACATATGGACACACACGCACACACATGCACACAGGTGCACACAGGTGGTCACCCCCCTCCCACCCTCACTGGCTTCTGAGGGTGACACATGGCACTGGGATGGAAACCACGGGTTGCACACGGTGACCATGTGCGATCCTGAGCCTCAATTGTGGATTCTCAGCCCTTTTCACCTGGAGAGAGCACAGGCCACCCCCTGTCCTGGGACCGGAGGCTGGCAGCCGGTTGAAAGCTGGAGAGGGGTCAGGCGCTCCTCCCCTCCCACTGGACGCTGGCTGGGCCCCGGACCCACCTGCACGGGTGTGAGAGCCTGCACATCACACCCCGCGGCCCAGAGCGACTTTGTGATTAACCGACGGAAGCTCAGATCCGAACAGAAGGCCGCCGGGGCCCCCGATGCTGAGAGCTCAGAGCTGAGCTCAGTGGCCGCCCTTCTCCGCCCTCTGGCTCCCGCCCCCTCGTCACACCCCAGAGGCCCAGCCTGTCAGCCCGGGGGTCCCGGGTGAGCCTGCGGGGTCCCGGGTGAGCCCGCGTTGCTGCGCCTCCTGCAACCCTCAGAGGCGGCGAGCCGTCCCCGTGCGCGTGGGAATCCCTGGGACCCTGACTCTCGGGCCTGGAGAGGAGGGGACCGGGCGGGGGACGCACCCCGACTGCCCCACGTCTCTGCCCTGGCTTCTCTCACCCCTGCGGACGGCACAGGAACCCGGTGCCTCCGAGCCAGCGAGAAACAAACGAAACCACCCACCCCCGGAGAAAGGACCGGTCAGGCCGGGCGGCCGGCGGGCGGGGCGGGTGTTTAGAGCCGCGGAGCCCCTCCCTGGGGGAAATCCCGGCAAAGGCAGCCGGCGAGGCGGGCGGCTGCGGGAACATAAGCCTGTGATGAACCTGAAGCGGCTGTTTCGTCGCCAAACACACAATCGATAAGGAGCGAGGCGAGGAACGCCCGCGTCGAAGCTGAAACGGGCGGGTGAGACAGACCCACGCCTGGTGGTCGCTCCCACGGCCCAGGGAAGGCGCTGCGTCAGCCGCCATCCGGTGGACGCGTCGCTGCGCCTGGCGACACCTGGTAGCTTCCCGTCCCCGGGAGACTCTTCCTTGGGGCGGACCCGGGAGCGGAAAGAGGAAAAGGAGGGGACAGGCCCCGAGTCCACGCGCGGGGAGAACTTCCGGGGAGCACGTGGCGGCCTCTGAGCGCCTGTCGCTGTCCCCCCGAGACTAACAGAGTAGCGGCGAGTGCAGACTGCAACCGAAAAAAAATAACAGAAACGAACAAATAAAAGTAATACGCGACGGCCCACGGGCCTTGTCATGGTATTTTTTTTTAAATCAGGTAGCCCGGCCAGGCGTGGCTCAGCGGTTGAGCATCGACCTGGGATCCAGGCGATTGGGGTTCGATTCCTGGTCAGGGCACATGCCCAGGTTGTGGGCTTGATCAGTGACTCTCTCATCATTGATGTTTCTACCTCTCTCTCTCCCTCTCCTTTCCTCTCTCTGAAATCAATAAAGATATATTTTTTAAAAAAATAAAAATAAATAAAAATTAAAAAAATTAAAAATCAGGTAAGAGGCACCCAGAATATACAGCGCGCTCTGAGACAACCTCCGGGGTCGTTGTCCTCGGCCCGCGACCGCTGTGCTGGCTCGGACCCTGTTCCCCGCGTTCCCAGCGCCCGGGGGGCTGTGTGCTCAGCGCGATGCCCAGGGCTGAGCAGGCACCGGGAGTCCCGCCTGCGGAGCAGCAGCTTCCCTCGCCGAAGGCGCCGGGTCCGCCGGGCCCGCCATGCCCCCCAGTTCCGAAGAGAAGGGCATTCAGCGGGCACGCGGGGAAGAAAGCTCGTGGTTTCAAATGTCCGCACGGTTTCCGGGACCCAAGTCCCCAGGCAGCTGGCACGCAGGGGCTAATGTGCCGGGTTAGGGCGCAGGGTGTCCCTCAGCGGGGAGTCGTCCTAGGGCGGCGGAGGCTGCCCCGTGACCACCGCTGGCCTCCTGCCGTCGCCACACGGGGCCCTGGGCCTGGGGTCCCGGTGCCCAGAGCCCATGGGACTGGGCCACCTGCGAGCACTTGGGCTCCTGCCATTCCCGCGATTTTCTCAGTTACGCTTCAGGCTACAGGCCGTCTCGCCGCCGACTCACTGGTTGAATCAGCTGCTGTTTCTCGCCCCTGCATTACAGGCTCGGAGTAATTTTTTTGTGAATCAAATGTTCCTGGGGCTCTGAAGGAGAGGTTAACATACACTCATGACAGCCGAGCCGTAACCGTCCTAAATCGAGGGACCTGCCGGTCGGGGTGGAGTGCTGGCCCCCACGGCAGGGGACCCGTCTTCCACCCGAGCAGAGGCGGGGACTGTCATCAAAACGCATGGAGTGGCCCGGCCGGCGTGGCTCAGCGGTTGAGCGTTGACCTGGGATCCAGGGAGTGGCGGTTCGATTCCCGGTCGGGGCACATGCCCGGGTTGCGGGCTCGATCCCCAGTCGGGGGCGTGCAGGAGGCAGCCGATCAATGACTCTCATCATGGATGTTTCTCTCTCTCCCTCTCCCTTCCTCTCTCTGAAATCAATAAAAAAAAAACAACCCCCCCCCACACGATCTTGTCCACAGGGTCTCACAGGGCCCTGCTTTCCTCCTCACTCCACGGACACCGTCCCACTTAATGACACGTCTAAACCAACCACTTGGCGGATCGTGGACGTGGCTTCGTATGGACAGGGCAGGTGGGAGCGGTGGCCCCGTCCCCTCCCTCGTCGGAAACGCTAACAGAAACCTCCGAGTCCATTGCCAGACCTTCACGGGGCCGGCGACACAGAGGCCACACCAGCCTAAGGTGCTGAAACCCTTGGGACCAACCTTGAAACTAAAGCAAATTAAAAAACAAACTTTAATTACCCTTGAGGCCAAAGCAGAGGCGCCCTTCCCTTCCGCTCCCCTTCCCCTTCCCCAGCGCGGGCCCCTGCCGGGCTCTCCGTGGAGCTGCGATCCGCGGCCAGGGCTGGGACTCGGGCCAAGTCGCCCCCAGACCGCGGGGGAGTGTGTGATGGGCCCCACATTTGTGTATAAGACACAGTGCCCCTGGCTGAAGCAAAAATCCCCCTAATTACTATCCTCCCCAGCCCCGCTGAAAGGTGTGATGAAGGTGATCACGCAGAGCTCCCCAGGTCAGCCTCAGTGGACGGGCTGACTGAAGCCCGTGATGAACGGCAGACGCCCCGCACTGCCGAGCCAGGGGCTGGAACCGCCGATCGCGGCGTCGTGGGGGCTGAGGGTGGCGGCGGGCCCTGGCGGGCGACGCTGAGCTGGGGGACAGCTCATTTATTATCTGCGTCTCCGGGAAGCAGTGACCAAGGGCTCCATCTGCTCCTCACTTCTCTTCCCCAAACAGACAAATAAAGCTCTAGACCAAAGTCTCAAACATCAGACCCCGCGGGGGTGCAGGGCGGCTCCCCACAGGGTCTGTGTCCAAACGCAAAAGAAGTCGGAAGGAGGGACCTCGCCGCAGGGCGGAGGGACGCCCCGCGTGTGGGCCTGGAGGAGAGCGGGGCGCCCCCCTTGGAAGGCAACGCACCCTAGCCGGTGGCTTCCCCGGGTGCCCCCGGATGGCCGCCAGTTTCCAAAGGGGCCCCAGCTCGCTGTCCGCCTGTCCATCTGCGCGGCTGGGCCCTCGGGGGGCGTCCCGCGGGCGCTCACTGAAGGAGACGCGCTGGTTACTTGCGGAACACACGGCCGCGGGGAGGGGCGAGGCCGGGTGTCTCCGGGCCCTGGGACGCCTCTGACATAGCAAGAGTGAGGCGGGACTGCGACTAACTCCATCCGCCGTCCAAAGGAGTCACACGGGGCGCAGGTGGCGTCCCCATAGTCCCCTCACCTGGACGGAGCCCACGGCCACGGAGATTGGGAGACACGGAGGCCTTAGGGACGCTCACCCACAGACAGGACGCCCACAGCCACCCTCTGGTGACCGATTCCTTAGGGAAAGCCCCTGGGGCGCTGACTGGTGGCTATTTCCCGAGTGTTCACATCTGTGGGAGGCAGACGCGTCGACTTCTAACAGGATCTAACAAGATCGTTTGAAAGTGAGATTCTCCTGAGAGATGAGGCCACGGTTTGCGGAAAGTTGTGTGGCCCCCGGTTTTGTACAAACTCGTGTAAATCAACAGGAAGCCTGTTTGCAACTGTACGAACCGTCTTCAGCAAACCGAGAGACCGGCCCGTAAACACGCATCCGACGCGAGTGCGCCTGTTGTGCTTAACCCCACGGGCAAGAGCCGCTGCTGAACCCCGGCGCCCGCTCTCCCCCCCGCGCGCCTCGGACGGGAGCGGGTTTGCCCGGTTCCAGGGAGAGGGCCCCGCAAGCGCCTGAGCGCCGCCGCTCTTTCCACGTGGAAAGCTTTAAATTGAAATCCGTGCCTCCAGGGACTGTGAAACCCAAAGAAAACCGTTGGACCCCAAAGGCACCATTTCCCACCATAATGAGAATTGTAAGTGGCAGGTTTAAATTATTTGAAAAGCCGTTCAGGAGCGTGTGTGCGAGGGACGGTTTCTGAACGACTTGCCAAGATGCCGTTAAATGAGAGACAGAAGCTCTCATTCTAGTTCCCCAGCCTGGAGACCCCTCTCTCCGTCTCAGAAGGAGGGGCGCACAGCAGCCCCAAGCAGCCCCGGGCCCCCACGAGGGGCTCTCCAGGCCCCCCAGCTGCTCTGGACACAGAAGGGGCCGTGAGAGGGAGTCACGGCGGAGGGAGTGGGCGATGGAGCCTGAGATTTTATAAAGGGTCCAGGGAAAGGGGGCCCCCTGACCTCTTCTTCCAGTGCACCCTCTCTGCCCGGGCGCGCACTAGCTAAACCGGGGGGCATCCTGGTGATATTGGAAGACCCTCCGACCTCGCCCACGCGAATGGGTAGCTCTGACACCGGTTACCGAGCACCCGCAGGTGCAGGCTCCCTCCGTGTCCCGTGATGCAAACAAAACGAATGAACCCCCCGCCAGTGTGGGGGCCGTGGCGAGGGGGAAGGTGATCCTGGTCACTGTGGTCACTCGGGGGGAATTGAATCGGGACTTGGATGAGTCACTCGTGCCGGGAGGAAGGTCACCCGGGGAGCCGGGCCTGAAATGTCCTGCCTCTAAATGAAGGCCATGAACTCGGCCGTGTGCACATCCGGCCCGCTCCCCATGAGATGACATTTACCGAGGCCCGGGGCGTTGACGGTGGACCGCGCGGGCTCCAGGGGAACAGCGCTGCATTGTCGGCGGCTCTGGCCAGATGCCGCTGACGTGGCCTTGCTTCTGAGCGTCCCAGCTGTGGCCCCGCTCGACGGAAGCCACACAAGAGACCGCAGTGTGTCCAGATGCTCCGGGCATGGCCTCCCCAGCATCGGAGAGAAAGGTCCCCGGCGGGACCCGCTGCTGCTCCGCCCCCGGGCGGCCGCCCTCACTCTGACCCGCGTGAGTCTCAGCTCTGCGCAGATGGCCCGGGGCAGGGGAGCATGTCCAGGGCACATGAGAACACGGTGACCGGGGCTCATTGTGCAGGGACCGGAGCTTGGCTGTCACTGGGGCCGGTCTGCATCCTGAGGGCTCGGAGGGTCCCTCGGTGAGCTTTCAATGGCATTGGTGGCAGAGGAGACTCAAACCGAATCCAAAGAATTGGAGTAAGAATTAGCAATTTAAGATTTAGAATCGAATGGGGTCCGTCGCTTCTGAGCGGTGACCACGGCGAGGTGACGTGGTTCAGCAACTCTGCTGCGTGGCCTTGGGCGACTTACCTCAGGTCTCTAGGACTCGGTTTCCCAACCGAAATGTGCAGAAAACCACAGTGATGGCCTTATTAGGGGTGTGGTGGCCCTAAAAATACCCCCGCAAGATGCCCATAAGTAAACCCCAAATGTTCCTGTATTTGGTAGAGTCTTCGCGGGTGTAGTTGAGTTTAGGGTCTTGGGATGAGATCATCCTGGATTGTCCCAGTGGACTCGGAATCCAATGATGTGTCCTCATGACAGACACGCAGAGGGAGACGGACAGGCGGACAGAGATGGCAGAGGGTGGGGGGATGTGGCCACAAGCCACGGACCGTGGCAGCCACCAGGTGCCCAGCGAGGCGGGGGGACCCTCCCACGAGCCTACAGGAGGAGCACAGCCTGTCCACCCCGCGATTCTGGATGCCTGGCCTCGGGAACTGAGAGCACAAATTGCTGAGTTTGGGGGAACTTGATCAGGCGGCCACGGGAAACCAAGGCCAGAGGGGTGAGGGCCGGGTGACGAATGCGCGAAGCGCTGCGTGTTCATTCACGGCAGAGCGGGAGCCTGCGTCCCCCGGAACACCCGGGGCCCGGAGAGGCGGCGTGGCCTTGGGCGGAACGTGGCCGCCGCTCTGTGGTCTCGTGTCTGCCTGGTAGACCCGCCTCGCCCCCCCACGAGACGCTGCTGTGCGAGGGTTTTACTGCCCGTCAGTCATTTAATACTAAACATTTCCTCCGAGGAATTATTCACATAAAATAAAGTGGAGGGAAATCACCAATCCCCTTGGTTTGCGCGATAAATCAGATGATAAATAAACCGACGTATTCGAATGCCTACTCTGTGCCTGACACCGCGCTAATTTAATCCGTGATTTATTACCGACCCTCCCCACGAGCCCCTTCATTAACTCACCGGGTATTTTCGGAGCGTTGACCATGTGCTGGCCGCGGCCCCGGGCTCTGGGGATGGAGCCGCGCACACAGCACGCAGGACGGCCAGAGCTCCGGCCCTCACGGAGTTAACCGTGTGCGGGGAGCGAGGCGCTAGGAGGAAAAATCACTAAAACAGTAAAACATATCGGCTGCGGCAACGAAGGCAGGAGGAATGGGGTCCTGGGGGGAGGCGGCCTCCGGAGAGCCTGGCCGCTGACCGCGGGGCCTGTGTGCCCTTCTGGGGAAGGACTTTCCGGTGGGTGAGGAAGGGGCGCGGGAGGTGTGGAGAGTGCAAAGGTCAGTGGGGTGGGGCGGTCAGACAGAGGGGGGCCAAAAGAAAGCGGGTGGGGCCCCAGTGGGTCTTGTTGGGAACCAGCCGCAGGGTTTGGGCAGAGGAAGGCCCCACCCAGCTGTGTCGGTGACATGTGCGCCGTGTAGGATGCGTGTGCCGTGTTGCTGGCGTGTGCGGAGTGTTGAACACGTCCTGGCGTGTTGAGATCACGCTGGAGGGAAGCGGGGCGGGAGCGGAGGCCTGACAAGGGGCCCTGGGGTGGCTGTGCTCCTGCTGGTCTGTGCGCCAGACAAACACGGCCATCCCGCGTCGTCTCAGCTTTGGGCGAGTAGCAGACGCCCCGCGCGAACCCGTGTGCGCGCAGGAGGGGGCGCTCAGCCTGCCCCCCGCCCGGCGCCAGCCTTTCCCGTGGCCAAGCCGCACTGCCACCTGCGCGAGTCTGGCCCGTCCCGGGGCCCAGGAAGAAGTCGCCGGGCTCCGATCTCTAATTCGTTTGCGTCTACATGCGATCAAGGCGACGGCTGACGCACAACTTTCTTATTTCTATCCCCAAACAACGCGCCCGACGCACACACATGCGCGCACCCCTGATTTTTCCAGCCACTCGCTTACCTTTCGGCGGGTTTCACGGTCGGACGGGTTCCAATCGCTCCCGTCAGCGGGCGAAGCTCAAGTTCACCCCGTAAGCCGCCAACTTTGAAAGAAACAATAGCAAGACGAAACTTTCCGTCGGGCTTTGTCCCCCCCCTAATTCCGCTCTGCATATTAAATGCTTATTGTCGACATTCTTGTTTGGGGGAAAATCATTGGTTTGGCTTTTTTTTTTTTTTTTTTAACCATCAGATGTTTTATAGGCCTCCTAATGGCGTGTTTGCTGTGAAATTAATTATCAAAGATTCGCGGAGAGTTTTAAATTAGATCTTCTCTGTTCTTCCAGGCAAACAACTGGCTCTGTTTCTGTCACGAATAGAAGGTCCTCATGGCTGCCTTTATTTTTTTTTTTTTTTTTTTGTCTCTCTCGACAACCAAATGATAAAACAAATCTCCAACTTATTTTAATGTGCTAATTGGGGGTTATTACAGCTCGTTTTATTTACATCAGAATAAAAAGCACCAATTCATTTTCCTGCACAAACAATGTAGAGAGGGTTTTAATTGCCTCCTATGCCAACACGTATTTGTAAAGAGAAATGGTGTCGAAAGCCCGGGGCCTGGGAGAAACGTGGGCGACGGGCGACGCTGAACCGCGGTTTTCGGAACAGACCCCGATGCCTGCTGGGTCGCCCTCTCGATCGGCTGCCTCGCGCCCGGCGTCACGCGGCCCGCAAGAGAGAAACGCCGGGCGGGCGGGGAATCCGGGAGAGAAACAGCTACAAGCGCGTCTACGCGGCCCGGCCCGGCCCTTGAAGGCTGCGTCCCGGCAGAGAGACACAGCAGGGCCTAGATCGAGACGGCCGCCAGCCTCAGCCCGTTTGGCTCAGCGACTAGAGAGTCGGTCTGCGTGCCCGAGGGTCCTGGGTTCGAGTCCAACCAAGGGCACGCACCTCGCTTGCAGGCTGGATCCCCAGCCCAGGTCAGGGTGTATGCGGGAGGCAACCAACCGATGTGTCTCCTTCACATCAGTGTTTCTCTCTCTCTCTCCCTAAAAAGAAAAAATATCCCCAGGTAAGGATTAAAAATAAATAAATTGCTGCCCAGGCCCCAGTCCCCGGGGCCCACGCCTGTGGATTGTGATGCGAATCCAGAGCCTTCTGCTGCTGGCGGGGGTCCTCTGGCTACTACTCCCGATCCTCCAACACGCGCACCCCTGTCAGTGTGTCCCCCGTCCCCCCCGGTCCTCCAAGCCTCCAAATATTCTCCCCGGGTTTTAAACACATCGGTTCACTATCGTGTTGGGGTGACAGGTGTGAAGACCCATCACCGGGAAATGATTATCCTGCAACAGTTCGAGTCCAGCGGGCTTCTGGGGCCCCCCATGTGCCTTCTGGGGGATCGCCTTCTCCCCTTCTGACCTGGAGCGTGAGGGTCTTGAAGCGGCGGGGACGCCCGCTGGGCCCGCCCAGTGCGCCCACCCCCGCGGGCCAGCGACTCCAGGGGCCACACGGACTCCTTGGCGCCCGTGACTCGTCGGCTGAGCGACGCACTCGGTTGGGGCTGGTGACTTTCCCACCGGCTCCCGCTCCCGCCTCTCCAGGTGGAAATTACCAGCAACGGACGTCGCCAAAGAAAACGTTCCCAGGACGGAGTTAAACGGGCAGGGAGACTAAGGGGGGTTTGGGCAGCACCGCGGCTGGAGGGCCGAGGCTGCTGCAATCAGGGAGGGAGGCGGGCTCTACCCGGAGGCGACAGACAGCGGGGGGCGGGGGGCGCAGAGCCAGGGGCGGGGGACGGGGTGGGGGGAGCGCAGAGCCAGGGGCGGGGCGAGGCCCCCGGGTGGAAAGCTACCGAGAGGAGCTTGAGTGGCTCCATGAACTGGCTCAGCAAGAGCTCCTGGAGCTGAAGCTTGGTCAGGCGGGTCCCAGTCGGTGTCACCTGGAAACTCCGGGGGAAACGAGAAGGTCACCGGGAGACACTGAGCATCTCGCTGGGCCCAGGGAGCAGGAAGACCTGGGCCACCGGCAGCCACAGCCCGGCTGTGAGCTCATCGCCTGGCTCCCCTCGTTGGGGGACCAGGAACATTCTAGTGACAAACAGGCCTGGGCCTCCGCTCCTCCCACTTCCTCCCCCAGGAGCCTGGGATCCGTGAGATCGGGACACTAGGGGCCCGAGTTCCCTGGGCTCCACGGAGGAGGCGCCGAGTCCCCCAGACACTCTCTTTCCAACACGGCGCCGCCTGGTTCACGGGTCGGGAAGGAGCCAGAGGACGTCCTGCCAGGGCTGGGATCCTAGGAGGTGCAGGCTCCCGGTCGCCCGGTGGGTGGGTCTGCGCCCAGCTCCCCGCTCGTCCCTGGGTCTAGGGGTGGCCACGCTCTCCCGGCTCCCGGACGGGGGAGGGGTCATTCCGGACACTCTGCATGTGACCTTCGACGTGGACCCCACAGCCTCTGTCTCGCTGTCTCCCATTCCCCCTTCTCTTCGGGGAGGCGGTGGGACGTTCAGCACAGCTGGGACCCGGGTGACCCTGCCCGGGACGTGTGTGTGTGTCTCCCAGCTCATCACAGAGCCTCTGACACAAAGCCCCAGTGTGCAGACCCGGGGTTCCCGAGGGGCACGGACGGGCGTGAGCAGAGGAAACAGGCAGGGTGGGGCGGACAGGGCGCCAAGGACTGACCGTTACAGCAGCTAATTATACCCTGAAGGAACCGAGGGGCGGGAGGGGCCGGCTGCGGGCACACTGGGGGCCCCTGTCCCCGTGGACGGCTCCCAGGCTGTTATTTCATCTGTGTGACCCCGAGGCCGTCCTCAGTCCTATTTTTAGTGCTCAGAGGAACAAGTGGGTGGTGGAATTGAGACCTGGGTTTTAGAGTTTCTTTTGCCGCAGTCTGGGGGCAACTAATATGCCACCTCTCCCAGCCGGCTGGTCACCTCTGGTTGCATATGGCCCCCGCCCCACCTATATGCTTTGGGTTCCTGAGTCCCCCCGAGAGCCCAGGCTCTCACCCGAGGGCCCCTTACTGCCCCAGACGTACCAGGTCTATGGCACAAGCACCCGAGTGAGGGGCCCCTCCCGAAACACCTCTCTCGCCACCAAACGGAGGCCTGTAAAGCTGCCCCGGCTCCTACGCAGCTCCCAGGAAATGCTGGCTGTCCTCCGGTTCGTCTGCCTCAGGTCACTTTAATCCCCAGGCCCGGCCGGAGGCCAGAGGGGAGAAGACGAGGCTCTCTGACCTCCCACCTTCCTTCTTCCTGGGGCATCGGGGCCCCCACCCCGCTGCCTCCCACAGGCCCCGTGTTCTTCCTCCGACTCGGAGCCGTCTGAAGGGCTGCCCGAGCCCCACAGCCTTGAAATACACACTCCTGTGGGGCTGAACGTTCCCCGAGGACACGCTACAGAGGGGAGGGGGCGCCCGCACCCTGGGCGCAGCTGTTACCTCGAACCTGGGAAAGGACTTGGCCACCGACTCAGCGGGGCCTGTGGCGTCCGCTGTGAAGAGGCGAGAGGTTATCAGCTCCGAGCCCCGGCCTCCCTTCCCGCCCCGACTTTGCCAGCGGGAGAGACGTGGCACCCGTGGCACTCGGGGCTGAGGGCCGGTGATGGCCACGGGTTCACCCACGGATTCTGAAAAGGCAAAAACGGCCCGTGGTCTCGATTCTGAAGCCGTTCCCCCTCCCCTTGCCCCACGGGCCCTGCGCCCACCTCGGCCCCCGCCCCGTCTCCATCTCCGGGGACGGGAGATCTTATTAAGCACATAACGAGCCAGCAGAGGTTGGCTTAGCAGAGACCAGGGGCCGTACGTCTTCATTTTCACACCGTGGCCGCAGATGCCAGCTGCGCGGGGAATGTGATTTTCTCCCCAGGACCCGGGTGCGGAGAGATGCTAATGACGCTCCGAATGCTGATGGCTCCGGGCCCCAGGAGAGAGCCCTCGGGAAGGA
Organism: Miniopterus natalensis; assembly: GCF_054644295.1. Lineage (NCBI taxonomy): Eukaryota > Metazoa > Chordata > Mammalia > Chiroptera > Miniopteridae > Miniopterus > Miniopterus natalensis. Next base: position 2,157,783 of record NC_142089.1, read on the forward strand.
CCATTTGCTTTAGTCGGGGTGCCAGGGACGGGGCCGGTTCCTGAGCCGCCGCAGCTGCGCCTTCCACAGATGCGTAATTGCCGCACTGTTGCTTTCCCCCCTTTGTTCCGGGCACCGTAGGCTATAATTAATTCCTGAATGTGGCAATACATCAAAGCTTCGAAAATCACAAAGAAACTTCTCTCCCCCCTCCAAACGGCTCTCCTGCCCGCCTGAGCCTTCCGGTCTCTGTTCCCGCGTCGCCAACCTCCCGGAACCCGCACACGCGGTCCAGAGGTGGGTTCCGAGGAAAAATAATCCGTGTCTCAGTCTGTAGAATGGGGAGCTGGGAAATAAAAATAAAAGCGGGAACAGGCTGGGCCGCCTGCTTTCTTACTGGATGGAGGCGTCCCGGGAGGAGGCGATTCCGAGCCCGGAACGAGTCTCCGCGGCAAAAGTCGCACGCTTCGCGCCCCGCGATGGCTGTCATTTCTGTCTTTAAGATGCACGTTTTGCCTAGAAAGGCGGTCGCGACACCATCGCCGCTCGCTGCTGTGCCGGGAAAATGGGGCCTCGGTAACTGGTGAGAAGTAATAACCATAAAGAAAGGAGGGGAGACGATCCGCACGAACCTCCGCGGGCTCCCGCGCGTCCCTCGTAACCGGAGCAGCCGCCGGGCTAGTCCCTGCGCTTCCAAAAACAGCTGCTGCGCTTGCGTCCTGGCCCCGGGCCCCCAGCTCTCCGGGTCTAAACCTTTCGCCTCAGCAGCGCCAAGCAGGGGAGCACGTGAGCTTGCTCCCTAATGAGCGGCGGCCAGGAGCGCAGCGGACGGGACAGCACCTTCCCAACTAAGCCCGAGACGGTCACTGTGCAAGAAGCTGGGGGGACCCCGGACTTGTCGCCTACTTCGCTCGACCTCACCTTTGTTCAAAAGGTTTGTGAGGGCCCCAGGCCGCAGGCAGCAAGTCAGGCGGGGGTGCCCTTTGGGAGAAGCTGTACTCCGGCCGCCCTCGCTAAGAGCGTGTGACTCGGGCAGGTGACCTAAACGCGTGGGCCTCCGTTTCCTCACCTATTAGCAGGCCAGATAATAGCATCTTTCCGAAAAAATCGTGTGTGTGTGAGGGTGAAGAGAAATACCCACGGAAAGCCTCGAGGACCTGTGCTTTTATTATTTTAAAAATACTGTAAGGCCACTGTGGGGTTGGGAGCTCGGGGGCATCCCCGTGCCAGGCTCAGTCCCTCCAGGGAAGCAGGCCTCTGGTCGGGTGGCAAGGTCACCTGAACTAGCAGAGCGACCGCGGCGAGCGGACGGGATGCGCACACGCGGTTGATTCAGGAAACAGGTATTGAAACTCGGATGAAGAACAAGGGAGGCTTCCTGGAGGAGGCGGGACCCTGATTTGCAGCTGCCTCTCCAAAGTGATCTGTGGTCATTGCAGCTCTTCAGAGTATGGATGGTTCTGGCAGGTTACGGGTCTCTGTGGACAGGCTGTGAGCCCAGACGATATGAGCGCACAGCCCCCTTGGTCAGGTACCAGCTGTGGGGCCCTGAGCACGAGGTTCCCCATCTGCTCTCGGGGACCCATCTGCCTGCCTCATAGGGAGTGATTGAGGGTTGAGAGATATGATGCTTGGGAGCCTCCAACCTGGCCCTCGATCGCTGTCACCCCCCTCCCTTCCCTGACATTTGCTACGAGACTCTCCCAGGTCCACGCCTCCTGGGGGCCGAGAGCCCTGACGTTAGCTCCCAGCTACCTGCAGATGCCGCCAGCGACCGGGACCTCAAACCTGCCCCCCACTGTGCTCGCTTCCATCGGTAAGGGCGCCCCGCCCTGTGTCACCCGCGTGGGACTCGGTTGGCTTACGGGGGAGCCTCCCCTAATAAGCCTGGCACTGTGGACAGACACCAACGTGTGTGAGGGGCTCCTTTCTGGGCTGTTCCCTTGCTCACGACATATCTGTTGTTTAAGGCACCGGGTCTGCGGTACTGTGTTGGGGGGGGGCAGGAGACCAACATAGCACAGGAGCCCGGGAAGTGGACCCCAACCCAAATTCCACACCTCGTACAAAACGTAACTCAAGATGAATCATGGAATAAAATGTAAAATATAGAACTATAAAACTTTATTTATTTTTTTTAATTCTCACCCGAGGATATTTTTCTAACTGATTTTAGAGAGAGTGGAAGGGAACGAGAGAGAGAGAGAGAGAAACATCGATGTGAGAGAGAAACATCAATAGGTTGCCTCCCATATGCACCCCAACTGGGGGCTGGACCCACAACCCTCTAGGATACAGGACGACCCTCCAAACTGAGTAAGCCACCCGGCCAGTGCAAAACAACAAAACTTTCAGGAAAAAAGCCGCAGGGGAAAAGCTTCAGGATTCTTAGAGTTCCTGGGCTTGGCACCAAACACACAATCCATCCAAGGGGGGACAAATGGTAAGTCAGGCTTCATGAAAATTAAAATATTTTGCTCTGGGAAAGATCTTGTTATGAGAATGAAAAAAATCAAGCTACAGGTTGGCAGAAAATATTTGCAAACCACTTATTTGACAAAAGACTAGTATCCGAGACAAACAAAGCGCTGTCCAGATGCAATAGCGGAGAAAGCAGGACGCAATCCAATTAGGCACCGGGCAGGCGGCACGGGAGATATTTCACCGAGGAGGACGCAGGGCGTCAGACACGCTCAGGAGATGAGCGACATCGGGAGCCTTCGGGAAATGCAAATTAAAGTCGCTGAGAGGCACCACCGCCCACCTCTCAGAACGGCTCAAATAAACGTATCGATCATCCAAATGCTGGCAGGGGACCGAGAAGCCGATCAGTGAGGTGCAGCTTCACTTCCAGGAGCTCCAAACCAGGAACCACCCGACGTCCCCCGGGGGGCAGGGGCCGGAGGCGCGGTGCTGGGTCCACGCCGCGGAATCCCGCCCGGCCACGGACGGCACCAGGCCATCGGCCGCCCAACCGCCCGCACCCGCCTGCGCGGAACTGCGCCAGCCCCACGGGGGGACGGACTTAAGGTTCCACGGGCGTGACTTTCTTGAAATGACAAGATTATAGAAACAGACAGAAGGAGTGGGGGGGGAGCAGGGGGCAGCAGGGGAGTGGGCGTGGCCATAAAAGGGCAACAGTGTATCTTGACTGTATCGAGTCCCTGTGCCGGCCATGAAACTGGACACTAACTTTGTACTATGTTGCCAACGGGGGGCAACTGTATTATTTTTACATCTGCAGGGGAATCTGCAATTATTTCAAGATACAAAGTTTAATTTAAGAAACGCTGATCTGATTATTACGCTCCATCGATAAAACCCCCTGCACCTCCTCCTGGCCCTGGCCCGAGCCTGCGCTCCCCTCTAGGCTCAGGACAGGTGGTCTCGCGTCCACCCCGGCCCCTCCTGGGCCCTGCTTCCGTCTGCCGGCCACGCTCTGTCGCCCTGGCTTCCGTGCTCCCCACTCCTGGAAGCGCATGGCGTGTGGCACAGTGAATTATTTATTCGAATTGGGGATTTTAGAACCACAAATGCCCACAAGCACCTGCCATGGGCCGACCGGGGCCGAGTTGCCAGAAGAAGTAAGCGCAGGAGGCCCGGTTAAATCTGAATGTCAGATAAATAACAAAAAATGTTTGGTATAAGAACATCCTACATTGTGCACGGGAGATCCTTATATTAAAACTGTCTGTTGTTTATCCAAGGTCCGAACTTGACTGGGCATCTGCATTTCTGTTCCCTGAGCCTGGCAGCTGGCTGCCCCTAGTGGGCGCGTCCGTAGTGCACCCTTGTCTGCCCCTCTCTCCTTCAAGGTGCCTGTCTCCCCTCCCTGCAATCACCGGGAAGTTAGTCCCAGTTAAGCCTTTCTCTCAGGCTAAGACTCTCTTCCTGCATCTTCAAAGAAAATACTTTACAAAAAACAAAAAAAAAAAACAACCTCTCCAAACATTAAGGAAACCCTGTAGTGATCTGGGTCCCCCAGTCTAGTTGAGGGCACGCTCCACCCCCCCCCATCCTCAACTGAGATCCCTGGGTCTCCTTTTGAATTCGTTTTACACCTTTTGAAGTCTCAGGGAAATTTCCTAAGAAGACTAGTCCTTAAGCATAAGCCTTTGAAAAGTCACCTGACCTGCTTAAGTCATCTGTGCCCTACTTGGGCACAATGATTTTTAATTCTTCCCCTTGATGGCAACAAACCTTTCTATGCAAGCAAAGCCCCTGGAGGAACCGGGTAGTGGCCCCCCCCCGGCCCCCAGTTTGGCTACTTTCAGCTTCAAGAACTCTGCTTACTGGTGATGGACGAGCTCACGCTCACAAAATGAGCCGATTATTCAAAAGGCTTCATCGAGAGAGACAAACTCCTCCGCAGCCGCTCTCCCGGGAGAGGGCCCGGCCTCCAGCGTCTGCTTGTGGGTGAGGCATCGGCAAAACTTCGGGGGAGGCGGAGGGGGCCGCAGAGGGTGCTTCCCGCACGACCAGGAACCAGGCGGAGGGCTGGTCAGAGCTGCGCACAAGGAGCAGGGCGGCCAGGGTGCGTGTGTGCGTGTGCATGTGTGCGTGTATGTATGTGCATGTGTGTGTGCGTGTGTGCAGGTGCGTGCATGTGTGTGCATGTGTGCACGTGTGTGTGCATGTGTGTGTGTGTGCGTGCGTGTGTGCGTGCTTTCCCGTTGCTGCCACCGCTTGTCCTGCGCACCCCAGACAGAAGGCCCCCGTTAGACCCAGAGCTAATGCCGCTTCCGCTTCACGCGCGTCATCTCGGGCGAGGATGTCCCGTCTGGACAGATTCCCGACCTTGTACCCAGCTGCCCCCGTGTCGGGGGCCACACAAAGCTGTTTCAGTTTAACGGAAAGTCAGTGTGAAGGGCTGCGTGACACGGGCTCGCCGTACCCCACCCTCAGAACCAGGCCTCCGGCACAAGGCCTCCGGGCATCGCCCTGGGAAACCAGGGAACGGGCGGGGCCGCGTTGGTCTCCAGACGGGGCCCTGAGGGTGCCCCGCCCTGGTATCTTCTGGGTTGGGACTGAGCAGGGCGGGACTGTCTCCCAACCACCGCCTCGGCAGGCCGTGCACACCGCGGTTTGCTGGTTGCTCATGAAAGCGCAAGACTCTCACAGCGCCTGCAGCGTCCTGTGTCCCCTACGCCCCACTCCTGTCCTCCCGCCATCCTGCATCTGCATGGAAAGGGTGGGCATTATTTGGGGCGGCTCAGTCCCCTCACATCCTGTTCTGAGACGTCAGTGGCAGCCAGAGCACCCTCAGTCCCAGGAAGGGCCGGCCTGTCCCTTCCCTGCCGCTGGGCCTGCAGCCCCTGTGTCACCCACTCTGTCGCGGGGTGGAGCCGGGCGCAGGTCCCCGGCACAGCGAGCGCCTGGCGCCTGAGCGTCGCTCCAGCTGTTGCTTTCTGTAGCTCTCTGCCCGCTCTGGGCGCCACGGAGAGACGGCCGCCAGGTGCGCCTCTCACCAGCGAAACGAGGCCGCTTCCCGCTTTGATGGCGCCAATTAGCTTCCCAGTCCGGGCGCCAAGATTTGTTCTAATTAAGGCAGAAACCCTTTCTCAGTCTGTAATAATCTCATTTAAAGTGTGTCCAAAACACCTAACGTGCTGTGTCTAAGAACGTGCTTCCTCTGCATGTTGTGGCTACATCCCGACGGAACTCCAGGTGCCCCCATGGACGCCCCGGGTGCTGAGCCTCTGGGGGGTCATTCACCTGACACCCTCCCCCCCCCCGCTGGGGTGGGGTTGTGGCCTCACGGGACAAATGAACCGTTCCAGCAGAGTTTGCACTTTTGTACACCCAAGACCTGCTCATCTCCGAGAAGAGACTTGGGCCTTTAATGCAAAAGAAACACAGGCGTCTGTTTCGTGGCCAGTATGTGAGCTCAAGACACAGGCGCTTTGCCTTTCACAGCCGCGTCTCCGGGGCACAGCACCCGCCCGGCCAGCACGTGCTGATGGGGTGAACGAACGAACGGGTGGGCCCTGGCTCCACTGTAACTTACCCACTGTGCCTTCAGGTGCAGGAGAAGCCTCTCATCTGTTCTCTCTCCATGTATTTGGGGTCTTCATCTCAATTCTTTCTGTCTTTGCTGAACCCCGGTTTAAGCCTTTGCAGATCTGGGGTCCGAGCTGTCTCTTTAAGTACCAGAATTTCTCCGAAAGCTTCTCTTTGCCTCTCCACCCCTTTGGGAAGTTTCCGAGCAACCTCAGGAATGACCAGTGTTACCTGGCATTTACCCTGCACATGCATCCGCAGGAAGCGACCCCCCCCGCCCGGGGAGGTCTCTAAGCAAAACAGCACAGTGACAACAGTGACGTCTGTGATGATGCTTATGGAGATGACAGGGAGCTTGCCCTGAATAGGGCCTTTCTGTCCCTGCAGATGCCTGGCTCAGGGCCTGTCAGCTCTGCGACCTCAGCCTGCCAGCCCTGTGACCTCGGCCTGCCAGCCCTGTGACCTCAGCCTGCCAGCCCTGTGACCTCAGCCTGCCAGCCCCGTGACCTCGGCCTGCCAGCCCTGTGACCTCGGCCTGCCAGCCCTGTGACCTCAGCCTGCCAGCCCTGTGACCTCGGCCTGCCAGCTCTGTGACCTCGGCCTGCCAGCCCTGTGACCTCGGCCTGCCAGCCCTGTGACCTCGGCCTGCCAGCTCTGTGACCTCGGCCTGCCAGCCCTGTGACCTCGGCCTGCCAGCTCTGTGACCTCGGCCTGCCAGCCCTGTGACCTCGGCCTGCCAGCTCTGTGACCTCGGCCTGCCAGCCCTGTGACCTCGGCCTGCCAGCTCTATGGCCTTGGCAGGATCGCACCCCCTCTCCAGGTCTCATCGTGTGCATACCCAGGGTAGGACAGTCACACCGCCTGTGAGGGACTGTTGTGAGGAACAGTAACTTAATGATCCTACGCTGCCTACCGCGGCGCCCAGCGTGTAGTAGGAGCTCGGCGAACGGCTCGAATTAGCCGTCGGAGGGGGCCGATGAGGGTTCTGAGTTGCCACCTGGTGCCAGGGAAGGAACCCGCCCCACCCCTTTCTCTTAAGAGCATTTCCACTCCGGAGTCACCTTGGGTCGCCAGGGGACTGGTTAGCTGTGGCCAACCCTGCCCCTCGGTAGCCAAGCTTGGGGCTCATCTGATCTCCACGGGGATCTGGGGACCTCAGAGGGTATTCCCCAAATACCTGCCCCCAACCCAGCGGGGGCACGTCCACCCCACGCACCGGAGCCTGTCTCCCTTTTCCTCCCGCAGTTCTGTGCTCTCTCAACAGCGAGGTCGCATTTCAGCACCGAGACGGGATGAAGGGGTTTCCGTGGGCACATCCTTCCTGCCTCGGGGGACCCGGCTCAGCTTCTGACCCTCACGGTGTCCACAAACCCCACCCGGGGGGCCAGCTTCGTGGCGCTGGCAATGGGGCCCTGCGGTCAACAGCCAGAGCAAGAAAACCTGAGGCAAAAGCCCCCCTTCGTCCCCTCCCTCCGGTCCCCAGCTTCACAGCACCGACAGCCAGGTCCTAATTCCTGAAAACATCCCTAGTGACAGAAGGGTTTCAGAGTCAAAGAGTTGCGTGGTCACCTATTGGATGTCACGCAACAGCGTTTTAATAACGGCCACGCCCACAGCAGCCGAGCAGAGAGATTAGGCTCCCATCAGAATGGCCTGGGGACTGAGCTCGAGACTGACCCGGGCGCATCCTGCTCCCCGTGGGGCCCGGGATAGTGGCGGCTGGTTCTGAGCAAGGAGGCGGTCGGTGCCCCTGCCCCTCACCCAGGAGGGTGCCGCCCGGAGCATTCTCCCTCATCTCCTCAAACCCGGCCTGCGTCCCCCTTAAATGGGCATTAAACAGCTTTATTAAGGCAAATTGACTTCATTTTCTAGGCTCTGCAGGAGCTGGCACGAAGTCAGGCTCCGGTGGTTTCCAGCAGCTTCCAGAGGCCTCTGTGCTGTTTTAAACACTGGAACCGGGGGTGGGAGGCGCAGTGCAGCGGTGACGCGGCGCCGCTTCCGTTGTCAGGGGTGGAATTGCTCACAGTAGGGCCGCGGCTCCCAGGTGTGACTCGGGCCCCATCGCCTCCCCAGCCCTGCCTGGCAGCAGCTGTCCTGAGATGTGAAAATCCCGTCCCCCAGGGCCTCCTGGCTGCGGGGGAAGGCGCAGCTGGGCCGTGGTGACAGCCCCCGTCCCTCCCCTCCCTGTGAGCCGACGGGACCTCTCGCTCCTCACTGAGCCCGAAAACCACCCGCAGAGCCGCGGGCTCCCAGCAAGAGGCCAGCAGGCTCCTGCTAACTCGGGCACGAGTCCACGAGTCCCCAACCCGGACACGGGCCTCCGTGGTCCTGATCAGAGCCACTTTCCACTCGGCCCCGGGGGTCCTGCTGGTTGTTCCAGGCGCCCTGGGGATTCCTTCCTTCCCTACTTCCTTCCTTCCTTCCTTCCTTCCTTCCTTCCTTCCTTCCTTCCTTCCTTCCCTCCCTCCCTCCCTCCCTCCCTTCCTTCCTTTCCTTCCCTCCCTCCCTCCTTCTTTCCTTCCCTCCTTCTTTCCTTCCTTCCTTCCTTCCTTCCTTCCCCCCCCCTCCCTCCCTCCCTCCTTCCTTCCTTCCTTCCTTCCCTCCTTCCTTCCTTCCTTCCTTTCCTTCCCTCCCTCCCTCCCTCCTTCCCTCCCTCCTTCTTTCCTTCCTTCCTTCCTTCCTTCCTTCCTTCCTTCCTTCCTTCCTTCCTTCCTTCCTTCCTTCCCTCATTCCCTCCTTCCCTCCCTCCTTCTTTCCTTCCCTCCCTCCCTCCCTCCTTCCTTCCTTCCTTTCCTTCCTTCCCTCCCTCCCTCCCTCCCTCCCTCCCTCCCTCCTTCCTTCCTTCCTTCCTTCTCCCCCCCCCAGGCTACAATGGAAGCGTCTAGACGGAGCCTCAGCCGCCCTGAGAGCAGCAGCAGCCGTGGCGCTGGGAGGCGTCCCGGGAGCAGGGGAGAGGCCAGGCCTGCGCCTCGCGGGGGAGGGGACCGCATTGCTGCTCAGGCCGCTGCCTGGCATCTCTTGTCTACAGCCGTCAAGCCCGTATCCAAATGCGACTATAAAGACGTCGGAGACACCTTAATAACTTCCTCCTCTCCATTTTTGAAAGTTGTGAGGCCCTGGCGTGCACTTATAAGATAGCGTGTCACTTTCCAACGCTCACGATGATGTGGAGCAGAAAATGGTTCCCCAGTTTGTCTCCGGAACTAGTCAATAAATCTGGCAGATGTCCTTGAATTACAGCAAAAACACCGACTTCGCAGAGCGCAGCCGCCTCAAGCGTCCCGCCCGGAGGGAGCGCGTGGGTCTCCGGGAAACCCCGGACTCACGGAATTTCTCTGCATGTCCACGGTCCCGTGTCCGCCTCATTCCTGTCATAAGCACAGGGACAGGGCTGTAAGAGAAGCAGGTGGCATGTGTTCTGTGAGAGCAAACGGTGAGGGGGGGACTGAACAGAGGGGCAGTCGCTCCCCAAAGAGGCAAAGTCCGTGAGCAGAACTGATGGAGAAAATATAAAAATCAGTAAATTTGATGATGTGAACATAAAAACAATCACAAGCAGAGTCCGACCATGAAAATGAAACAAAAGGAAACAGCAGCCCCAGGAGGAACAGGCCCCGGCGCCCCGGTGGCAGGCGGCGGTGCCCACACACCCTGGCGGCGACTCGCAGGGCGCCCCGCTCGCCCTTGGTGCCCTGGGGAGTCCTGGGGTGGAAGAGCGCCATTGCTACTCAAGTTTTCAGAGGCACGAGAAATGGGCTTATCCGGAGACAGGTCTTGCGGGGGACACAGAAGGATGACCGAGCGCCAGGGTTCAACCCATTTACAATTCCATAGCGCTCCGGATTCTGCTAACATTTCTGGGTTTTTTGTTGTTTTTTAACGGCTTTGATGTCTTTTTGGAGGCGAATATAAAAAACAGGGGGACATGAGAAAATGTGGAAGATCGATGGACGCCGCGAGCATCTGTGCTCTGAATGTGCCGAACATGTGCGTGGACTGAGCACGTGGACTGAGCACGTGGACTGAGCGTGTGGACTGAGCGTGTGGACTGAATGTGTGGACTGAGCGCGTGGACTGAGCGCGTGACTGAGCGCGTGGACTGAATGTGTGGACTGAGCCCGTGGACTGAGCGCGTGACTGAGCGCGTGGACTGAATGCCTGAGCGCGTGGACTGAGCACGTGGACTGAGCCTTCGCAGAGCGCCCCCGGGGACTGTGCTTGCACGGGATTGGGAATCCCTCCAGTCCCACTGCCTCAGGATGTGGGTTTGCTCCTGGCTCTGTTAAAACTTAAGCCAATAACTGATGATTTCTCTGGAGCCCAGCCCCTCTTGAACTGCGGAAGGGGGGGTGGCTATAAATATTATTTGATAAACGATGTCAACTTTTAATAAAAACAGATGTCACAAACTTTTAAGTGCTTTCACTTCTGGGTCCCTGGGATTTGTTCCAATTTCATAATATTGTCAACTCCGGAATGAAATTACTTTCTCTAAGACAAAGTGAGGTGTTGGGAGCGCGCTGAAGATCGGGCCTGATTGCTCGGGGACTCGCCGAGGATGTGACTGGCCCACAAAACGGCCCAGAGCCCTGGACTCCACCCGGGCGGCTTCGGCCTTCGTTTTGCAACATTAGGGAGAATTTTCTGGGCAAACACTTCCCAATTATTTATTAATAAGAACATCAGGGGCTTCATTAAAAGTTGGCTTTTGCTGATCCCAATCCAGGCCCTACCCCCTCTATACGCACGCACTTCTTAAAGATGCTAAAGGTAATGTCGGTAAGTTAATAAAACGCAGCTTGGAAACCTCCGCCTCTTAGACCCGCTGAGACGGACATCACTCAAGGGGCTGAAGAGGGAAACGTTTCGTGTGGCCGGTCACCTGAGAGGCCCCTGCAAGGCAGCCCGGAGCGGAGGTATTGCCGGTCGGGCGCCTCGGATCTGAGTGTTGACTGAAGCTCGCCCTACCCCGGGTGGCCCTGGGCCAGCCACGGATCGTGTCTGAGCCTTCAGGTGCTCACCTGCCAATAGCCAGATAACGACGGTGCCTCCCCGTGAGAGGGCGGCGCCGTCGGGCACGCGCTGAGGGGCTCAGGAGGTGCCCGCAGCACCCGGCCCCGGGAGCAGGCGCAGGGGCCTGAGGACCGGCTGAGAGGCTGCTGAGGGAGGGCTGTCACCCTGACCCCTCGGGCTGCGTGCGGCTGGGCGACGGGGCGGACCTCGTAAATGCCCAGCCGCCCTCCTTGCCCGAGCCGCTCCCCGGCCCCTCCTGTGTGTGTGTTTTTCCCGGGTCGGGCACAGTCTCTCTCAATTCTTCTTCCACTCGGGAAGGGACAGCCCCCAGGCCTTCCAGGCATCCTGCCGTGGCGCGTCTCTCTCCTGACGGAAAGTGTCCCACGTCTCCTTAACTTTCATAACCGAATAAAGAAGCTTTCTCCGCACGGCCTCTTTGCATAATTTCATCTCACAGAATTTTTTTTTTAACGTCCTTCGTTTCTGCTTAGTGACCGTCCTGCCATCACGCCTGCGTGTAAATGTGTGCGCACGCGTGGATACGTATTTCTGCACGGATGGAGACATCGTCCGCGCTGTGGTTATCTAACGTCGTTTTGTTTTGGAAGTTTCCTCGGCCCCGAGCCCCTTCCCCACAGGTGGCTTGCTGTGCGTGGGCTCCCACCTGCCCCGCGCGCACCTGGTCACACCTGTGCCCGTGTGTCACCGAGACGCCCTGCCCACAGCCGTCTGCTGCCCGCCGCCCTGGGCGGGGGTCCAAGCGCCTTCCCACGCAGTCCTCACGCCCTCTGAGGCGCTGCTGCTACTGTCCCCACTTTTCCACGCGCAAAAGGAGAGGCTCAGGGACGTTAAGGAAAGTGACCGAATTCACAGTCGGGTTCAGACCCGGGCAGGCAGTCGGACCCCAGCGCCAAGCTCTGGGGGACGGGGGTCGGTCTCCCGGTCGCTGCTTATTTTGCAAACTGCGATCCTGTTCCACCCACTTTTCTGAATCTTGCATTTTACATGTTACGACGTGTCACAGAAACCCATCTAATTCGACCCAGGCTTTTTAACGGCCGCGTGCTATTCCGACCGCTGATGCCGCCCGGAGGCTCCTACTCACGACCCTGTTGCTGGGCTCCCCCCGAAGGTTTCTGTCCCTGTAAACAATGCTGTTGACTTGCTGATTTTTAAAAAACCGCGTACACTGCCCCAGGGAACGGTGCTTTCATCTCTATGGGCCCGGCCCGTTTTGCCGGGATGCCTCCCTCGTCGGGGCGGGAGCCCCTTCCCTGCGCCCGCACGGCAGGCCTTTCAGGAGCCTCCCTGCTTTGTTTTCCAGCCCCTGCCGTCGGCAACGTTGCTTCCGATTTAACCGAATGCGTGTTTCATCTCACAGCTCCTGGGTTTCCGGCCCCGGTTAAGAGATCCTCTCTTTCTCCCAGAGGCCTCGTATTTTTGGCCGCGGCCTCGCACACATTCCTGGTTCATATTTCACGTGCTGGGAGAGAGGGGCTCCGCTCTATTTTCTCCCGAAACAGAGGCCGGTGGCACCAGCGCCGTTCATTCAACTGTCTTCTTCCCGGGAAGGAGACTGCGCCCCACGCCCCTGGGCTCTGCTCCTGGGTCTGCCGTGGGCCCCCCGGGCAGGCCGGCGCGAGCGCTTCCCCTGCAGCCCCCCGGCGTCTGAGAAGAGGGTCCCCGGTTCCGGGCTATTTCCGGTACCAAGTCTTCCACGCGGACTGGAAATTTTTCCAATTCCCCAAACAGCCCCCAAACCAAGCACCCGAGCGAAGGACCCCGGGCTCAGTGTGTGTCGCTCCCTCTTGTCCGCTACGTCCAACAGCGCCTTTGCCTCAGGCGCCGTGGCTGAAACGGGCAAAAGAGCCGCGTTTTGCACGTTTCTCGTTCAGCCGCCGGCCCGGCCACATGCCTCCCAACTCTGCCGCTTGTTCACTTCGCTCTCTGGGGATTGCTGGGCATTCACGGCAGGAAAGAAAGGCCGGTTTAATTCTTCTTTTCAGTCCCTATATTCCTTCCCGTCATGGTCCCCTCTCGCCGCCTCTCGGCAGCGCCCACGCGGCGCCGAACGACCATGGCCGCGACGGCGAAACTTTAAGTGCAGCGGCTATGGCGTTTCGTCCGTTTGGGGACAGTTAGTGCCGGGTCTGAGCAAATCATTCCCCTAATCACAGTCCAGCAGCCTGTTTCGTCCTAGCTTACCCGGGGTCCTCACCCCGAAGCGGCATCTAAATTTTAATAATTGCTTTTCAGCATCGCCGGTCCGACCGCATGTGTTTTCCTCCCTTATTTTCCGAGAGAATGAATACAGTTGATAGATTTCTGCAGCATCCGATCAACCTCGCGATGCTGGGACACGCCTCACTTTGGTGAATTAAAATGAAATAATTATAAAACTGCGAGGCCGGGTGGGCGGATCTGTTTCGCTCCCCCCTTCACGCTCCGGGGGCTCCCGCTGCTGAGTGGGGCCGCCCGAGCCCGTCTGCACCGACCTCGCCGCCCAGCACTGCGCGTCCCGTCCCTTCTCCAGCCGTGGGCCTCGTGTCATTTCTCCTACTTTGCCGTCTCCTCTGTTTCTCTGGTCGGATCGAGTTTCTGTGGATTTCTCTCTTCCCCGTGTTTCTTTTGGAGGCGGCCCTGGGTCCTTATGATAAAAGCTTCCAGGGGCCCTGGCTCAGTGGTTAGAGTGTCGGCTGGCCAGCGGACTGAAAGGTCTTGGGTTCGATTCCTGGTCAAGGGCACGTACCTGGGTTGCTGGTTCCACCCCCGGCCTCGGTCAGGGCGCATGCGGGAGGCAACCCATCAACGGGTCTCTCTCACATCAACGTTTCTCTCCCTCTCTCCCTCCCTTCCACTCTCTCTGAAAAGCAATGAAAAAAAATCCTCAAAAAATAAAAAGGCGTCCGTTTCTCCACCCCCTTGACTCTGCGCCCGCCGGTGACTTCCCCCGACCAGGACAGTGGGGCAGGTGATGTCGTAAATCCCGGCGCCGGGAACTTAGGGACCTTGGGGACTTCGGTTCCTCTCTGCACGCGTGGGAGCCGGGCCGTGCTCTCTGAGGGCCGCGGCCTCGTGGAGACCCTCACGGGCACCTGGAGAGCCCGTGGAGAGGGGGGACCCGGCACGTCCCAGCCGAGCTCGTCCCCCAGACGACCTCTAGCTGAGGCAGCCCCACAGGGAATCCACTCGACCCAAGCGGAGCGCGAGGAATAGCCAATGTTTGTTCTTTCAAGCGGCTGCCTGTCGCCGCCGCTGTGCGGGCTCGGAATCGACGTTCTGCAAATCTCGCTGAGCGGCTCGGAGGGCGCCGTCTGCACAGCGTCTGGCGCTGGAGCCGTTTCTCTCTCACGCTGTTCAGACGGAGTCGCCGGGTAGCCGCCTGGGCCCGGCGCTGTCTTGGGGGAAGCTCTGAACGCCTGGTTCGGTTCCTTTACCAGATACGCCTCTGTTCGCATGTATTTTTCCTCCTTGTATCACATTTGGTAAACTTTGTTTTTAAAGACATCCTTTGCTTTAATTCACGTTTCCTAATTTACGGGCAGGCAGGTGCTCAAAATACCCTCCTAGTTTGTTTTCTGCGAGACGGTCGTTATGTTCTCTCTCTGCTTCCCTCCGATGCTGGAAACTCCCGCTTCCTCTCTCTCGCTTAATGGCCCTCTCTAGGGGCTGATTTATCTTACTGGTCAGTCCAGCAGCCAATTTTTATTATTGCTAATTTCTTTTCTCTGTATGTGTGTGTGTGGGGGGGGTAACATACATTTCTTTACTTTTATTATTATGATGGGTTTTTTTACTCCCTTGATTTTAGCTTCTTGATGTTGACATTTAGCTAACTGGTGTCTAACGTGTGCTATTTCTCTAAGCAGTTAAGGCTAAACCTATGCCTTTAGCTACTACTTAGGCTGGATCCCACAGGGTTGATATGTCCTATTTTCACTGTCGTTCAGCTCCCAGGATATTCTATTTTTTATCGTGATGTATTCTATAAACACTCCTTAATTGAGAAATGTGACGCTTGAGCCCTAAACACTTAGGAAGTTTCCTAGTTATTTTGTTGATGGTCCCCAATGTCATTATAGTCGTCAAAAAAACATACTCTGGCCCAGCCAGCGTGGCTCAGTGGTTGAGCGTCGACCTATCAGGGCACATGCCCGGGTTGCGGGCTCGATTCCCAGTGGGGGGCGTGCAGGGGGCAGCCGATCAGTGACTCTCATCATGGATGCTTCTCTCTTTCTCTCCCCCTCTCCCTTCCTCTCTCTCTAAAAATCAATAAAAACATATTCTTTTTAAAAAGCATACCCTGAAAAACACTTTAATGTTGAACACTGGAGCAATTTTGGTTACAACTGAAGGTAAACCCGGCAAAACGGTTCATCCTGAATTTCATTGGTTATAGTTTCTGCAAAGGGCCAGGTCGCAAAGGTTTCTAGGCTTTGAGTGGCACGTGGCCTGTCCCAGCTACTCAGCTCTGCTGCAACCTCACAGAAACGGGGGCACACGATGCACAGCTGGATGGGCGTGGCCGTGCGCCAATAAAACTTTATTCACAAAAAGTGGCAGCGGGCCGGGTTTGGCCTGGAACCCCTGGTCTGTGACGCCTGCTTTAGGCCACCGAGTCGGGTCCTACCAGTGACCTATCGTAACCTTCCGTTCAGCTACTCAGGAGTCTGATAAAAAATTACATTTTGTTAATTGGTTGTTTTTCCAGAAGGCCTGCGGACGGTGCGGGGGCATCTCCTTTATTGCTCCTCCCTGCTTTGTCCCACTAGCCCGGCCGCCCGGGGCCCACCAGTCCTGGGCACCCTGTGTCTTCCCCGCGCTGGGTGCGGGTCCTCGGGGTGCAGAATTATTTTGCTTTGATGACCTGTGGCTGCACTGAGCCTGGGACCTGGAGCTGCACCTGGGGGCTGAGGCTTGGCCGTCTCTGCTCCAAGGGGCAGAGGGTGGCCA
Organism: Miniopterus natalensis; assembly: GCF_054644295.1. NCBI lineage: Eukaryota > Metazoa > Chordata > Mammalia > Chiroptera > Miniopteridae > Miniopterus > Miniopterus natalensis. The sequence continues at coordinate 2,173,728 of NC_142089.1, forward strand.
GGCGTCCGCTCCCCATCCGGGATCCAAGCCCATGGGCAGGGCCCCTCCTCCCAGCCTTTTTGGGCACCAAGGTTAGAGTTTCCGGGGCAGTGACCCTTCTGTCCTCCATGTAGCTGCACTCCAGCCCTTCGGGGATCTGGAGTTGCCAACGGGCCTTGTGGCGTGATGAACTCCCTCCTGCAAAGGATCGGGGGCACTCCAGCCCCCCTCTGCCCCCGGGGACTCTGCACCAGGCTCTCACCAGCCCGTACCTTGCCCAGCTGTTCACGGCCAGGACACCGCCCCCCCCCCCCCCCCCCCCCCCCGGCTGCCGCCTTGGTCACCCCTCCAGGCCCCGTGCACCGGCCAGCTCAGGTCAGGCCTGGCGTCTGAGCTGGACGCCAGCGGGTGGAGGGACGCCAGCGGGGCCATCTCAGGCTGTCACCTTCACCGCTGGCGTGGAAGTCAGGTTCTCAACCTATCCAGTCGTCTCCCGCTTCCGACCGGCAGCAGCTAATTCTTTCCAGAGGCGTCAGAGTCTCTGGTCATCAGCGTGAAGAGTCGGGGCGCCGGGCGCAGGTGACGAGGTTTGCACTTGGGGAGCCAGGTCCTGACTGGGGGCTGCCGAGCTTCTGATGGAATCAGCGTGGCCCAGGGCAGCGCATGGGCTGGGGGGGGGGGGGCGGTAGGGCCGGGAGGGGCCGCGGGCGCCATCAGCCAAGCGGCCCCAGGCTCCCGGAGCTTCCCTCCCCCCGCCCCTTCTCTACTAACCAAGGTGCCTCCGGCGCCTCCGCCTGCCACGCGTGGCGGGGACAGAGCTCGGCCCCCTGTGCCGCTGGAATGGGTCACATGCAGGGGGGGTGGCGATGCCGGGGCAACAGGGAACCCGCGGGCAGGCTGCCGCCTGCTGGCACGGTCTTCGGAGGGTGACAGGCACCAGGGCTCCTGGCGCGTGTGTTTATGCAAAGGGGCGCGAAAAGGCTCGGTGTGAGTTTATTTTTTTGACAACGGCCCCAGTCCCCATCCAATATCAATATGCCGGCAGGACGACTGCTTTATGAGAGCAATAAGTCACCATCTGCTCAATGAGAGGAAAGGTATTGATCTTCCGAACAGCGTGTTTCATTTTCCATTACGTGTCTGTGGAGCGTGGCACGCCGGGTGCCGGCGCTTCGTCCCCGCACGTGGACGCACAGGGCCTCGCAGGGGTGGGAACGACGGGGCCGCGCTGACCGGCCCAGCTCCGGAGGCTGGGGACCGAGAGGAAACACTCGCCTCCTCGCCGGGGCTCCGCTCCCAGCTTATTAGCTTCTGAGGCTTGTGGGCTGACCCACGAAGGAAACAGGAATCTCCCCAGTGGGCGAGCGGAGAGAGCTGTGTGCGCAGCGGCGGGAAAGCCCCTCGGCAGGCGCGCGTTTCCCAGGCAGGGAGCCTGAGCGGGGCAGGGCGGGGACTCCCGCAGCCCGCGTGACCCCGGCCCGGAGACCATGCCTGTCTCGGTATCAGAGTGTTTCTGGCATCGCGGGGAGTAGCTAGAAATGCTTCCCTGAGGACCCTGAAACCAGTGCCCGGCTCTCATTTCGCTGTTTCCCGCTCGGACGTCGATATTCCCGCTGGTCCCTTGGCCGTTCGGGCGGGTGCTGGAGCGATCTTCGTAATTCTCCGAGTTCTAGGTTGTGAGCCGCGCGGATTCACGGCTGTCCACGGGCCTAACGCGCTTAAACAGGCTTCTCGGGGGAAAAAAATACAAAAAGGGCTGCTGTGTCGAAGCCTTGGTTGGCTGGGACGTGTAGGGACCCCCCAGGAGAGCGCATCTGTAACATCTGGAGTAGGGTCGGGGGGGGTCACAGCTTCTTAAGCTGGCCGCCTTCCCTCTTCCAGATACTTACAGCCTTCGTCTGGACTTTTTCCAACAACAACTCATTCTTGACCCTGTTGGGTGCCCAGCAACTCAATCCAACCTGGAACGAACTGCCTGGAGTTAAGGGCTTTCTCACAACACAGTCCCTGCTTCAGGCGCCAGCGGGAAATGGGGTCCCCGGGGCCCCCGCATGTCTTGCCCGCAGCCTTACAAACTCGGGGACAGACAAAATCCTCCTGCCGGTCCTAGGACAAGTCCCAGGACTCAGCGACGCCCATTCCAGCTGTGAGAGGCTTATTGTGAAGGACACGACCTAGGAAGGGCCCAAGCGGAAGAGATGGGGGGACGAGATATGATGGGGGCGGCCATGCAGGTGCCAGGCCTCCTCCCCCCATGGACGTCTTCACCGGCCCAGGGGCTCCTGAGCTGCCTCGTTCGGGGTTTTCTCACTGAGGTTTCATTGTGTAGAGATGGTGGATTAAACTGTTGACCGTTGGTCGCTGAGCCCACTCTCCAGCCCCTCTGCCCTGGGCTGGGGCTGACCATCCTGATTCTAATCATTCGGGTGGTTTTTCTGGTGACCGGCCCCCATCCTGAATCTGTGGGGGGACCCACCATGAGTCACCTCGTTAGCACACGAAACACGTCACTCAGGAAAGCCCAGGGTTTTAGGAGCTGTGTCAGGAACCAGGGACCAAATATATTTCTTTTTTAAAATATATATATAACCCAGCCGGGTGTGACTCAGAGGCTGAGCATCGACCTAGGATCCAGGCGATCGGGGTTCAATTCCCGGTCAGGGCACAGTCGGGGGCCTGCAGGAGGCAGCGGATCAATGACTCATCACTGATGTTCCCATCTCTCTCTCCCTGTCCTTTCCTCTCTCTGAAATCAATAAAGATATATTTTAAAAATAAAAAATAAGAATATATATATATATATATATATATGCTTTTATTGATTTTAGAGAGAGGAAGGGAGAGGGAGAGAGGGAAACTTTGATCGGTTGCCTCCTGCATGGCCCCCTCCTGGGATCAAGCCCACAACCCAGGCACCTGCCCTGACCAGGAATCGAACCAATGACCTCTTGGTGCACGACAACTGAGCCACACCGGCCAGGGCCCAAGTATATTTCTTATTACACCACGGTCTTCGTCGTGTTAGGCGGGGGACCGGGGAGAGCAGGCGGGGTCTCGGCAGCGGAAGCCAGCCTTGGCGCCCTGAGGGCACTCTTGCGGGACAAGCGGGCGCACCCCTGCCTGGGCTCTCTGCCGGGCACACGGAGGAGGCGCGTCAGTGCGTGGAGACCGAGAGGGCGGGAGCCGGGACGCCCGGCCGTCCAGCCCGGCTCCCGGCCGCCCGCTCGCCCACTACCGTGATTGAGATGCCTACTGACACCCCTCAGCTTGGACCCGCGTCCGCAAACAGCGAGGCCATTTGACTAAATTCGCATAATTGCTGCGGAAAACACGGCCCAGGCTCCCGAATAGCGCCGGCGCTCAGGAGAGAACGCCGATCGGGGAAGGGGGAGGCTTGGGCATACGGGGAGAGAAGGGCTCTGCATCTCCATGCGGCGTCCTTAAACGCGCTCCACCCCGCGTGGCAAGGCCTTCAGGGTGGGACTCCAGGCCCCGCGGAGCAGGAAGACGTGACCCCAAGTTCCTCTTTTACTGGCCTGTGCCTCGTGCCCGCCGCAGGCCACGGACGGCCGGGCACAGAGCCCTCCGAGCGCGAGCTCCCACGACCCCCGCCCGGCAGCAGCCTCGGGGGCGGCCGGTTTAGTCTCGTGAGCTAGAGAAGCCTTAGGGCCTGTCCTTCAGCCCCCACCACAGGTGTCAGGCACCACCTCTGCCCCTTGTAAAAGCTCCGGGTCCCCGGAGTCCCTCATGCTTTCTAAACGGCTCTCGGCCCCCGAGGAGGTCCCGGTCACCCACTCGGGTTGGTCCGAGTCGTTATCTCCTGGCCCATTTCTCCTTTTACCCTTCACGGGCGACCCATCCAAACGCCAGCCTTTGGACCCCGACACTGCGCCCGCCCCCATTCATGCGGAAGCCGCCCAATCCCGATGCGACTGTGTCTGGAAGTAGGGCCCCGAGGGAGGCAGTGAAGGTCAGGCGCGACCTGCATCGATGTCACCGTGGCCCTGGGCTCGTAAACGGTGGGCCTTGAGTAGCCGGAGGTCACTGCGCGCCGCTAACTGGAATGATCCCGCCAGAGGGAAAAAAAGGACAACGCGGAAAGCTGGAAGGAATGGAGATAAACCAGAAAAGAAACAGCAGGAGAGACAAGGGAAAGCGTCAGAGCTGCTGCTGGAATTCCCGGCCCCTTTTATGCCTGGAGCAAGACACTCCCCCATCTTCTGGGCACATACGCCGAAGCATTGCCTTCCGTTGTAGTTTAACCTACCTCGAGTCAGGTCCCTAAAACTTGCAGCCGGGACGCCTCACTCACATACCATCCGAGGAGTCAGCTTTCCACAGCCGTAGCAGCGAGTCACAGAACCGGATTCAGAATAAACGGAGGAACGGCGCGGGTGAGATTATCGGCGGGGGAACGCAGAGCAGCGGCGTCCAGCCCGTCCGTTTCCTGCCTCTGTAGTGACAGCCGGTCCTGGGGACCCCTCCCCAGATGCCCTCCGCCCGCCTGGGCTCCCCTGGAGCAGCGGCCCTGCCCTCAAACGCCAGTACCTGCCCCGGTCTCTGCCTCCGGCTCCCTCTGGGTGCGGAGCACTGACCCCCCGCATGCAGGCGTAGTCCAGAAATGAAGGGGCGCGGATGTCGCCCCCACCGCAGGGCGACCCTCCAACGGAATGCCCAGGCTTTCCGCCTTGGGGTGGGTGAGAGCTTGGGGAGGTGGGGCGCGCGGTTCCTCCGAGGTCCCCCGCAGGACTGGCACTTGCCCGCCCCCAGGAATAGCCCAGCTGCCGGGGCATATTCTACGGGCCTTTCTCTCTGCTCTTCTACCGTCCCGATTTCCTCACCTGGGCTCCCTGGGGTCCCCTCTCAAACAAATCGCTTGCACTCAAGTCTATGTCTCGGGGTTGGGGGGAGCCAAGAAAAAACAGTCACCGACCGTGTCTCCGAGGGGCCCAGAGTCCTCTCTGCCACAGAGGCGGAGACAGATGGTCCACAGGCCGGACCACCCGCAGCTCCCTCCGAAACACAGGAGGGCTCGCTCTCCAGCCCCAGGCCCTCTGTCCTCACTTCTTAAGAAATTCCTTAGATGGAAGCCCTGGCTTCTTCGCTCACACACAGAACTAACAGATTTCTCCGTGTTAACCCTGTGTTTTATTCTCTGTGTTTATGACGCTTTGACGTCTCAGGGACCTTGCTCATTCCGAACAGACCGTCCCTCCCAGGGCCGGCTACTTCCTTAGAGACAGCAAACAACTTGCTTCCAAGAATGCTTTTCATAAGCAATCGATCCAAAGCTCACACGCCCAGCCCCCTCTTTTATCCATCGCTCGCACGCCCACCAAGCTCCTGCCCTAAATCACCCCAGGGCCAAGTACCGGGACAACTAGAGGCCACTCGGACGGCCCGGAACCCATAAAATTATCCAAACTATACAATCCTAAGCTTGCCCAAACCTGCTCACCATGCCCCGCCCATTCCTTCCTGGGAAAATCCCCATGAAACTCCGCTCGTGCTCTGCCCCGGCTGCTCCGGCCTCCTGGCCGACCCTGGTGCTTCCCCGTGTGGCCCTGCTGGGCACGGCGTTCCCCTCCCCTTGGGCCCGTCTCCCCGTCTGCCATCTTATTGTGCCCGATATTCAAAGCATTCTCCTCTGCCCGCTTCTCCCACGCCTGAGGCCCAGCGGCGTCCGTGCTGCAGGGGTTGGGGGGAAGCACCACCCACTGACCACTTCGCGAGTTCGCTTTTCCGAGCCCCGGCTTTCTTAACGATAAAACGGAGAGGACATTACCTGCCTCACGGAGCTGTCGGAAGATAGGAGAGCGTGCCTGGAACAGAGCCGGTGCTCCGGGCTCTTGGTGGCTGTCCCTCCGTCATATTATTACCTTGTGTGCCAATTCTAGGTCCGATGGCGCTGGGGTGGAGCCCGACAGAACCGTCAGCTCCGGGTGCCGTCAGCATCCGGCTGGGCCTTGAGTTGCCGACGGACAAACGAATGACTGAATGAACCTGTTACCTTCCCGGTTCCCGTGAAAAGCATCTTTTTCTTAATTTTGTTCTTCCGCCTCCGTCTCCGGGCCCTGGTTTCACGCGTTGAATCGGAGGCCTTAAGATAATTAGCTCACTGCCAATTATTCAGTTCCACTGACGATTTCTAAGGTAATAATTTATTATTTCATTAAGCTGGGGAAAAGCACACGCGTACACAGAAACTCCTGGTGGGTGGGCCGGCGGACGGGTTCCTCGCCAAGCCTGCCAATGAAGGCGCACTCCGCTACGTCTCCTCGCCTTCCCTGCCTGTGGTGTTAATCTTACGTAAGTGGTTATTAACACACGTGGGATTATTTCAATTAATTATGTTTGCTACATTGTTTCGAAAGATTATTCTACCATTTGCCAGCAATTAAACCGGCTTTCGTGCTAAGTGTGCCGCTTGAGGGGACTATAGATCTAGTCACTGAAATTGAACTTCCACCAGCAAGAAGTCTGTGCATGGAACTCAAGTACCTCGGGGGCAGGAGAGGGTGGACAAGGGCATGAAATAGTTAGAGGAGGGACCAGAAGTTTCCAAAGCTTTAAATTCTTTTCATTAGGAAAGAAGAATATCGTCCACCTTGCAAAGACAGTCCTGCCAAGGAGAACCAGGGGAGTTAGTAATAGATACTGTTTTGCCAACTAAAACGTACTGGTTATGCCCCGGGTTAAGGTGGTATGTTCATTCTATATAAGATACACCTTCCGACTGGGGAGGGAATATTTAAATACTTAACACGTGGCGGAAGATGGGCTCAGGCCAATCGGAACCCACACGAGCCTCAACCCTGGGGCAGGCTCCTAGGGCCCTACCTCTGGGCCAGGGTTTAGCCTTGGGTCGTGGGGGTGCTGGGATGGCCCGTACATGGCGCGTCTTCATTTTCATTTAATTCAAAATATAATTTCGGGAGTGTTTTTCTCCAGACCCGTGGGCTATTTAGAGGTGAATTGTTCAATTTCTTGGCAGTCGCGGACTGTCTGCTGATTCATAGCTTAATTCCACTGTGGTCAGAGAACCCACCCTAAATCATTTTAATAAATTCAACCCTATAAAATGTGTTGAGCTTTCTTTGTGGCGCGCAATGTGGTCAATATTGATCACCATTTCATGCAGGTGGAAAAGAATTGTACATCTTACTGTTGGGTGCAGCATTTTCTGTAAATCGGTTGGGTCTTTTATTTGCTGTCCTGTATAGATCTATATATTTTTTTTGTTGTTTTTTTTTTAAAAAAAAAAATGTTTTTATTGGTTTTAGAGAGAAGGGACGGGAGAGGGAGAGAGAGTTAGAAACACTGATGAGAGAGAAACATCGATCGGCCGCCTCCCACACGCTCCCTCCTTGGGATCGAGCCCGCAACCCGGGGCGTGTGCCCCGACTGGGATTCAACACGGTGACCTCCTGGCGCGTGGGACGGGCTCGACCACTGAGCCACCTTGGCCAGGCTATTTTTTAAATTTTCTATCTTCTTTTTTATAATGAATAAATAATTAATCGATAATGCATAACTGAGAGACTTTGTTGGGATTTCCCATATCGGTTATGGATCGCTCGTCTCTCTTCCAGTCCTGTCCGCTGCGGACTCAGATTCTAGGGCGCTGGGCACCTATATATTTAGGATGTGGGGTCGTCCTGAGCGGCTGACGGACCTAACGCCGTGAAGCGTCTTCCTTCCCGGCGACGCTTGCTGCCGGGCAGCGCGCCCTGGGTCATGCCAGTGTCCCCCCGACAGCTTTCCTTTGGTGGATGTTTGCAAGGGGGGAGCAAACATTAGCTTTCAATTCCTATCAGTCTCTATGCTCACAGGAGATTTCGTTGGTAAGAATCACACGATGTTTTCGCCCCGTTTCACAATCTGTCTCTCTCCCTTGCTCGAGGCGTTGGATCTGTTTATCCAGCATGTGACGGCCGGCGCCAGGTTCAGATCGGCCGTCTCACAATTCACTTTCAGCCTGACTCAGGTGTTTAAGTTCCTGTTTCTGCTTTCGTGCGTTACTTAGGACGAGTCAAGTATGTTTCTAGTCCTCCCCTCATCGCCCCTGAAATTTTGTTAGTTAATATTTAACGGACGATACAATCCTAATGGGTGGCGGCTGGGATACCATGAGGAGGGAAGTCTCTCGTCTTAAATGCACAGAGACAAGAGCAAAAGGTTGAAAAGTCAAAGATCTAAGTTTCCGTCTGAAGAATATTAAAAAAAAATTAAGCTAAATCCAAAAGTGAGTAAGAAAGGAAAAGTATTGACATCTAAGAGCCGAAATCAATCAATTAGGGGGAAATGTCAAATTTTAAAAAAAAAAGTGAACGTAATCCGGAGCCGGTTGTGAGATGTCAGAGAAAGCGGCAGAATAAAAAAAAAAAACCGTGAAATTCAATTTCTAAACAAAGACAAGACAAAGGCCGGCGGAGGCTGTCAGAACCAGCTTTCCAGAACCCTGCACACTCGCCGAAGGCCTGCAGCAGGCCCGGGCGCTTCGTGCAGAAACCCACCGGACCTCGGCGAGCTTCCTGCCGCCTCAGTTTGCCCTGGTCTCGTCTCCTGCTCCTCGGGGGAAACTGACCCTGAGGAGAACAGTTCACGAGGCCGCAGGTCCCAGGACCCCAGGGAGCAGGACAGGCCTCATCCGCAAAGAATCGGGGTAATTATTATTATTACTATTATTTACCTGTCCGGGGCCTCCCTGGAACCCTGGGCTTGAGGCTCTTCCAGTGCTGAGGCGGCCGCCGCAGGGCCTCTTCTGAAAACAGTCAGAGGAAAGTGAATTAGCCGCTGACGCCTGAGGTCGTGGGCAACCACTGGGCAAACAACAGACGAACCAAAACCTCGGGAGAAGAGTCTGAGCGTGAGATGCTTTGGGGGGATACGAGCTTCGAAACGCCGTAACATATGCTGGAAATCTGGGAGCCCGCCCCCACGCCCCGGGGTGGCGCCTGCGTGGAGAAGGCCTGAGGGGCCCCGACGTTCACCCGTGGGGGTGGGGGTGGGGGTCACTGATGAAAAGAGAGCGAGGGGTTTGCAGGAATGTTGAGAATATTCCGGTGAATGATCCCGTGCTGGTTGCATTGCCCTGTGGCAAATTCCTCAAAGCTTGTGAAGGGGTCGGCCAACAGTTGCGACGGGCATTTTCCTCTCCTGGAAACGGAGAGAATTAGGAATATTCAGCGACGTCCCCTGGGTTGCCGGCCGGGCCGCCTGCGCCTTCCTCCAGCGTCGGGCCGTGGAGGAGCCCGCTGCCCACGCCCCCCCCCCCCCGGGAAAGGACGGTCGCGGCTGCCTCATGCCCTCCGGCCGCCCGGGGCTTTGGCTCCCTGTCCCAGCCCAGGCGGCGGGGAACGGCCGCGCTCGTCTTCCAGGGCGGGCGGACTTACGGCTCAGAGACGGGGGCGGGCCGGGCGGGCGACGCGGCCTGTCTCACGCTCGCCCCGCCGCCCGCGCTTAACCCCTCCTCGCTGCTTCCAGTGCATTTCACGAGAAGGCCCTGTCCACGTCTTATTACGGAGACTTTTGCTGTGAGTGATAAATAACGCGCTAAAAGCTACCCTTGGCTTCTCTGTGGATTAGATACCGATGGCGGCTGGGAGGCGGAAATAATGAGGCCCCTCCGAGGACCTGCAAGTACAAAGTCATCAGGTGGCCTTTAGTCCACCAGACGACTCGAGAAACACCACGGGGCGTTCAACTGTGTGAAGACGGGTGCCTCTGGATGCTGACATCAGTTTCGTGTTCCGCATTCGCTCTCGGGGGACCAATTCATGGATGCGGGTCCCCTTGGGGCAGGAACGCTGTCTGCTTTGCTCGCCGGCGTATCTCCAGGGCCTTGAACAGAACCTGACACGTCTAGGTTCCCCCCATCAATTGTTTCTTGGCTCTCTCCAAAGAAGGGGCTCAACAGGAAAACCTCTCTATGCCCGGAGACTGCCAACACGCAGCCGGCAGAGCAGATGCACGACATGGAGAACGGCCAGCACCCAGCCATCCGAGTCGCTCCTGCGCCCGACTCCAGCCCTCGGGCTTGGATTTGGGGGGTCGTCAGGGCAGAGCCCTGGCTTGTTTAACGCCAGGATCAAGCATCTCGGCGAGTCCCATGGGTCCCGATGTTTCTCTCTGTTGAGGCGGGTTCCCAGCCCTGCGGGTCCCTGAGGAAGTGTCCTGTACTATCCAGAACATGTACGTTAAACATGTCCATCAAAATCCAGCAGCCAGAACAGAGCTGCTGACGTGGGCCGATACGCATTGTCACCCGCCCTCGCCAAGGGCTCCGCGCCATCCAAGGTTAGCAAAGTGACTATCATATAGATACAATGTATCACAAGCATCATATAGATACAATGTATCGCAAGTATCACATAGATACAATGTACCCCTTGCCGGGCTGTCGTCTGTTGCCGCTTTGATGCAATTATTGCTCCCAGCAAGGGGCCTGCCCTTCACCTGGGGGCAGAGAGAGAAATGCCAGGAGGAACTTTGAGCCACGAGGGAAACAACAAAACGCGAAGGGACTCGGTTCCACGTCTAATCCCACTTCCCCACCGACGTCCTCGCCAAGAAATCTGCTCTTGTCCAGTTGCTCGGGTGTCAGAGGTAAACGCTTCCAAAGGCCCCGTTTGATTGCAGGAAAATAAACAGCGGCTCCTTGAGCCAAAGGCAAACCACAATAATTACATCTATAAAGGCGATCTCGAGGCAAAGTGAACCTTGAAGACGCGCCAAGGGGCGGGAGCGGCCCCCACAGGGTCAGCCGGGGCGTCGCGCAGCGGGCTCGCCCAGGGGCGTCTCGTTATGTTTTGCTGTCTGATCGTGCAGCCCGCGGACACACGTGGCTACTTAAAATTAAATTTTAATTCATTAAGCTCCCTAATTAATTTAATAATTAATTCATTTCGGATCATAAACATTCTGTTTCCGAGTCCTGCCAGCCCCACTCGGGAGCCCCATAGACGCATGTGACTAGCGGCTGCCCTGTGACTCAAGACACACAGAGGACTGCGGACGACCCGTGGGCAGCGCCCGTCCCATCCCGGGCACAGGCTGGTCTTTGACTTTGCTCAGCTTCCGCACAGCCACACCTTGACTTGTAGATGTCCCGCGTGTGTTTCCATCCTCAAACGCAATGATGTCACCCTCGGATGGGACAGTCACTGGTTATGTCTCTAACGTTCCCCCTGGCCCGTAAAATTCCTGTGTGTTATATGCTATTTGAAGGAGCGTTACTATAGTCTTGGTTTCAACAGCTGATGGGTTGAATGTCATTGTTAAATTGTTTTTTATTTTATTTCATTTTATTTTTTAATTCTCACCTGAGGATATTTTTCCATTGCTTTTCAGAGAGAGTGAGAAACATTGATGTGAGGGAAACACATCGATTGGTTGCCTCCTGCACACCCGTGACGGGGAGCAAACCTGCAACCCAGGTACGTGCCCTTGACTGGGAGTCGAACCCTCGACCCTTCGGTGCGCAGATCAATGTTCTAGTCACGGAGCCACACCGGCCAGGACAGATTGTGTTTATTTTATGTCAACATCGGGGCTTGTTTTTAGATTCTTTGCAAAGAGATACGTTGACAACGACTCTTTAGGGATCAGCCCCTTCCCGGGTCAGGGCAAGCGCACACACGGAAGGATGCGCGGCATTTTTAGGAGTCAGGCCCTGGAGGTCAGCGCGCGGATTAGACCCGAACCCAGGACGGTTCTGGCTCACACCTGCCCGGCGATGTGAGCGGAATAGAAATGCGGGCCGTGCCTTTCCCATCGTGGTCCCATTCATAAGGCGACTCCAGTCCTCTCTGGCGACTCCAGAATTCACAGCACATCAATATTCCTCAAGCAATTTGTGCCCTAATTTACAGCGACAGGACATTAGCTATGCACGTTCAGAGCATATGAACGGCCTCTTTACATATCCAGGTGCCAATTAATTCTGAACCCTCATTCCAAGGCGCCTTGATTTACGCTGGAATTCTCCACACACCGAGAGTAATGGGTTTGCGGGGGCGGGGGCGCTCGTGGACCGGGATGCGCGCTTAGCTGTGGGAAAGCGATAGCCTCGTTTGTAACCCTGTGGGAGCACTCGGCCGATGCTATTTGTGGTTGTGCTTGTGTTGTGGTTGCTCCTATTATTTTCTCAGAAGATGAAATTGGGGCTCTCCCACCAGGTCACCGTGGCGTGGGAATAAGCTGTTAGGCCCCTGCGGACTTAGACATGGCCCCAAGATTGTCCCGCCCAGCGTCTGGCTTATTCAGGAACATAGGACCCCCAGCATCCGAGCAGCACTTTATAGCACAAGGGGGGTCTTTGAGTCGCCGGAAGACTGGGTGGGTGGAATTCCTCCATCGCTAGTGGGAGTGGGGTTCTTGCGATATCTTGAGAAAAGGAATTTTCTAAGGCTCGCACGGGGGAATGGCTGATTTTTACTTGCATGGAATTATATTCCTCGGTTTACAAAGTCCCATGTCCCTAAACCAGTCCTGGGAGATGTGCAGCCTGGGGTCAAGCAGAGCTAAAAGCAGGGCCAGTGTCCAGAGTTTCCGTTCCACGGTGGAGCCGGGTCCGATGCAGCATCAGGCTAGTTACGGTCCATCAGTCCATTGTGTGGGGTCCACACGGCCATGAGCCACACAGGTGAATGTGGGGAGCGCGCCCCCAGCAACGGGAGTCCCAAGAGAGCTGGACAGAGGAGGCCCTTTGTCCAGGAGTTTAAATATCAAATCTTCCCGTGTCTGCAGTGGCCCCGCCTGTTCGGGCCACAGACGTGTTCCCAGGTGTGACTGACAGACAGGCATCCTCCCAGGTCAACCAGGCCTTGCCGGGCATCTGTCTGTCGTCTACGCCCCTCCCCCAGCGATCTGAGAGGAACAGCCTTGGAGAGGGTTAGTGGAGGCCTCCTGGCCAAGCTGTGTGAACGGCAGGCCCATCATCCAGTCTCCCCTACTCCTTCATGTTAAACAATAACCAGGTTATTGCAACAGTATCATTTGCATGGAGCCACTTCCAGGAGCAGAAAAGCCTGGGGGTGGGGAAGGGGCCTCCCTGTTAACCAGGGACACAGGGCTCGGGTCAAATTCCTTACGGTCACCGCCGTGCACCTTTATGAGATCTCATCCTAATGCTCTGACACGGGGCTCAACATCTCCATTTTAGAGGAAAGAGATGAGATTCAGACATTTGTGCAAAGTCACAGGCCAGGACGCGTCTCGTCTGGGATCCGGATCCGGGCCTGGCAGACGCTCAAGTCGGCCCCTTCTGACGCTGCTCCAAACGCGGCCTCGGGGGCTCAGAGGCTGGAGCAGGGGCAGAGGGCGGACGGGGCAGGGAGACGGCTCTTTACTCCGGCCCAGGGCCGCACCACCTGCACCATCTCCACCGAAACCGCCTCCCCCTCCCCCCCTCTGCTGGGGCGCTTCATCTCCAGGGGCCTTTTCTTTTATTTCTCTGTCTCCGCCCCATTTGCTCTCTCTGCGCCGTCTCTCCTCCCCAGCCGGGCTGGGGTCTCTGAGCACCGGGCGCCTGCTCCGCCGCCGGGTCAGCATCATTCAGTTGAGACAAAGGATCATTACGAGTGAGCTCCACCAGGGAAGGTGCGGGCAATGCTCTCCGGAAACACACCCGTCACAGTCCATTTGCCACCCGGAAATCGAGTTTGAAGGCATTTTAATTATAATCATTGCTTTTGGACGGGCCTGTGCTGTGATTTGCAAAATCTCAATTCCCTTGACGCCACGGCAGAGCGTGGTCTGAAGCATAGTTCTCCTGGGCCCGCAGTGGGGGAGAAACCACGCTGGCCAAGGTCACAGGGGACGCCGCTGCGCTGAGGGGAGGGGGCCCCTCCTGCCCCCTGAGGCCTGCGCCGCCTGACCCCCGGAGGGCAGGGAGCGTCCTCGGGAGCCGGGAGCGGACAGGCCCGTCTAGCCTGGCAGCTGTCGCCCAGGGCGGCCTTGGAGGGTCTGTTTCCTGGGATCTTTCCGTCCTTCGTGTGCAGTGCGGTCACCCAGGCTTCAGTCTTCCCCCGGGAATGAAAAGGAAATGACCGGGGAAGAGCAACATGCTTTCCTTCTGCCCTCTGGGTTCTGGGCTGGGCTCTGCCAAGGACACCGGACAGGGTGGGACCAACAGGAGGAAAACGGAAGCGCCCGGCCAGGATGCCCCGAAAGGGGGTCAGAACTGGGGCTTCACACCAGCCAAGGAAGAGGGCTGGGGGGGTTGGGGGAAGGCGGCGGGGAGAGGGCGGCGAACAGGGTCCTTTCGTCAGCTGTGCTGAGCGGACGAAGGCTCTGCCTTCTCTGCCCAGCGGGGTCCTTCTTCCAGAGAAGGGAGAGGGCTCATCTCTACAAATAGAAATTTCCTCTATAAATGCAAATTTCCTTTAAAATAGGAAAACTCCTGTGCCCTGTTTTTAGTGCTTTTTCTGTGTCTGCCGGTTTTCCCTTTGTTGGAAGGAAGGCGGGAAGGGGGGCTAGGCAGTGAGCCTCAGCTGATCACCTGTGTCGGGATCTGAGTGAGGGGAGCAGATGAGAAGTGAGGGTCCCGGGTCTGTTAATCCCCTCGGTCTCCTGAAGCGGAGGCGGAACTGGGGTGGTCCTCCCTCACAATAGCCAAAAAGTTAATATTTTACCACCATCTCCACACATTCTCATTAATTCCAGATTAATTTAGATTAAAAATATCTGATCGCTAATAGGAGACCATTTAACTTCCTGCCATTCCCAGCAAGTCAGTTCTCTCTTGTATTTAAGAAAGTTTATTCTGAAGTCCTATAAAAATACAACAGTGTCTAAAAGTTGGCGAGATGAGACCATCCGCAGCTCCCCTGGGGACATGCAGCCTCAATGAACGGCCCCCAAAGGGTGCTCAGAGCCGAGCCAACCTGGCTGCTCAGGGAAAGCAAACCCAAGCTGTGGGCCTGAGCCCACCAGCCCCGCCCGCCTCCAAGAGCAGAAGCCCAGCGTCCATATGTTAGCACCATCGGAAATGCAGATACCACCATATGTCACCAGAGAGGGCACCGCGGCTGCCCCTGGCTGGGTTCCCAAGGCTGGCTGGCGATGCTTTTCCACAGCACGGGCATTTTCAAACCCGCTGCTGGAAAGCTGGATGAAGGGTTGTGATGCCATCGAAAGATCCAAGCTTCCATCAGGTCTGTGGAGCCAGAACTCGGTCCCGGGAGCTCCCGTGGCTGAGCCCGAGAAGTGGCTCCATCAGCACTTTCCGCTCCCCGGGAGCATCCGAGCACACGTTTCTCTTCAACAGCCGAGGCGGCAGCCTTCCAGGCCCCGGCGTGCCCACGAGTCAGTGCCACGGAGGAAGGAGTGCCAGTCCCGTTCTGACAGGTTAATTAATATTCATTATTCAACAGGGGAGGAAATGCTGAGCTGTTTATCATTGGTTCATTAGCTTTAGCCAAATAAATGGTAAATATAATTATCCTCATAAGCTGCTGTGACAGGGCCTAAAATTGTGGGGGGTGAAAATGGTGGCTTCAGGAAAATCCTAAAGACAATAAGACCCTTGAGTCCTCCCAGGTGAAGGAGAACAGCCCTAGTCTCTACCGGTGCCTGCCAACTGCAACTGCCCTGGGCCTGGACAGGAAAGTCTGACAAGGAAAACTGTATCCTTGCCTTTAACATGGCCTTTTTCTCCATCGATGAGGAACCAGAGGCTTTTCAAGACTTCCTACGACTGCGTGTGTGTGTGTGTAGGAGTTAGCTCTGCTGTACCAGAAACTTCTCTCCTTGAGCAGAAAGAAGGTCACTTCAGGTGGCAGCTGCGGCTGATGCCCAGCTTCCTGCCCGCGTTGTTTCTGTTAACAGCGTCCTAGGCATCTCCTCCATCCCATCCTGCTCTCCCGTTGTGAAATCTTCCATTGTAATAACTCGAGACTTGAGATTCTGCGTCCGGTGCCTCTAACTCAGTCTTCTGATATATGGACGGAACGTTTGTGTGCTCCCCAGATTTCTATTTCAAGTCCTAACACCCAGTGTGGCTGCAGTTGGAGACGGGGCCACTGAGGAAGTAATGAAGGTTAAGTGAGGCCATCAGGGTGGGGCCCTCATCTACTAGGATTAATGCCACTCTAAGGCAAGACACCTGAACTCTGTCCCTGTGCACGAGTGCAGAGAGGCCACGTGAGCGCGGTGAAGACAGCTGCCCAAAAGCCAGCACGAGAGCCCTCACTAGGCGCAGAATCTGCCGGGGCCTTGATCTGGGACTTCCAGCCTCCGGAGCTGTGAGAAATAATTGTCTTTTGTCTAATGACCCCGTCTGTGGTGTTTTGTTAAGACAGCTGGAGCAGATGAATATACTTTATATATCTGTAAATTACAATATACACAAACACACACACACACACACACACACACACACACACACACACACGCGCACGATTTTTCACTCTTATCCCACAGCCCTGCCATTGTGTTTTCAGAAGTATCGGATAACGACGATGATGGTGGTGATGGTGATGACATAAAAGAAGACAATGTGTCAAGGTCAGGTGCTTGACATAAAAGAGACAATGTGTCAAGGTCAGGTGCTTGACATAAAAGAGACAATGTGTCAAGGTCAGGTGCTTGACATAAAAGAGACAATGTGTCAAGGACAGGTGCTTGACATAAAAGAGACAATGTATCAAGGTCAGGTGCTTGACATAAAAGAAGACAATGTGTCAAGGTCAGATGCTTGACATAAAAGAGACAATGTATCAAGGTCAGGTGCTTGACAGAAAAGAAGATGATGTATTGGGCATGTGCTTATGTTCCCCCAAAGTACTGACATGTTCACCTCCCTGCAGAGCCTGAATCCACAAGGTCAGAGTTAGATGAAAAAGCCAGGTTCTGAAAGATGAATGTCCCTGAGCAGAGCTGACCTTCTTCTACCTTCATAAAGGAAAACAGAACTCAGACTCTACATACCTGGAGACCCGCCCCAGTCCCTGGAAATCAACACAAACACCAGCGGCAGTGGGCTGGATGGCTGCTGTTAGCAGAGCCCGAGTTGGTGTTTTCATTTCATGACATTGTTCACAAACCTCTCTCCTCAGATCTGAAGTTTTGGCTGCAGGGACTCTTCTTTCAAATAGAAAGACAGAGTCTAATGTGTATGCAGACGTGGTAAACAAAGAATAAAGAACTTATCTCCTAATCTTCTGTTTTTTAATGCAATCAACATAACGATTGTTACACTAAAAAAATGAGGGAGTAAGCGAAAATACAAACAAAGGAGAGCCCTGCGAGCGGGAAACAGATGTTCAGCAGCGAAGTCTGTGTCTCCATCACAGGATGTACCCCGGCTGCCCCCAAACTTATTACCTCCACCCCCATCTCCCTCCCCACCTGCGGTTCAATGGACTCACCCTATGGGTGCTCAACTTCCAGAGATGCAATGATGTCCTCGAAACAATGGAGGGCGGGGCCAGAAAATAAAACTTAACCACCTGAAAAACACAAATGATGGATTGTTTGGGGCTAGTCATTCCAAATAATCACTGCTGACCCCAGTGTGGACCTGAGTCAGGGGTAAGCATATTCCCTTCCACCAGGTATGTGACCAGGTGTGTTACTGGACCTGTTTCCCTGAAAATCAGGGGCGATAATAACAGCACAGTTGCAGTGGCCTTTGTTGGGACTGAATGAATAAAGGTGAACCTTTGGGACAATTCATGAAGCAAATAAAGTGCCCAATGAATGTTGGGCATGAATAAGCCACAGCATCCCCTCAGAAAACTACCATTTCAAAAGTGAAACAACTAAGGCTATCAAGTTGTAAAATAATCACCTGGCCCAGCTCCTATAATGAAGCTCCAGTGCACAGCTGCGGGGAGGGCTCACCACCTTGGTAAATATGAATATGTATCATTATCAAAATGTGAAAAGCCAAATAATTATGGGGGCCTTGGTTCATTAAGAAAAAGCGTTCATAATGCTCAGCATTTTCTCAGAAAGTTGAAATGGTAACTGGGATATTTTGGAATCAATTTTATCCAAAAACGTCACACAGAAAGTATATCGCAAATGCTAGATAAATGACGTCCTCCTTTCCCCAGAACTGCTTTCTTCAATATCGATACAATGTCCATGGAAATGGTATGTCCATAATAAAGTATGTTTGGCCCACGTTAACTTAAAGAAAGTTAAACAAGGACTTCTCCCTTACGTGATGGATTTGGAAGCTGGAGCCAATTTTTCTTGCTGAAAACAAAGAGAAAATCTGGAGAAATATTTACAGAAAATTTCTGAGCTCATAATACAGTGAGAAATGATGGAGGTAAAATCCGGGAGAGGAAGGAAACCCGTAGCATCCTGTCAGCGGGCTCGGGGTATCTCTGTGGTTTAGAGGAGACAGGCAATAAAGTCTGTCTTTGACACAACCCCAAGCAGCTGTGGGGAAAGCCGTGACCAGATGGCCCAGAAGTGTTGAGCACCTGCCTGTGTGAAGTAGTGTAGCGTGTGGGGGTCAAAAAGACCTGGGTGCGAACATCACCTCTGCCGCTTCTCACCTGTGTGGTGTCGTACGATTTACTGACCCAAGCCAACCAAACCAACTCCTGCCCTCCCCTCCCCTCCCCTCCCCCCAACGTCTGGGTTCTCATTTCACGTCCTTCCCTCCTGCCGGTTACATCTTCCCAGGAGCCTCATTTCAGGGTGTAAATGTTGCTCCTGAAACCCGCTGCCAGCGAGACAGACGCCTAATTAACAGCCGCTCTTCGAGAGGCACCGAACAAAAGCCTGCCCCGCAGCTGCACACCGGAGCCTCATTACAGGAGCTGGGCTGGGTGATTATTTATATCACTTCTCTAATTAAAATTCTGAGGGCTAATTACAATGATCCATCAGCCTGCCCCATGCCAGGGCTGACGGTCCTCACCTTCCTCCCAGGATCCTTCTGCCCTGCCTTCTCCCTCCAACCTCCCTCAGGGCCCCTCGGGCCCCCTTTAGAAAGCTCTGCACCCTCTCCCGCTCTTGGAACCCGCTGTCCTGTATGCTTTCGCTCGAGTCCTGGCTGCTCTGTGCCACCTCTGAAGCAGGAAGGGGACTGCCAGCAATTGCTCCATCCCGATACCTCGGCAGCCATCCACATAAATATTTGCAGGAGGGAAGGCTTGGGTGCAGCCCCTGTCCCGAGTCCACCTCAGCCTGCTCCTCTCGTCCCCCATGTGGAGGGCCCTCCAGCGCCGCCCGTCGGGGGCTCTAGGTGTCTCTTGTAAACACCACTCGTGCTTAGTAGCCATTCGTTCCAGCAGTGGATGAAACAGGGAGAAAAGACCAAATACCCGAACTTCCATTTAATTAAATTCACAGCATAGAGAAGGCTCATCTGAGAGGCTCTTGCAGGTGATTACTGAGCCCTCGATGAAGCGACGTAAGGAAATCTCAACCGGGAAGGGGCCTGCTGATGACATGGTCACACTTGTCCCAAAGCCACGAGGACACCACCCTCAGGGTTATCATCCCAACACATCCACGGGGGACACAGCGCCCCCTGCTGTGGGCACGAGCGCTCAGGTCGACGTGGCCGCCGTTCAGGCTGCCTCGAGCACCTGCCATATGCCGCGGCTCGGGATGGAAATGCTCCTGGAAATTGCTCTGTAGATTGGATCCCGAACGCCCCGAGGAGGCCGAGTTTCCCGGGCGTGCGTGTCTGCGGGGACTCCTGATGTAAAACGACATCTGGTGAGGAGCTCTCGCTGCAGACTCTGGATGCTGCGTAGAGGGGAGAAAATTCACACCAGCGCCGAGAGCCCGATTTGACAGCCAGTCTTCTGCTGGAGGCAAGGAGAAAGTTCTCTGTTTTCAAAGCCAAGGAGAGTGGGTAGAACGGCGTATCCAGTGGAGCAACCCCACGGCATCACTAAAATTTAATAGGCTCGCTTGGCTGACAGTGGCTGGCAGCTCTGGCCTGTGCGCCCTCGGGCTCTATCGGCGGGGCGGAGGCGGGCTCTGTCCCCTGGGTGCTTCTGGGATCAGGCGGACAGGTACTTCCCGCTCTCCCAGCAGGAGGTGAAGTTCCCCCCGAAACAGGACAGAAAGTGAGGAAGGAGGAAGACGGGCTCTGCTGGTGGTGACTCCCCCCGGAAGCTGGACCCCAGGGAGCAGGCACAAGAGAAAATGTCACCTCGGCCTGGAGGAGCTACTGTGCAAGGAAGACCCTGGGAACCTGACTATGCTCCACCCTCAGTTTCCTTCTTTCCATCTCAGGATGAATTCCACACGGCACTCGGGTACAGAAAAGGCTGGATCCAAGGCAACGCAGCAAGCTGTGTGCAAACCCCAGGGCAGGCAATGCTCTTCTCCGCTGAGAGTTAGCACAGAAACGGGAAAATGGATTTTTATTATGGTTTGCAGATACCCGGTGCCTCTTCCTGCCACAGGAGCACATGAGCTGTCGTGTTGAGCTAAGTCGAGGTTGTGTGACTAGCACTGGCCAGTGGTGGGTTAGCCGCGTGATGTGCGTCACGTTCGGTTGAAAGCCTTGGGGACCGGCATGCGCTGAAGCCCTGTGCCCTCCACCTCACTCACCGCCCTGCTGGCCAGAGAGCCCACCCGCCAAGCTGACGGGAGCAGAGACTCCGGTGATCGAAGGGTGTAAATGAGAGAGAAAGGAACTTGTGTTAAGTCCCTGGGACTTAGGGGCCGATTTTACCCTAGAGTCACCTGACTGACACAGGCGGAAGCAGATGCCTGTGACGAAACACACCTGGTAGAAGAACGTAGAGCTGAAAAATATGAAGGAATCGGAGCTGGCGTCACTATGTTACTATCAGACAAGACACACGTGAAAGCAAAACCAAAGACAAAGAGAAAACTTTGAACTAGCCAGAGAGGAAAGCAGAGGACCTCGGCGGAGCAAGAGCAAGAGTGAACGGTCTTTTCACGGCGACACCAGGGCCCCAAGGTCACGGTTAGTATCTCCCAACGGCGACACCTGCGCACATGGAACATGACACACGGGATAAACATGCTTCAAGGATGACACGAAAGAGTGACAATTTCGGAAAGAAAAGAAACAAAATTCACCTCCACAAAGTCTTACTAAAGGCATCTTTACAGGACTAGTTTGTAACACAAAAAATAACTCAGGGAGGGGGTTGGTCTAAAATGCAAGATGAAATAAAATGCAAGAGCAAAAAATGTGGTCAATATAAATCATCGGCTGTAGAAAGTAATAACTGTATCTTGTGGGATTAAAACTATGGTTCGATACAATGTATGACAAGTGTAACATATAAGACATCCTTGGGTCCAGGCTTCTGGGCTACTGTGTGGCCTGAGATGACAGGGTTAAAAGCCATCGATGCTTTTTTAAAATTGGGGAATTTAAATAAGTGCGTCATCATTTCTATAGCAACCACTCAAGGAGTAGAGGTAAAGCATTAACTTCCAAAGTATGGGGGGGGGCGGGAGACAAGAAAACACATAGTTCAGAATATGGTATTAAAAAAAGAAGGGCAAGAGGAAAGGAAATGTCAGAAGAGATAGAAAGTAGGAAGGAACGCCATAAGAAATGAACGCAAATATATCAGGAATTGCCATCCACGTGAAGGAAACATGGTCCCCGTCGCTGTTCACAAGTCACACAGCTGAAAGCGAAGGTCACGGTGAGATTAAAAGTAAAAAGGCAGAAGAAACGTAATTAACAAAGACAAACACGTCAAAGCTGGAATCGCTGTCTCTGTCCGGCGAGCGGGCTTGAGGACGGAGCCATCCCCCCAGGAGGAGGGTCCTCCAAGCGGTGGCGACCTGATGGGCCCGAGGCACCGGGTTCTACATGGACACCGTCTAGTGGCGCCGGTCGCAGTGCATACGGCAAAATTAGCAAATAAACCAGAAGAGAGAGAAAAAATGATTCGGGGTATTTTTAACACTTCAGCTGGGACTTGATAGGATCATCTGGAAAAATCTGTATAGAATAGATTTGAATCAGCTGATTCTACAAAACTTGACCTCAGGGGCAATGGGAATCTCTAGTTAAGAGAATAGCGAGTCTCCGCGGACACGCCGAGCGGTCAGCCAGCTCCGAACGGCAAAGGCTGGTCGTCACACAGAGCACGCGCGCCGATAAAAATGAGTGAGGACTTAATTTCCAAAGATAGCTATAAAAAATTATATGTGTCTGGGAATCAAGAAACACACTTATAAATAACACGTTAGCCATAGGATGAGTCCAAATAGAAATTAGAACAAATGTAGACTAGGAAGGGAGTAAAAATAATACACAGCACATCACAGCGGGGCAGCGAAAATGCCCTCCGGTGCCGGCGTCAGGGGGGAAAGTCTCACAACGAATGAGAAAATGTTTCATCTGACGATGGCAGAGAAATAAAAATATAAAATAAGTCGAGGTAAGTTCATAACGATAACAGGAAAAAATTAAAATATAGAAAATAAACATAGAGATGAGGCGAAGCTTAAAAACACAGCTTCTTTAATAAGTTGAATAAAATCGATGACCCTTTGAAAAGACGGATCTAGAAAAAGAAAGAGGCACAAACCAGAGATACGTGCGGCCTGAACGCTGAGCACATGGGGCGAGCTCAGCGGCTCCGATACGTGGAAACATTCAGGCAAAGGAACAGGCTCCCCGCCAGGCGCTCGAGGGGCAAATAACGCCACATTTTAAAAAAATATAGGACAAGATAAAATGGTCCCCAGCTCACTTGGTGAACCTAACACAGCCTTAATTTCAATGTCCAGCCAAAAGAGCAGAAGGAAAGGACCGTCCCCGAGTCCCCTAGGACACCCTAACCCACCGAGCAGACTGAACCCAGCGCCACCCAGCGTCCGTGATCCGCGGGCACCGCGGGCTAGTGTCAGGGAGGCAGCGTCCGTCCCCGCTCCGAAGTCGCCCCACGGTTTCACACGTTCTCAGGTTATCGGATGGTCGTGTGACCATCTCAACAGATGCAGAAAAAACAAAAAACCCTGACTTTTGGTAACGTCTATCGTTGGTTCCCGACAAAAGTTTGAAACAAGCTAAGAGAAGGGAACTTCTTTAACTTGGTGGTGAATCTTTAAAAATTACAGCAGCAGCCCTGGCCCATGTGGCTCAGTGGTGAGAGCGTCGGCCTGAGCGCCGAAGGGCCTCGGGTTCGATTCCCGGTCAAGGGCACGTCCCTGGGTTGCAGGTTCGATCCCCGGCCCCGGCCAGAGCACGTGCAGGAGGCCGCCATCGATCTGTCTCTGTCACATGGATGTTTCTCTCTCCCCCCCCACCCCGCTTCCACTCTCTCTCTGAAAATAAATCCATGGAAAATATATCCTCAGGTGAAGATTAAAAAAATAAAATGTGCATTCAGATGTGTTCGGTGCTAAAGTTTGAGGTATCAGGGTCCCTCCCAATACCGCACTTTGGGTAATGAGCTCAGAATAAGCTGGGAACTGATCCCCCCACACACCCACTCATCTGAACTTGGGCGTGTGTCCCTGGCTGTACCGGTGGCACCTGGGCAGGTGCCCGTTCACAGTTTGGGCATTTTCATGTCCACTCTCACAGTGCCATAGACACTGGCAAGCGTCTTCCACACACACGCGTCGTGGGCCCCGAAGGCCGCGTGCTCGGCCGGCCCACGGCTGGCTCTGCGCGGCCATCACTTGGGAGACACCAAGCTCAGCTCCTCGCTCAGCGTTTGTCCGATTAGAGGGGGGTCAGCACCTCCTGCAAGTCCCGGGTGCTCCTCTGTTGGCTCGGGGGTGAGAGCCCGCAGGTTTTCTGCATCGTGAGGGCAGAATCCTGGGCAATTTATTTTCGTGCCTCTCTGGACTTTCCAGAGTTTCTGTGATGAGCGTGCAGTGGTTTCCTTCACCATAAGCTACTCTGAAAGCAATATGCTCAATAACTACGTGCATTCCACGCGACCACGGCCACCACAGCCATGGCTCGTGTCAGACACGGAGGACATCCGCTCAGGACAAAGGGCGGCCTCGCACCCGGCTGGGCTCCGAGGGGTCAGTGGCAGGCCGCGGGCTGCAGGCGCTGAGGGGGTTCGCTGCGCCGTCCCCGCCTCCTCCACCCCGGGGGACACTCAGCGCCTGCTGAGCGGGGACGGGTCCTGCGCACCCTTGTAGTCTGGTCCCTGGCACGGGCCTGAGTCCACGGCTGCTCTTCAACAACTGTTTGTTGAATGCGTCCAAAGGTAATTTTCAGAGAAAGGCAAGATCACGCCTGGCAGCCAGATACAGAAGTGACCGCCCGTGAAAGGTTTGTTTCACTCGGACCATACGCGGGGCCAGGCCCGTGTCGCAACCAGCTCAAGGGAAAATCAGAACGGCTCACGTTTACATCCAGCAAAGTCACGCCGAGAGGATTTATAAATAGAGACAGATCTGTGTTTTCAAAGCGGGGGGAAGTCCGTTCACACCACCACCAGGCAGAATAACATTTACTGCCTGCAGTTCACACACAGTTGTGAAATAGCTGAGAGAACGGACGGGGCAAAATCTGATCGCCCGGGAGGCCGCGGCCGAGGCCACCGAGACAGATATGTTCTAGACGTGAATGAATCGGCCGTGTCGTCGGGACTCGTAGAGGAGAGGGAGCGAAAATCAGTAGGAACGCTTCTGGCCAGGACCCGTGAACGAGAGGACAGGGCCGCTGCCAGGCAAAGCGCCCGGTTCCCAGGCGTGTGTCTGTCCCGGCTGCTCCGTGAGCCACAGGGACTGGGCCACGTCCTTGCTGTGTCCTTGTGGCTGCAGACGCCGCGCCAGGGCAGACTGACCACGGGCTGTACTTATTCAAAGCGGGCGCATGTGCCCGGGCAACGCGGCTCAGTGGCTGAGCCTCAACCCATGAACCGGGAGGTCACAGTTCGGGTCCCGGTCAGAGCACATGGGCTCCGTCCCCAGTGGGGGGCCTGCAGGAGGCAGCCGATCAACGGCTGTCTCATCATTGATGTTTCTCTCTCTCTCCCTCTCCCTTCCTCGCTCTGAAATCAACAAAAACATATTTTTTTAGAAAAGCAGGCCCGTGCGTAGCAAAACAGCCTTCTATCTGTCGGATCCCACAGTCCGCCCCCAGCGTCCTCACTGCACAAACCAAGCCAGTCCTGCTGCTCTCACTGCGGCTGCTGGCGCAGGCCCGGCGGGGAGCCCAGCTCCCTCCGCGATGTTTTCGCTGCCTGACTGATCACCTGGCGAGAGGCCTCGACACTTTGGGCTGCAGCCGGCGACCGCATTGATCACGGGCTGAGCTGGAGGGACGCGGGGCGAACCCGGCTCCCGTTCTTCCCGCTGGGACCGAGGCTGTTTCCCGGCGGGAGGGGCGGGCATGGCCCGAGCCCAGTTGGTTTAGGGCTAAAATGACCAACGTCCTTCTGGATGCGCGAAATGCATTAGCATCTTTATTTAAAATAATAAAATGTTAGAGGCTTCCATCCACTGGTTCTATGGCTAAAAGGTGCCAGGCAGGCCCTGGCCGTGTGGCTCGGTGGTTAGAGCGCTGGCAGGCCCCGTAAAGTGTGGGCGCCGTAGGGAAGGTCCTTGGCTGTCAGTCCCACCTGGGAACAGGTCGTTGGCCGGAGCTGGCCTGTGGGGAGACCTGAGGCACATAAGCTCCTAAGCAAAGGAGTCCCCTCTGCTCTCTTGCCTCTTGCACGCCTGGCTTGCGGGGCTCCATCGTCGCTCCTGCTTCCTGGCATTGTCCCACGTGGCCCGCGACCATGTGGACCCCACACACAGTGGACAAACGGACTGTAACTAGCCTAATACTGTCCGGGACCCAGATCCACCGGGGAACGGAAACTCTGGCTCCCGGCTCTGATTTTAGCTCTGATGAATCCCCAGCTGCGCCTCTTCCGGGACCAGATTAAGGGACACAAATAAAAACCAGTCATTCTCCCGTACGAGTCTCGAGATAGCGTAAGGACCCAACCCTGAGAACCCAGTGGGGAAGGGGACCCCTCACTTCCACCGGGGGATACCCCAGTGCTACCAGTCACAGGAGATGACGCCTTCGGGTGGTGACTAGTTTGACGGGACCGCGAGGGTGGGGCCCGTGATGGGATTAGTGCCCTTCTAAGAAGAGACGCCTGCCAGAGAGACGCCAAGACGCGGCTGGAAGGTGCCCACCTGGGAACCAGCAGAGGCCCCGCCCAGAGCCCGGCCCGATGGCGTCCGACTTCCAGCCTCCAGACCCAGGAGGAATAAATGTCTGTGGTTTAAGCCACCAGGCCTGCGGCGCCTTGTTCTGTGATGGGAGCTTGAGACGCCACGTTAGCTTATAATTTAAAAAGAATGGTAACCCCACAGCAGGAGAACTCCGGCGTTTAATTACGTGTATGTCCCTTGTTACCATAGGTGGCGTTCGGTCAGGACGCCGGCAGTGTTGTTTCCCCTTTCGTTCCATTTCTCCAAATCCTGCAAACATCCTGTCGTAAGCGTGCTTTTTATAAAAACACCCAGAAGGAGATAGCTTCCACGTATTGTTTGATCAATTAAAAAGCCGGGAAGATGTATCTTTACGGGGGCCTCTGGCACGGCGTTGCTCCTGGCATCGGGCACCGATTTTAGGGATAAATATTTTGGTAGCTAAACCCAAAGGCAAGGCCTTCACGCCTGAGGAAGGGACCCATAAACGCCCGGCTGGAGGGGAACACGGAGCCGCCCTCCCGGAACCCACATAAATCCCGCAGACGAGACAAAGGGTGAGCGTCACAGGTGGCGTCTGACTATGGCTGCGGGGAAGAAATAAAAATATTTCTCAAGCGGGTGTCGTCTCTATTCCCGCTGTTGAGTGGGGACGGGGGCAGCGGCCTGTCGTGTCCGCGCCAGGACCCTCCCGCAGGTTATAGATGGAAATGTTTCCGAAGGCCCGACGTCCCCACGGACGAGCCGTGGGGAACTGGGAGGCTGAGCAGTTAGCACGGACGGGCTCTGGGGAAACGCCAAAGCCCCAGGTGGGCAATTTTTAGAGGGAGTAATAGAGATACATACATTCGGCCGAAAGTTCTGGAAATCAGCCAAGTAAGGAGCGCGCCCCCCCTCCAGGCTCCGTGTGAAGGAAGCCGGCTCATCCGCGCCCTCGGGTTTTCTCAGTTTGTTCCCTGGAGCCTGCGGAGAAGCCAGGACCTCGGTTTCGTCCTCGCAGGGGAGCCCCGGGGGCTCTGGGGACGCGGGCCTGTGCGCCCCGGGTGGGGCTCTGGGAACCCGCCCCAGAGCCGGCCCGTCGTGTCCCGGCGCCGAGCGGGCTGCTCAGGAGCCGACGGTCGGCGGGAAAGGATCCGGGCGGCTGGCCCGGCACAGCCCGGGCCCAAGTCATGCTCCGGAAACAGGCCCACCTCTGGGGCTTGAACGGATGTGACTTTCTCGAAAGACTATCAGGGCTCGAAGGTTTGGGGGTCAGCGAGGTGCACCCTCGTTTCCCCGGGACCGGAGGCAGCAGAGAGAGCAGGAGCTCGGGGCCGTCAGCGCCGGGCCGTCATCCTGACTCCCGCCCGGCAGAAGCAAAGAGCCTGTGACAAGGCAACGGCGAGAAGGTGGGGGGTCAGAGGAGGGGCAGGCGCAGAGCCCCCGCGGGTGCAAGAGCTGCGTCGTTACCCCGTTTGCGCTGTCGCAGGAGGAGAGAGGGTCCCAGCCACGAACACCTGGGGCGCCCGCGGTCACCTGGAGCTGTCTCCGGAGCTGACGGGGGCCCGGCGTTGTTGGCAGTGACTCACGCCTGTCCTTCCTGGTCGCGAGGGGCGGGGGACACCTTGTAAATGTCCTATTTTGGGGTGGATTTGGAAGGGCAGAGAGCTTTTCTTGGATGTGCTTCTCCTCAAAAGAATCCTTATGCTAAAGCGGCATATTTGGGGCTGCCGGCCGCCCTTCAGCACTGTCCCTGCTTCACTCCTCTCGGCCAGGCTGCCAATCCGCGCACAGGGGGACGTCGGTGCCCTCCGGACGTCACCTCCCCGGGCCAGACCCAGGTTTCACGGGGCCTGCGGGCTCCAAGTGGGAGGGGTCCGCTAGAACGAGAATTCCACGTTACAGATGGAAATTCAAATTTAAACGCTGATGCCCGAGCTTCCTCGGGTCTGGGGTAAAGTCTGCTGCCCCCAGGTGCGTTTGCTGGTATTTCTAACAGCCTTTGGCTCCGCCTGCAGCTGGGCCTGTGTATTTTGATTTGTCCACTGTGCTGGGACCAGGGCCAGTTTCCCACCGGCAGGGGCTGTACTCGACCCCGGCGTTGCACCGGGAGATATTTCTCCCTGTGTCACAGCAGAGGGAAGCTCAGGAGAAAAGGTCATCTGTCCCCGCGAGGACTCGCCCGGCCCGGCGAGAGGCACCAGCCTTAATATATGGGATGCATTCTGCCCAGACCGTGACAGTCATTAGAAATGGGCTTTGGGTGTCGTTACCCCGGAGTCATCCCGGTGAAGTATGTGTCCTCCGAGGAGACAGAAAGCATTAGAGTGCCCTGAGCGGAATTGGTCGGCCGAGAACACCGAGCGCTTCGGCCTTGGAAGGAAATTAAGCCATTTATCGGAGGACGGGAGCTCAGCATCATAGTTAAAGCGCCCCGACATTTCCATAAATTAATAAAATGCGTATGGTTGGCACAATTCGACGTGTAAAAGCATTGATCCCTCTTCCCTAAAGTCCAGAAGGAGAATTCCGGGCATCGCGAAGAGACAGGGCCTCGGGGCCAATGACATTCATGAGTGTCAAGGGGCCCATGAGGAGCCTGCCTGACCCGGAGCCCCGCCCTCGAGCACACACTCACCCACTCGCACGCTCACACACTCAGACACACCACTTACACACACACACAACCCACTCACACTCTGGGGAGAGACACAAAAAGGGACCTAAAACAAAAAGGCGCGTCCAGGCTCAGCTGGAGTAGAACAGATGACAGTGACGCCTTAGGCCAGCCCACCGGCCAGCGGTGCCCCGATCCTGCCCCCCTGTGTGATCAGGGTGAGACGCCCACGCAGGTCGGTTCAGACAAACCATGTCAACGAGCGACCACAGCGAGGTTGACGGTGCTGGCAGGGCGCAAAGCACCTCCCTTTGTTTTTCTTGGGCGTGGGCACAGGGTTGATGTCGAATCGGGTGAAGGGACTGGGCTGGCAGGGACAGCAAGGCCTGGGTGCCAACCAGCCGGGGCCTCTCAGAAGCTGCCCGTGGAGGCCTGCAGCAACAGTGGCATCGCCCGCTGGCTCCCCGTGCCCTTCTCACCCACCCCGTGTCAGGTTCTGTCGGCAGAGAGACAGGCGACCCCGAGGTTCCATCCCCAGACCACAGCCCACCCCCAGCCAGGACAGAATGCTCAGAGGAACCCCTCACCCAACCCCAGGTGAGGGAGAAGCATCCTCCATCCATTTCGGCTGACCGCCCAGTCATGAGGGTCATTCTCTCCACGGTCAGACTCCGAAGGCGTGGGTCTCCCTGACCCTCCGCTTTCTCCATCGGCGTCCTTGTCACAAGCGTCCACACCGGGCATGGTCTCCAACAGTGAGGTGGGGCGATGGCTCTCTGGCCAACCTGCGTCTCTGACGGAGGCCAAGGCAACGCTGCTCTGGATCGCTGGAGTTCCACCGTGTGTTCTCAGTCGCAGTCCCTGTCACAACACTGTCTGTCATTGTGTGTTTAGCAGAATCTGTGTTCACTAAACATGTTGTCATCACCTGCCAGGGGAAGCTGATGCAGCCATTAGCAGCTTCTCTGCGTCTTTATAAATATTTAAAACACCGACACTTGGTGATCACCTTGGTATAAGTCGGGGAGGACCAGAGGCTCTGAGTCACCCCGTTATTAGAAAGTCAGCTCCCTCGTGAGGGCCGGAGTGTCCTCTGCTGCTGGGAGACGACACATGCAGAAGGTTGCAACACATGCAGAAGTTTTGCTCTTGTTTTGCGATAAGCAGAATAAAACATCCGAACGCCCGCGGCTCTCTAGGCCTGTTCTGCGTCTTCACTGCAGCGGACGAATGTGGGGTTTCTTGTTCACCTCTCTTGGCCTGCATCCGCTTTCTCACCTGGCTCTCAGGCCCCTTCATAAAGCCTCAGGAGGGGACCCCCAGCCCACATGCTGACCACCACTTTATGTGCTTGCATTTGCTGACTGAACATTCTGGAAGGCAACAGCCTTCTTAGAAAGGATAGTGACCTCTTGCCAGGTGGTCAGGGTATGTTCCCGGTGAAGCGAAAATAGAGGGGAGTTTCTTTCGTTTGCAAAAAACCAGCCCAGACCTCTAAGTCAGGTGCAGCAAACTGTCCCCCTATGAACTAGCACCTCCCATTCCCCCTTGATGGGCATCGCTAACTGAGCACAGCACCGTTTCCCATGCTCTGCCCTTGACAGGCATCACTAATTGAGCCCAGCACCGTTTCCCATGCCCTGCCCTTGACAGGCATCACTAATTGAGCCCAGCACCGTTTCCCATGCTCTGCCCTTGACAGGCATCACTAATTGAGCCCAGCACCGTTTCCCATGCCCTGCCCTTGACAGGCATCACTAATTGAGCCCAGCACCGTTTCCCATGCTCTGCCCTTGACAGGCATCACTAACTGAGCCCAGCACCGTTTCCCATGCCCTGCCCTTGACAGGCATCACTAACTGAGCCCAGCACCGTTTCCCACCCTCCCCTTTGACAGGCATCACTAACTGAGCCCAGCACCGTTTCCCATGCTCTGCCCTTGACAGGCATCACTAACTGAGCACAGCACTGTTTCCCATGCCCTGCCCTTGACAGGCATCACTAACTGAGCCCAGCACCGTTTCCCACCCTCCCCCTTGACAGGCATCACTAACTGAGCCCAGCACCGTTTCCCACAGGTGGAAGATTAGACCCACATCTTTCCCAGCCCACCTTCCAGCCCGTCACCACCAGGTAGTGGACACATGATGAACTCTGTCCATGGCCCTGGACCTTAACTACATTTCTTTAATTAAAAGAGGACATCTCCCTATAAAAAAAGACATTTTTCTACACGCTCCCAGGGGATTCCCATAAATTTGCCATCAATATTCACATTAATTCATCAAAAGCTATGCCGCCTTATGAAATCCCCCTGTGAGCCTGGTCGGTATTGGGACCAACATCCCTCTGAGTCCACATGCCCAGGACAGAACGTCCAGTAAGGAGGCGATGGCTGGAGGTCGCAGGGGTTTACAGAAGAGCTGGTGACAACCATCCCTGCTGCTTTTCTGACCACGGGCTTTTTGCCCTCATTCAGACACATACCTTTTCTCCCTGGGCTGAAACGCCTCCGTCCGGCTCAGAGAAGACCTGGGGCGGGTGTTCACGAACACCGGGGAAGGTGGGTCGCCCTAAACCTTGCATCTACCTGAGTCCTTACCCCACCCCAGCGCCTGCCCGTGGCAGAGTGGCCGTGAGTGACCAGCGTCACTGCCTTCGTCCCAGTGCTGGCCTTGCTCTGGGCCCCCGCCTCTCGGCAAAGACGGAGCTCCGTGTCCCCGGGAACAAAGGGCCAACCGAGCACAGTTTCCAGTTCATTTCCCTGCGTTTCCCCATCTGTGGATAAACAAAAACGCAGGAGCAGCTCTTGAGGTGTTTTAATTGGCATTGGCTGTGTTTTAATTAGTAAAAAGGTTAGAGGGAAATCTTCTCCAACTGCTGCCTTCGGTTCGGTGCCTCCCAGGGAGGGGGCGGCCGCTTTTTACAAAACCGCGGCTCAGACAATTCATTCAGGCAGCTTCCCTTCTAGAACCAAACCGGGCACCAGGCTCCCATCTTCCATAGGAAAGCAGCCCGGCCTCTGCTGCTCAGCAGCGTCCGAGAGTCCAGGGGAAGCTCATTTTCAGATTTTTTACTTAATCTTCACCCAAGGATATTTTTTCCAGAGAGAGTGGAAGGGGGGGGGGGGAGGGAGGAACATCGATGTGAGAGAGACACGAGGACTGGTTGCCTCCCGCACACACCCCAACCGGGGCCGGGGATCGACCCTGCAAACCAGGTACGTGTCCTTGACCGGAATCGAACCCGGGACCCTTCAATAAGAAGTTGCACAGGACAGGACCTGAACATGAACGAAGTCCTCAAAGCAAGGACACTGTCCCACTGGGGCAGCTCTCTGCACCCCACACCTGGGCTCTTCCAAAAGTCACCCCACCTTCAAATCCCCTGACACGTCCGCTTTGCCTTATAGGGTCCTGGGCATTTGCAGTGCCCTCTTCCTGCCCCCCCAGACTAAGAATAGCAAAGGCTTCTTACGAAGCCTGTTTCTGACTGAGAACCCGGGGATGGGCGGGCAAAGCTGCCCCGTCCCCACGCAGCTGTGTGACACAGGGACCAGCCCGGCCACTTCCCGGTTCCGCAGTCTGCTCAGCGGGAGATGGTGAATGTGACCCCGAAAGGCCTGGGCCCCAGCCGTTTCCCGGACCGTCCTCCTGCCTGACTCCTGGGCGTCTTCAGCGGATCCGGGGCGCTCCCCGCAAGCCGCACCAGCCGTGTTGCCGGTACCCCTTCGCACCAACCGGGGAGTCGTGCACATTTTCATTTGTGTCTCCCTCTCACCAGCCCATCAGCCCCAGGAGGGTTAGGCCCCCCCTTTGCATTCCCACCCCCTGCAACGGCACCCAGCCCCTGGGGCCCGCAGAGCACGTGCCGCCGAGGGGCCTGGGGGAGCCACGGCCTCGCTAGCGATCGGATGGCCTCCCGCCCGGTGTGCGCAGTCGTGTCTGCGAGGTGCTGGAAAACAAGGCTCTGAGTCGGGGACACGAGGCGAAATTCAGGCTTGGCTCCCGCACGCGGCAGCTTTGCCAGCCTCTCCCCCCCCGGGAGCGCGAGGCTCTGGGCAGGAGCACGGGCCTCAGCCGAAGGAACTCAAAACGGGGCGACTGTGGGAGGGCAGCTCGGGAGCAAAAAGCGCCTCCGATGCAGCCTTAGGGCGATCGCAGCGAACACCCGTCTTGCGGTTGAAAACCAGGAACCTTCCCGACCCGGGGGAGTCAGGACGCCCACGCCGACCCTCTCCCCAGGGCCCCGCACCCCGGGCGGGAATGCGGTGTCTCTGCTGCATCCTGGGCCCAGGCATCGCCGAGGAAACACTCGCCGTCCTCCGCCTGCCTCGCTGATCAGCAACAGAATGTTTGATTTTCTTCTAATAGATTTGTCATTTTACTTCAAGTAGCCACTACTATTGACACGTGGGACCTCAATTTCAAAGCCATTAAAATCTAATTTTCCACACGGCGCACCCAAGAGATTGACTAACTCGCAAAGAATAATTCGTTTTCTTTAAGGAAAAAGAAGTGCGTCTCTCTCTTTTATTTTCACGCTTTAAAGCGAGTCGGGGAGCGTTGCCGTCGGCGCCTCCGTTTCTGTTTTCCGCGGTGTCTTTCGTGAAAAGCTCCAGGGGCCCCCCTGACAGTCAGGCCTGGCCGCTGCACAGTGCAGGCCCCGGGGACGTGGGGGGCCGCCGCTTATGGGTCTATTCTGAAGGCCCCCTGCCGTGTCTCGCCTTCGGGGGAGCAGGAGAGCAGGCTCAAGGTTATTTGTTTTGGAAAAAAACAGATTTTGTCAAAAACTGAGCAGAAAAATGCTTCAAGGGGAGAGTGGCCTGTTGCAGGTTTCAGGGCAGCTAAGCACTCCACGGGTTAAATTTTCCTGCAAGTGTTCAACCCGACCTCTGCGCCTGAAATTCTGGGATCAAGACACGGATGGAGAGGCCCCACGGGCAGCTGCCCACGGACCCATCTACAGGGATCGGAATCCGTCGGTGAGAAGCACGTGGCCGCCATTACGTGGGGCCCATGAGACTCACCCCACAATCGAATGTCCTGTGGGACCCTGGATCCGAAAAGGAGGGTCAGCGGGCAAACTGGAGCCGCTCAGACAAGGTCCGGCGTGGAGCTCTGGTGTCGTGTGAGCGTTAACTTCTTGGTCTCGGTGACCCTACTGTGGTCACGTAAGAGGTTAACATCCCGGGCGGCCGGGGGGAGGATCTAAGAGGACGCTCTAGTTTATTTCCGCAATTTCAATATTTTTTTTTTATTTTAGAGAGAGAGGAAGGGAGACGGAGAGAGAGAGAAACATCGCTGAGCCGCCTCCTGCACGCCCCCCGCCGGCATCGAGCCCGCAACCCGGGCGTGTGCCCTGACCGGGAATCGAGCCGGAAGACGCTCAGCCAACGGAGCCACACGTGGGGTCCTGCGCGGAGCCTCTGTGAATGCCGGGGGTCGTTGGTAGGGTTTGTGGTCCTGCTACAACCAGCAGGAACACAAGGTCTTGCCGTGCAGCCAGCTCGGGACGGGGACCCAAACAGGAGGGAAACTGAGGAACAGACTCCCCAGCAGCCTTGCTCGTCTGCGCCGAGCGCGCGTGCGGAAGGCGGAGGCACTCAGGGCGGTGAGGGGGCGGGTTTGGGAAGGGAAAGGCCTGCGGGAACAGGCAGAGGGTGTCTGGGTCGACGGCCAGGGGCCGGGCGGGAGTCTGCTCAGAGGCCAGGCGGGAGTCTGCTCAGAGGCGCGGCCCCTCCAGGTCCCCACCCGGCTCTTCTCCTGCCCACGGGCCCCCCTGCGCCCCACAGCCCCTCTCCGAGCGCCCGCGGCCTTTATTCTGTAGATGTGGAGGACGGCGCACGGTTTGAGATTCGTCAGGAGCTTGAACTGATAAAACATCAGAACAAGGCAACTTGGGGCGAGGTGCGGGAAGCCCTGTGAAATCGCTCACAAATGCTTCTGAAAGTCGCTCCAGGGGAGCCAAGCGCCTGTGCCCGGCACTCGAGGCCTCTGCTCCAGGCTCGGAGGGGCTGTCAGCTGAGTCCGGTGAGTGACTACGGAGCTGGAGCTGGGCCTTTTCTGCCTATCGCTCCTTTTTTTTCACTCCTCACCCAAAGGAAGAGAAAGAGACAGAGAGAGAGGAAGAGAGGCATCGATGGGAGAGAGACGTACCGATTGGTTGCCTCCTGCACTTGCTCCAACCGGGGCTGGGGATTGAACCTGCAGCCGAGGTACGTCCCTCGGCTGGATTGAACCCGGGACTTGCGGGCTGACACTCTAACCACTGAGCAAACAGGCCATGGCTGATTATTGCTCCTTGAATTCTCACTAGATCCCCAAGGGGCAGGTCTAACTGTCGCTTCCATTTCACAGATGTGAACGCGGAGGCTCGGGGAGGTTACGGCATCTGCTCAAGGTCGCACAGCTCAGGGGTGGCAGACGTGAGCCCCAGACCGCCCCGCAGGCTCCGAGCTGTCCTGTGGGTCAACACTGCAGAAAGCCAGTCTCCCGGGGGTGCGCACCCCTGGCCTCCACCTCCCCCCCCCCCGCGCACACACCCTGGAGACGCTCAGCTAACGCCCTGGGACTCAGTGAGCCGGGGGCCCCTGAGCGAGAAGGCTTCTATCGTCACGACGCTGTGATTGCCGTCCCGGGGAGCTTTGCATGGCTTGGGTTTTGCGTGGGGGACTCAGGAGGGAGGAGGGCCGGCCCCGGTCGCTTCTTGTTACCGCTGAGCACTTGGCAATGTGTGTCACGCTGAGACTGCGGGCTCGCGCCTCCACCCAAGTCGAACGTTTAAATTCTCATTAGGCAGAGAGCTTGCTCCGTGCTCATCCCGTCCGGGCGAGGGGGGCTGGCGCGAGCGCAATCAGACGGAATTTCTTAAGTGCCTGCCGAGCCTGGCGGGGGGGGGGGGGGGGGGGGGGGCAGCTGCAGCCGGGTCGCTTCCCGCATTCAGTCCCCTCCTCAGGCCACCTGCTTCCCCACGGGCATGTGTCCCCAGTGTTCTCTATGTGCCCCCCTCTGCCTCACGCCCACTCCCCCCCACACATGTGCACATACACACACACACACACATATGCATACACATATATACACGCACGCACATATATATACACTACACACATGTACATACACACATATATACACACGCGCATACACACGCATATGAGTACGCATACTGCACATACACATGTACTACACGCGTGTGCATGCATGCACACACACGTGCACACATACACACACACACACCACACACACGTACACACACAGTCTTCTCCCAAAGCAGATTTTTTATGTGGAACCAACATTTCCATACGGCCAAGTTCATCTCCATAGAATCTGAGCTAAAAATCTAAACTTGGTCCAGAGAAACCCCAGGTCCCACGTAGCCTCTGTGAGTGTGCAGGTGCCCACATTGTGTACACGCATCACGCACGCACACGCGCAGGCCCCCGCCTCGCCACAGCCCCCGGCGCCACGTCACGCAGGGAGCGGTGAAGGGCACTTATTTCCCACCTCGGAGCCTGAAAGCCCCTCTGTGGAGGGGGAGGAGGGGCGGCTGTGCTCCTTTCAGCCTGAAGGCAAAGCTTCAAGGACGGATCCAGCCGGCCCAAGGGCAGGACGACTCCAACGCAGCCGGAGCCGCCAGCCGGCAGCCGCTCCTCACAGCGCGGTCCCCACGCGCCCGCGCCGAGCCTGGGCGCCCTCCTGATTCCCTCAGGCCTCCCGCCGCCTCCATTCCCAAGCCTCCGCCCTGCAGTTCCAGGTCTCACGGCGAGGACCGTCCCTGCCAGGCCGACCCTGCCAACACCCGGCATCACCAGGTCGACCCGTTTTCTTCAAGCACCACATTGAAACCACTCCTTGCCCTAAACCTTCAGCAGCTCCCTATCACCCGTGGGACAAAGTCGGGCAGCCCAGGTCCCTGTGCCACACGGGCTCCTTCAATCTTCCCTGGGCCGGGGGGCGGGGGGCGGACCTGGGCCCTTCCAGGGTCGGGATCCCCTTACACGAAAGAGGCAGCGTTTCCTTGGCTCCGCAGCCCTTAAAACCCGAGTTCACAGTCAGGGTTCCCTTGCTAACTCCTCCTTAACCTCCCTGGTCACCCTGAGGGGCCCAGCACCCGGCGCCCACCCAAACAAGTCACCTCGGGAGGACAGCGGGCGGGACCAGGAGAGAGGCGGCGGTTTGTTCCTGAGCCGGGGAGTGTGTTGAGGGCAAAGCTGACTGTCCGCAAGCGTCGGGGATGAAGCCAGAGAACACCGAAGACATCGGCCACCCCACGGGCCACCTCCAAGCTCCGATACCATTCGGGGGTCGCCCTGCATGCAGCTGGCTCCCGCTCGGGCCCACCGGGCACCGCCTGTGAAAGGCGTGAGCTTGTTCACGTCGCGCCTGCCGTCGGCCGACACAGGCGTAGCAGGAGGCCCTGGCCCGGCTCACCCGCGGCCGCTCCCGCTCTCCCAGGAAGTGGCGCCAACCCCCTGCCCTCAGGACCCGCGCCCGTCCCACTGCCTGGGTCCCGGTCACCGAGGTGAGCTGCACGGGGTCCCCGGCAACGCCCAGGGGACACGAGGACACGGGGACAGTGAGGGAAGGGTCCTCGTGCTTGGTTCACTTCCTCCCGCTGCCTGTGAGCCTCCCGCCAGGAGCAGAGGCCTGGGCGGTCCAGCCGAGGGGCTCGGGGACTCTGAGTGCCTCACAACCAGCCCGATGACTTTAGGGACCGATGACTTTAGGGACCGTGACACTGTGGAGGACAAGTGCCTTTAAAACCCGGAGACGGGGATCCGGAGCGGCGTTTGGGACAGGAGCCGTTAAACAAGGCTCGCGGCGCCCGGGAAGCGAAGCGTCAAACGTCCTATCAGCTGGATGCAGGGGCCTGTAGACATGCCCCCCCCCCCCCGCAGGTTAAACCCAACCTGCCTTTCGAATGCTCGAGGTTTCTGTCTTGTTACTAGACCTGTGGATGAGAAACAGGGATGGGGGGAGGGAGGGAGCCTTGGGGCTGAGGCTTCGATTCAGGCGCCTGAGCGCCCAGGAAGTGAGAAGCCGCAGCCCTGGGGCCCGGAGGGGACAAGCCCGTTTGGAGCGGAATCAACACTCTGGAGGGGCGGAGGGTGCGGCTCTGCTTGTCAGGGGCAGCGGGCGGTGGAGGCTGACGGTGCCCTCGGAGCCGCAGGGCCCTCCTGGGGAGCCGCCTGGGGGTTGGAGGGCAAGCGCGCTGGGCATGGACGAAGCGGGTGGCCTAGGGTGGCACCGAGTGGCTTCCGCTCCGGCCCAGCGGCTGGGTGTTCAGGATGAGCTGCGCTCGGCCGACTTGAGAGCGAATTAGCGGAGGACACCCGTGACCTGCACCCCCCCGTGGGGCTGTGCAAACAGTGAGGGGCAGGGCGGCGAGGCGGGGGGCCCTGGGCTACTGGGACCACTCAGCTGGGCCTCGGCGCGTCCCCAACAGCGAACAAGCCAGAGACCAGCCCCGCAGTCGCTGGGCGGGCCACCCTCTCCTGCGCCCGAGAAGGCAGGAGCGCTGGCCTGCGGCCAGAAGTCACGGGGCTCCAGGATCCCCAGTCACGAAGCCAGGGGGCGGGGGCAGATGTTTATTTAGAGGCTGCGGTCGGGTGGCCCCCGGAACCAGGAGCGTCACCCGCGGGCCTCCAGGAGGGGCTCTGGAGGCTGGTCTCCGCGTCCCCAGGGCCCATCTGAAGGTGCCAGGCTCCCCATGCCCAGGGCGGTGCTTAGCTGAGTAGCTTGGGCTCTGAGAGGGGTCCGTGGAAAGGGTCCCCCCGAATGTCACCTGCAGGTTTTCCTCAGTCCCCGTGGGCCCTCTTCCCCCGTTTCCTTGTGTGTCTTTTCGCCCCTCGCGTTCTGTGGTTCCAGGGTCCCCGCTCTCAGCCCGGCTCTCACTTTCCTTAAGGACCAGTTAACCCACCCACCCTCTAGCTCCATCCCCGGCAAGGGGGCGGGTGACACCCCTGTGAACACTCACCGCCCCCCAAAGCTTAACCGTGCCTGTCCCGCCCGGTGACTGTTCCAGACACTCTACCGACTGTCATCCCGACATCCAACGGTTGGCCTGTCTCTGCTCCCGCCCCGTGGTCCGGTGCAGCGTCACCCACTTCCTGACGCCTCCACAGCGTGGCCGTCTTTGGGGTGTGCCGGTGACCACCCCCGAGAGGCACGTGGCATTAACAACGACACTTGGTCCCTGCGGCACATCTGAGGAGCCCTCTGTCCTCGGAGCGATTTCACGGCTTCTCACGGGGCCCTGAGCACGCCCCTGCGGGTGGGCAGAACGGGCGCCGTTATCTCTGCTTGACTTACGGGGACATAAGCCCGAGGACACCCAGCTGCTCGGAAACCGCGCCAGGAGCCCCGTCTGCTGCTCCTCCCGCCGGGCGATTCCGACTCCCTTCACCGGGAGCTCGGTGCACGTTTAACTTCAAATTTAAAGACACGCAGCCCTGAGAGGAGGGCGATTCAGGGGAGCCGGGACCCACACACCGTCACCGTTTGTCTTGCCGGGAGGGAGGAAGGACAGCCCTGCCCCCCCGGTGTCCTGTCAGAGGCACCGTCTCTGGACTCACCAAGGGCCGGGCACCGCTGGGCACTGGGTTGCAAATGTTGAGAGAACAGAGCGAGCAGGGCCCGCGGATCTCCTGGTCTCACAGGGAAGATGGGCTGAGGCCCAGCGACCCCGGCACACGGAGCTGGGAGAGGCACGGGGCCGCAAAGAGCAGAGTCCGCGCTGGGTGTCGGGGGACGTGGCCCTGGAGAAGGGAGGTGTCTGCGGGGCCCAGGGCTGGGGGCGAGCGGCTCGGGGAGGGGCTGGTGGGAGCTGCAGGAGGCAAGGGGACTGTTCTAGGCAGGGGGCCCCAAGGCAGGAAGGATGGCCTGGAGGACCGTCACGGGAACTGGGGAGCCATGGAGGGACCTGGAGCCAGAGGGGAGGGCAGAGCCACCCAGCGGGACTCCGGATGCCATGTCTAGGAATTGGGTCTTTGTCCTGAGAGTTGTGGGATGTCTGGGAGGGTTTCAAGTCCACAGGATGATCTGATCCCATTTGCATTTTGAAAATCACGCTCTCGGCTCCATGGGATGGGCAGAAAGACAAAATGGAAATGATATCGGATAAAGGCCGAGGCCAGTGTCCAGGCCACAGGCCACGGCGGGTTAGTCCAGGCAGCCGGGGAACCCGGACAAGGCTGCCCAGAACCCCGGCTCTGAGGCCACGTCTCCCAGGAGCCCCCGGAGCCTCCTCTAAGCAGCCGGCACCGCACCGTCAGCATTCAGGGGCCCCGCTCCCCCTGCCGCCTCACATCTGCAGGGACCCCCGCGCTCACCCACCCCACGGGGGACGGGGGCTCTGCAGGGAACCGACGTTCCAGGTGGAGATGTCCAGTTTAATCTGCAGCGTCTAAATCTGCGCCCGAGCTCCATGCTGTCATTAAAGACTCATCAAGTCTTGTCGCTGCAGGAAACCGTGTGACTCGGCCGGGCCCAGAAATGAC
Organism: Miniopterus natalensis; assembly: GCF_054644295.1. NCBI lineage: Eukaryota > Metazoa > Chordata > Mammalia > Chiroptera > Miniopteridae > Miniopterus > Miniopterus natalensis. The sequence goes on from NC_142089.1 coordinate 2,213,900, forward strand.
AAATCACCGCCCTCGGGAGGAATCTTCTGGCCAAAGACGCAGCTTTCCACCTCCGGATCCGGCGGTTCATTTCTGAGAGGCTGGCGGTGTTTTCCTGTGCTCGGGACGAAGCGGGTTTCACACGGTCATCCTGTCCATAATTCCGTCCGTCATCCTGTCCGATGTGCAACACCAGCAACATGACTCCCAGCCTCTCGGAGACGAGGTCCCCCGGCCCGGCTTGAGGGGAGCCCTCAGATGGCCCTTAAGGAGAATATTGTCCTATAGTCCTAACCAAGGGGACACGTCCTGCGGTCTGACAGTCCAGGGCCGTGGAGCAAGCCTTCCGGGGTGCAGCAGCAGGGCGGGGTCCCCCCTGCGGGGCCCGGCAGCCCACACGAAGCATCTCGGCTCCGCCTGTGAGACCAGGCGCTGCTGTGGACTCGGAGCCGAGAGGGCACCTGACCCTGACCTCAAGAAGCCTCCTGACGGGGGACGGGAGAGACAGGCTCCGGGGGTGGGGGGGCCGGGTGGCAGCAGGCAGACTCATTTCACAGGCGGCTGCCATAATCCGGGGCGGCAACGGCGACTGGGCCCTGGAGATAAGAGCGGGGACGTGCGACTTCCCGGGAAGGATCACCCTCTATTTCTCCTCTGAGCTCAGCCGCTTTCCTCTCCATAAACCACAGTCTTTAAATCTAAGGCTCCGCGAGTCCCAGGCAATCCGCTCTCAGACAGTGTTATGTTTTTTCCACCTAATTGGGCGAGTTGTTAAGAATTTAAGACGTTTTACAGCACTTATTATTAATCTATTGTCAGTGTTTAATTTTATAGACGGGAACCAGTTAGCGCCAAGCTGTAAAATTTCACTGTGGCTTCGGGGCCCTTCTCAGAGTTCACGGCTCACGGGGGGGAGGGGAGAGCGGCCCGGAAAGCAGGCCCCGTCCCTGATGGCCTCCGGCTGGGGTGGGTGTCCCGGACCCGCCTCTTCAACTCACACCAATCAACCGGCCATGAAATGAAGACGAACGGCGCAGGCAGCTTCGGCCAGGCCAACGGGAGGACGAGCTTTGCCCTGATTCCACATGGCTCCTTGGTGGCCGTCGGGCCCTCCTGGCGTGCACACGGATGACCTACTCCCAGACCAGCCGCAACAGGGACCTCAGCATCCCCCAAAGGCCAGGGAGGTCCCTGCTCACGTGACCCTGTCCTGTCACTAGGGGATGCGTGTGCAAAACTCTGGTGATGGCCTCAGACCTCGTGTCCCATGAGCAGCCCCCGTGGGCTCCTAGGAAGATGCCTTCCCATGGGAGACAGGCCCTGGGCATCTCCTACCTTCAAGCCTTGCGAGGCCTGGCTCATCTCATCCCCACTGGTCCAAAGATGCCCCCAGAAAAGGTCTGAAGCATCGCAGACTCCCGCCGTCCGTTACCAAAATACCAGGTCTGGCTCTGATCCCCAAACCCCCACCCTGTGTCTTCATGCCCCTCACCTGCTGGACAGGTCATCTCCTCCGGGCCCGCGGGTGCTGCCTGGGTGCTCGGCGGCATCGGGAGTTCGGAGATCAGCTCTCTGCTCTCAAGGACACAACAGGCATGGTCCTGCAGACCCTCCAGCCCGCCCAGCTCCCATCCACGGCCCCTGCCGGCACCACCGAGGACCCGTCGTCGGTCACCCTAGTCATCCTGATCTAGAGCCCGCCCCTGGCTCCCAGGGGGCCGCACGTCTCTGCTTCATGTACCAATCATCCCCAGTAGATGCCAACCCACCGTTTGCCCTTGATGGGCCTCAAGGTCAGAATAAGAAACGCTCCCTGGTGTGGTTCGGGAGGTAGGGGTCGCTGTGGTGTCGCAGTCGCTGTGACGACCGCCTTTCCTGAGACGCTGAAGCCACGGGCCTCTCCCGGCACCTGCCTCTCTCGCCCCAGGAATTCGGAGCGAAGCTCTGCGCTCGGCTGTCAGGGCTCGGCCCCCCCAAGAACTTTCACAGACACGATCGGCGCCCTTCCTGCTTTCCCCTGCCCTCCAGTCACTCGCTCGGGTTCCATCGCTTCGTCCCTTTTGCTCTGAGTGGGGATTTAGAAAATTAATCCCACTGCTTATCTGTGAACTCGCGGTGACCACTGCTCCGTGGCGGAAATTCACTGTAGCCGCGGACACAGCTCAGCCGAGACCCGGGCGCGCCCGAAACCGGGTCCGCGGGGCGGCCGCTGAGAGGAGGCTAGAGCGCGGGGAAGGGGCGTGACAGGGACCACTTCCCAGAAAACGGTGTAGATCTGCATGCAAGGCCCCGGGGGCCTCCCTTTCTAAAAATAAGGTGCGTGTGTCCACGCAGAAGCGGGCGATGCGGTGCTACGTGCAAGGTCGCCGGGGCACGCCCGGGATACGAGACGAGTGGCGATCTTCCAGTCCTGCTGTCACGCTTTGCCGCCTGGTTTTCTTTCCTGTGAGCGCAGTCGCTCGGCCCTTCGACCCGCACTTTCGTGGGACGCTGTCTCCTCGTCCGGGTCCTTCGTATAAACCGCCGCGTAGAGGGCCACTGCGTGAGTGTCGATTTATTCACCCATCTTCCTGTCCGTTACGTAGTTTCCAATCACCTATAACGACCGTTTCACTGTAACTTCCAGGGGTCCCAGGGTCTCCTACCGGGCGCCAGGATGAGCGGGGTTGCGGGGCCTGAGCGTCTGCGCATCCCCCCTGTCCTCACCTGCACAGCCCCAGGTGGATGCGTCCGTACCCGCGCTTGGCCTCTAAGCCTGCCGTTTGCTCTGTCTTGTTCGGGGCTGGCACGGCCGGTGCAGGAGGGTATCTCGGTGTCGCCTAAATACGCAGTTCCCTGACTGCGCAAGGCCTTTTCACAAGGTTTGGCTGATTGGGTTTGCGCTTACGAATTGCCTGCCTTCGTCTCTACCCATTTATCTATCGAGTGCTTCGCATTGTTCATATTGATTTCTGGGAATCGTTTATTAAAAATGATGATTTACTTGCAGGATATTAATCTGTCTTCGCCAGTCACGTTTTTTTGACTTGTTAAAGTGTATAGCTCCCTGACATGGAACTGTGCCACGAGGCCACCTACGGTCACAGCTAGACCCTGCCCATCCAGCCTGGATGGAGCTAACGGTGCCGAACTGAGCTGAGTACAGCCCCCCCCACAGCACACACATGCACACACACATGCACATGCACACATACTCACAAACAGATATGCATACACACACATGCACATGCACACACACACATGCACACACGCACACACTCGCAAACAGGTATGCATACACACGAGCACCTGCACACACGCGCACATGCACACACGCACATGCACACACACGCACATGCACACACGCACATGCACACACACACTCACAAACAGATATGCATACACACATGCACATGCATACACACGCACATGCACACACGCACACACTCGCAAACAGGTATGCATACACACGCACCTGCACACACGTGCACATGCACACACACGCCCATGCACACACTCGCAAACAGGTATGCATGCACACACACAGAAGGCCCATCGGGGAAGCAGGACTTCGGAGGGCAGCTTTGGTACCCAAGTCACAAAGATGTAAACCCCACAGAGGAAGAAGGGGCTAGGACTCGACGCTGGCCCTCGGGTCCTGCAGGCCCTCATCACGCCACATTGTATTCCTCCTCTCTAAGGAACTCTGATTCGAATCAAAGGACCAAAAGCCTTCGCTTCCTTCCGGGGGAGGAAACAATGTATCCCTCGCATAAAGAGTTTTCCCTCCTGACTGTTTCAAGGAGACACGGCCGGGCTGCTCCCTGACTGAAGCTTTCGGGGAGCGTCTCCACAGAAGGCCAGACCCTTTCATGAATATTTCATTGTTGAGCCAGGGAAACGGCTGGCCTGGGGACCACGCCACGAAGCCCAGTCTCCACACAGCTCCAGCCTGTGATGTCTCCCTGCAGGAGCTCGGCTCCCGCTGTCTGGAGACGGGGGTCCCTCTGGAGCTCGGCAGCACTGACTCTCCGTCTGCTTTTACCGCCTGTTCAGCTGTCGGCGAAAAGGGTGGTTGAGCTGAAAGCAATAGCCCTTCTCAGGGAGCGTGGTGGGTACGTGGAAGACCTGCTCCCCACAGGTGTCCCTGATCACGCCCCGTGTCAGGTTTACTCAATGTTATTAACTGAGGACGTTCGCGGTACCAGACACTTGGAGAGGCCGCGGGAGCTGAGCTGTCCCTGTGAAGGCAGAAAACTTGACACAGGTGACTCTTGAGATGGGGTGACAAGGATGCCCAGGGAGGCCCGAATGCCCACAGGAGCCACGAGAGGGCCAGGGCCAGGGCCAGGAGCGAGGCCGGCATCGTGGACGTGGGGACGAAGGGATGGAGGGTGGGGGGAGACACACAGGAAGATAAAGCCAGGGCTCAGGGCTCCAGAGCCCTCTGGCCATGGAAAGGTGTTTGGAACTTATTCAAAAGGAAACCGGACACACAACGGGTCCAGACGCCTGTCACTACATGAGCCAAATTAAGCGGCGACAAGGTTGAATCGTGAATGAGCGTTTATTCCAATATCGCCGGCGGAATGGGGAGAGCGGCAGGTTGTCCTGCAAATCCTGCTCTAACCTCCCGTTAGCTGGCTGGTTATATGGAGATAAGAGCTGAGCACACGGGGACGGGGGGGCAGGATAAGGGCTGCAGGGTCCACGCTCCGTGTGTCTCCTTCCAGATAACAAGGTAGTTCGTTTTCTCCTACGTTAAACCCCAGTTCCACCAGCTCCCTGGGACCTGAGAACGGTCAGCATTCCTGAGGCAAACTCCCAGAGGGGGTCGGGGTCCAGGCACAGCAACCAAATCAAAGTGTCTCCCGTCCTTTGTCTGTTCTCAACATGCTTTTTCTTTCCCGAGTGATGGACCCATCCGGGCTTAGAGGCATCTTGTATCTTTTCACAGCTCTGTTTTTCTCCTTGCAACACATCCCCCCATTTCCCAGGGTCTGTAAGAAAACCACTTATCTGCAGTTAGTAAGGCAAATAATCATTGAACAACTGCGGCTCTATCGCTATTGGGTGGAAAGGGGGCCCATGAGGAGCCAGGAGGTGAACACGGTGGTTCTTGAGAGACGATGGTGCGTGTGGACCACCTCCTCAAACCCACGGGGGTGTTCGCGACCAGTGGGTATAACTGGGGACTCGGGAGCCCAGGACGGGAGCAGACAAGGTCCCGACTCCTTGCCAGCTGCCGGCGCTCCCCTCATTTGGAAAATTAGAAATTATAAAGACCGAGTCCCAGAAGAATCAGCAGCTTCCGTTTTAACGAAGGCTGGAGTCGGAACAATGTTGTTCCAGCCGCGGACTTTGTTCCTGTCTGTGGTTCTTAACTAATTACCATAAATACGCCCGTTTAGAATTTCGCCACCGTCCCAGTGCCCATTAGCGCAGAAGCAACGCTTTATCTTCGCCACAAACTACAGTTTATTCATAGGATGAGACCGTACGTCCCAGACATTGTCACATCGGATGGATTTTTTTTTTTATTGTATTGTGTGTGGCTTGAATGAGCCAGAAGCAATTTGCAGAACAGGAAGTGCATTTTAAAAAAATTTTTACATTTTAAAAGAAATCCACTTTGCTGTTGCTTGATTGCCGGAGAACTCTCCTTTGATCTCCGGGGTTTTGCCTGAAGGGAATGAATGTGAGCTGGCCGGGGAAAGGGGTGGCTGACACTTTGGAGACGGGCTCATTTACAGCGTCCCCGGGCCATCGGGGGTGACGCTGTTCACAGTCCTTTCGCAGGAGGGTGGGTGTCGCCATCTCTCCACCGTTTGTCAACAAAAATGCCAGTAGCTGGCACGTCAGCTTGGAGCCATAAGGAAACCAAGCTGGCACCTTTTGCACAGCTTAAGCGTTGGCTCGCTCCGGATGCTGGGCGGCGGTTTCGGGAGCCATCGCGTGGAACGGCACATCTGCAGGCACCCGGGGAAAGATCAGCTCGCCCTCCATCCAGGAGAGACACAGATGGAAGCAGACAGATGTTTCCATTGGCGACGGGCAGCCTCGTCTGCAGTTTCTAAATCTGCCGAGACGCCGTGTTCTCTCATTAAACATTCATTCAGGGCCGTCTCGTTGGGAAACAATACGGCAGGGTGGTGTACCTGGGTGACAAACGCTGCTTTGTGCCCATGAAAGATTAAAGCGACAGCCACTAAGTCTTCCCCATCTGACCCTCCCAGGAAGTACTTGTTTTGGGGTAAAAAAATTCTGTGTTTTCTCAAAGCGCTGAGAGCCAGACGCTCGGCCTGTGCTCCCCAACGTCGGACAAGGTGCCGGGGGCAGGAAGGATTGGGCCCCGTGCAGGATGCAACGTGGTCCTTCTAGCAGGTTCCTGGAGGATATTCTGAGCGTTTGAGAATAAATAGAATAAAGTCAGGCTATGGCTCAGCAAATTACCACCCGTAGGTTGAATGCGCTCTGAAATGAGTTGCATTCTTAAACTTCTCAAGCATCCTTGGCATTTCTCCGGATGGTGTTCCCGGTGCCATTTCAAAAGCTTCCCATACATATGAGGCTTTGCAAAACGTCTTTCCCATTCAAGGCTATATTTAATTAAAACCCAGGTCTATGGCACGCACGCTAATTATCGCTTTCGGCTGGGAGGCTCTAACTGAACCTGCGTTTCATTCCACAGACCAAATCCTCTGCCGTCATCTTGGAAGCCTGGATGTTTTCAAAATAATTCACTGGTTCCTATAAAACTTGCTCCTTGAATTATAAAAATAAATAGAACACTCAGGGACGGGTTCCCACGCAGCCAGGCCAAGTGATTCGGCTCAGGGAAGCTGCCGGGCTCGGAAACGCAGGTGAGAGCAGATGGGATTTCAGGGGAAGGAGCTTGTTCTTCTTACCTGACCAAGTCGTCAGGTACCTCTCCTTACCTGGGGTGCTCATGGCCCTACCTGGCCTGGAATGTGAGCAAACAACTGTTCCATCGAACCGGGTAAGTTTATTTTTTAATTTTTATATATACATTTTTTATTGGTTTCAGAGAGAGGAAGGGAGAGGGAGAGAGAGAAACATCAATGATGAGAGTCATTGATCGGCCGCCTCCTGCACGCCCCCTGCTGGGGATGGAGCCCGCAACCCCGGCCTGTGCCCTGACCAGGAATTGAACCATGACCTCCTGGTTCATAGGTCGACGCTCAACCGCTGAGCCGCGCTGGCTGGGCTGATTGGGTAAGTTTTTGACACATAGCTTGTTTGACTGACTGCTGCACAGAAAGTTGTAGACGTAGGATAGACACGGCCACGGGAGAGGAGTGGAACCCAAGGGAAGTTGATGATGCCTTAAAGTGGGGGTCAGAGCCAGCACCGAGGAGCCCAAACGCCACGCGGGTCCCCAGGTCAGACTCACTCTGCAAGCTGGAGGGGCAGTGGCCTGGCCATGTTTCATGGGTCACAGTTCTGGCTACTCGTGGGCACCTCCTCGGGAGCCTTCTCGAAACACTGCTGCCCAGAATCCCCCAGGATGGGCCCACTCCGGCTGTCGTAACCCACCACCGCCAGGTGGGGCCCTAAAAGGCAGAAATCATCTTATCCGGGTCTGGAGGATGGACATCTAAGATCAGGTGTGGGTAGGTCGGCTTCTCCTGGGGCCGCCTCTCTCACTGGTTTGCAGGCAGCTACCACCTCCCTGTGTCCTCACATGGCCTTTGTTTTATGCATTCATATCCCTGCCGTCTCTTTGTCTTCTTATAAGACACCAGCTATATTGAATCAGAAATTCACTCTAATGGCCTCATTTACTCTTAATTGCCTCATTACAGGCCTTATCTCCAAATACACTCACATTGGGGGTTAAGGCATCAACCTATGAAATTGGGAGGAGCACAGTTTAGCCCGTAACACTCACCTAAGACCAATTAAGTCTGTAGGAATAGGGGGATCATTAACACTTTAATGAGTTTAATTTTAATTCCTGCCTGGCCGGGCGAGGCTCAGCAGTTGAGCATCGACCTAAGATCCAGGAGACAGTGGTTTGAGTCCCGGTCAGGGCACGTGGGCTTGATCCCCAGTGGGGGGGTGCAGGAGGTAGCCGATCAATGATAACTCACACACCATTGATATTTCTATCTCTCTCTCCCTTCCCTTTCCTCTCTCTGAAATCAATAAAGGTATATATTTTTTTTATTTTAATTCCTTGGTTCAGGTATGGTTGACATACAATAAACTGCACACATTTAAAGCATTCGATTTGATACGTTTTGACATGTATGCAAGAGTGAAACCACTACCATAATCAAGAGAGTAAACGCACTAATCACTACCCGAGGGTTCACCATGCCCCCTGGTAATCCCTGCCTCCTGCACCCCCCACCACCAGGCCACCACTGGTCGGCTCTCTGTTACTCTTAGTCTGTGTGTCATAGAATTTTATATAATTGGAATTTTACAGTATGTATTTTTTTTTAGTTATGGCTTTTTTCCCCTCGGCATCGCCATTTGGAGATTCCCCCCTATTGTTGTGTGTACCCCTAGTTTATTCTTCTTTGTGGCTGAGTACTATTTTATTGTTTGGTAGCCACTCTGGCTTTTTTTTTTTTTTTTTTAGTAGAGTTAGCATAATATTTATGTTTCTGTTCTTTAACTTTTAACCTGTCTGCAACTTTGTATTTAACTTTGTGGTCTCTTATAGGCAGCATATTGTTGAGTATCAGTTTTTTTATCCAATCTGACAATCTCTGCCCTTTGATTTGGGTGTTTAGGCCATTTACTTTTAATATGATTATTGCTATGCCTAGAATTGAGCCTATCAGCTTACTGTCTGTTTTCTATTTTCCCTGTTATTTGTTCCTTTTTTCTCTTTTTTTTGCCTTATTTTAGATTTTTATTTCATCGTCTTTGTTTGCAAATTAGCTATAACGTTTTTCTTTTCATTTTAGCAGTCACTTTTGGGTTTACAGTACACACCTTTAACATGTGACAGTGCACCTTCAGAAGCTAGTATATCACTTCATGTATAGATAAGAACCTTCAAAAAGCATAATTGGTATTTCTCGCTCCTAGACTTTATGCTACTGTTGTTTTGCATTCTACTTTATACATATTATAACCCCCCCAAATATACTGTTATTAATTTTTAACGTTTTCTTTTAAAGACATTTAAATAGTAAAAAGCACATATTTATTCATGTACTGACCACTTCTGGTGCTCTTCATTCTGTACGTGGATCTATGTTTCCATCTAGTATCACTTTCCTTCTATCCAAAGGACTCCCATTTTTATTTATTTAGCATGGGTCTGCTGGTGATGAATTACTTCAGCTTTTGTCTGTCTGGAAAAGTCTTTATTTTGCCTTATTTTGTAAACATACTTTCACTGGGTATATAATTCTAGGTTGACAATATTTTTCTTCAGTGTTTTAAAGATGCTGCTCCATTGCCATCATACTTGCACTGCATTCAACAACAAATCTGCAGTCATCCTCACTTTTGTTTCCCTTCGTCTTATATTCTCTGACTGCAATTCAGATTTTTCTCTTTATCACTGGTTCTGAACAACTGGTCATGATGTGCCTTAATTTAACTTCTTCAATAAAAACATGTTTCTTATGTTTCACATTTCGTTGAGTTTGTTGGGCTTTTTGGATCTGTGGGTTTAGAATTTTCATCAAATTTGGAAGAGTTTTGGCCATTTCTTCAAATATTCTTTCTGCCTCTCCCTCTTCTTCCTCAGAGATTCCAGTTAAACACATAGTAGGCCACTTAAAGTTGTCCTATAGCTAACTGATGTCCTTTTCTTAATTCTTTTACTGTGTGTTTTAGTTAGTTTCCATTCACAAATTTTTTTTTCTGTACTGCCCATTGGCCATTTATCCCACCAGTAAATATTTTTTATCTCAGGCATTGTAGTTTTCATCTCTAGAAATTTGAGTCTTTTTTATATCTTCTATGTCTTTACTTTTTTGAGCCTACAGTGGAGTTCCAATAATTGTTTTAATGTCCTTGTCTGCTAATCCTATAATCTGTATAGGATTCATTCTGGGTCCATTTAAATTGATTTTTCCCTCCTCACCTGTCATATTTTCTGCATTTTGCGATTAGATTTTAAACATTATGAATTTTACCCTTTTGGTAATAAATATTTACTCAAAAACAGTTCAATCTTTTACAGTCTTGCTTGTTACATTTGTTAGGTTAGATGAGTGCAGCATTTGTTCCAGAGCTAATTATCTCCTACTCCTGCAGAAAGACCCTGCTGAGTGGTTTACCCAAAGCCTTCTGAATAATGAGGTTTTTCAGTCTGGTGGGTGGCAAGAAGCACCATTCCTGGACCTGTGTGAGTTCTGGATACTCTTGTGATTTGTTAAAAGTTCCCTAAGTGTTTCTCCAGCACAGCTAGAGTGGCCTTGATAGTAAATGAGATTTCCCACTGGGTGTCCACTCCCAATGTGGAGGGAGATGCCCCCTTCCTGGGGGTTCCCAGTGTTTGTACCATGAGCTTCTCTTTGGTTTCCAGGAAGCTTGACTGAACCCTGTTTGATCTCAGTTTCAAAAGCTTCCAGCAAACACTCGAGTCCTAAAAAAGCACAGAGGTAAACTGTCTTCTATGTGAAATGAGTGTTTTTCCATTTTCCCCAGTCACAGGATACAGAAAACCAGCACTCTGAATGGAATGCAAATTTGTAGGGAAAGATACAAGTACATTATCCATCCTGGAGAAAACCAGGGCTCCCCTTGGATCATTCGTGGACCCTAGAGGTCGGCAACTTGAGATTTCCACAAACAAGTCAGTCCTGCGTATCCAGAGCAGAGTCTAGACCAGAGTTAGAGGGACGTAAAATGTACTACGCAATTACATGGTGTCTGAGCAGTGCCTCGAGGCGCCCGATACTTCTGAAATTCCCCCGGATCCCTGTGTGCTCAGCGGCACCTTCATGTTAGAATCACCAACCTTTAGCTACACACTGTTCTTTTCTCTCAAGATGCTCGAGACACTTTCATTTGGTTCATGGAAACACAGAGGCCCTTGTCATTTTAACAGCAGAATGTTCACTTCTTTAAGCCTAATTACAGGGACAATTTGCTGGTTGCCATCCCAGAGAGTAGATTCATCCATTTCTTTATTCAACCAAAAATTTATCAAGCACCATTGGTGCTCCAGGTACTTTCCTGGGCCAGGATTAAAATAAAAACACAGTCTTTGCTTTCCATGTAACCCCTTCTTGCCCAGAGGGACATCCTTGTATTAGGAAGGGCTTAAGGGACGACTTGGTTTCAGGCTGAAGGAACAGGATCCTTTTCTAATTCAACAGACACCCACTGAATATGTGTCTCGTGGCGGCTCTGGTCTCTGTCTCTCAGGAGATGGCAGCCAGTCACCCCTTGACCTCCGTTTCCACGAGTCTAGTGTATCCCACCCTCCTCCTAATAGTTGGCCATTCCTTTGAGTTCTTGGTTTGCTGTCCTGACCACATGCTAATTTAGTGAGGTTTTCTCACCAGAATGGGTGCACAGACCCAGCAAACACAGCACCCACCGTACGAGGACCGCAGTCCATTGCGTAATGCAAAGGGCAGAACCCAAGTCCTACTCAGCTTGGTGAGAAATAGTCCAGTGTCCCCCACTTACAGTGTCTCACAGAAGAGGCTGGGCCCGAAGAGGAACTGCCTACGGACATTGGAATGGATGCCCCGAATCAAGTTAGGCGATGAAAGGAGAGGGTGGGAAATATTAGGATGGTTGACTGTGGGTCACAAACACAGCAAGGCACTGAGCAGGGATGAGCGGTGTACCAATCCCTTGTTGTGAGTGTGGTCTCTGTGCGTCTTTTCATTTTAGGAGATGATGGCTCATTCAACCGATGGATTTCCACTGACATCAGGGATCTCAGGGTGTCCTCTGCCTGGTGTTTAACAATGAATCAATTGCCTACTGTGTTCACACGTGAGTAGGAGCAACACACATGCATTGAGCCCCTAAGGAGCTTATAACCAGGGGTGGTGAGGTAAGAAACTAAAACCAGACTACACATTCATTCATTCATAAAATATTTGTGAAATATTTTAAGCATTCTGCCATGTGCTATGGGAATTCTAAAGAATCCAGGCAATCAAAGCGCCCGACACATGGAAACGGTACAATGAATATTCATCATAGGAATGAAAGACCAAGTGGATACATTTGGAATCAGAAGTGTTTTCATTGAGAGAGAGAGTGTTTGCTATGAGTGGAAGTGGTTTCGAGAGAAAAGGTGTAGAGTTTTGGAAACAGAGATTGGGTTTGAGGAGAAGGAAGTTGAAAGTTTACCTGGAGCCAGGGTATGTGCAGGAAGGGGTGAAAATAGGTTCTGGGGCAAAGGCAGGGACCTCTCCCGGCAGCTCAGCGGAGGTGACCCAGCCAGGGCGGCGCTGTGAGAGGGTTTGCATTTACCAGACACGCTTGTTGATACTGAGCAATTGGCCCATGTTAGAGTCAGGGTTCCCCAAGGAAGCAGAACCCGTAGGCTACGTCCGTAGGAAGAGTTTTAATATAAAGAACTGGGTCATGGGATTCCACATATGAGCGAGATCATGTGCTATTTGTCTTTCTCTGTCCGGCTTATTTCACTCAGCATAATACCCTCCAGGTCCCTCCGTGCTTAAAGGGCAAGAGGTCCTTCTTTTTAACACCTGCGTAGTATTCCACGGTGTAAATGTCCCACAGCTTTTCTATCCACTCACCAACAGATGGGCACTTGGGCTGTCTCCAGACCTTAGCTGTTGCAAACTGCGCTGCTATGAACATAGGGGGGCGTGTGTTCTTTCTGGTGAGTGTTTCAGGATTCTTAGGATACATTCCTAGAAGTGGGATCACCGGGTCAAATGGCGGAACAAGAGGCACAGAAACATGGCACAGACTGACGAACCTCAGCGGGAAGGGGTGGGGGGGGCAGGAAGAGATTGACCAAAGAACTTACATGCACACGTGCATCGCCCACAGACACAGACGGCAGGGGGTGAAGGCCCGGGCGGGGCAGGAACCAGGTGGAGGGCGTCAATGGTGGGGAAATGGGCTGTACACCTGTGATACTCTCAACAGTAAAGATTAAAATAACAAAAAACAAAAATAAAATCCCATGATCGGCCGTCTGCAAGCTGGAGGCCGGGGAGAGCGGGGGGTGTAGCTCCAGCCCAAGTCCAAAGGCCTGAGAACCAGAAGTGACCAGGGCCGGAGGAGGCCAACGTCCAAGGCGGGCAGGCGGCCCTCTCTTCCTGCCCTTCGGCTCTACCCCTGCCCTCAGCAGGCGAGGTGAGGCCCACCCGCCTCGGGGAGGGAAACCTGCTGTCCCGAGTCCACCGAATCAAGCGCGGATTTCACCTGGGAACAGCCTCGTGGACACCCCCAGACACGAGGTGTAGCCACGCGTCTGGACACCCCGCGACCCAGTCAAGCTGGGACGTAACCTCAGCCGTCACAGTCCACTTAGAGAAAACCGACGCATCTCGCCGCGCAGATTTCGCCTCCGGAATTAGGGGTTTTATCCGAGAACGGAACCTGATGCTCCATGAGGCGGCGCCCACGCACCGCAGCCCTGATGCCACCCACGGGAACCCCTGCCCCTCGCCCCCGACGCCAGGGGAATCGGGCTGGAAGAGCTGAGAGACCCCGGGAGGGGAGGCCCGCCCCCGTGAACCCGCCTTCCCTTCGGTTCAGGAGGAGACCCTTGGCCTTCACTCGGCCCAGACCCGACCCTGCAAACGGCACCTTCCTCGCCACCCACACTGCGGCCACGGCGCCAACGCCCATCGCCGGCGTGGGAAACCCCTCTCACCAACACACCCCGCTCCAGACCTCGGTGACGTGGGAAGAGGAACAGCCGGCACAGTGACCCCGTGAGGGAGAGGCCGGCGCCCCCACGGCCCTCCGGCGGTTGCGAGAGCGTCTCCGGCGGCGCCCTTCCCGCCGGGGAGCGTTTTCACCTTCCCGGTGCCTTGCCCCATCCTCTGCGCTCTGCCTGCCGCCCTTATAGACCCGTCCCCGCCGTTACAGACTGAGCCTTAAAAGGCAACGCCAGCGCGCTGAGGACACGGTATTTCTGGAGCTTTTCCTCTCCGAGGCACCAATCACCCTGTAGGGGAAACGCGGGGACGCGGGCGGCCCATCCGTCACTTACTGATCCCGGGAGGCGGGAGAGTTCTCAGGCCGCGGGTAGGACCCGAGGCAGCAACGAGGGTGATTTGAGATCGGAGCTGCTGCTCCGGTTAAATAACCCTGGATGGGGACGGCGGTGGGGCGGCCGTCGGGGGGGGGGGGGGGCGCCTCGCGGATGCCGTTGAGTCCCCGGGTGCTGGGACAAACGGCGTGGGAGGCTGCAGACTCATCCAGCCGGAAAACTGGGAGCCTTGCTGATGGTCATGGACAGACGTCTTCTGTGGCTGCGGGGCCCCCGGGTCAACGGACATCGAGTGGCGCAGAAGTCGCCACGGCCTTGGTCTCACGTGGGCCTGTGCAGGCGCGGCAGGCGCCCTGTTTTCACTTGGAGTGCTCGCTTATTTGGGGTGTCCTTGAGGAGAACCACAGGGGGTGGACACCGTGCGACGCCCCCAAGGCCGCTCTCCAACCTCGAGCTCCGGCTGTCGTTCCAGGGCGCCCTGCTGGCACCGCCCGGCCACCCTGCCCGCCCCCCACGATGCCCGGCCCCCTCCCTGGATCCCACTGGCCGTCATTCTAGGCCGGTCCTTGCAAATAACGTCCACTCCCTGGGCTTCCTTCCTTCACCCTTGGAACAAACTCCTACCCTGGACCATCGACTCGACCACGAGCCTCCTTTGTGTCTGTGCCCAGGGGAAGGGCAGATGCTGGGGTTAAAATAATAAAAGACTGGCTGGCCGGTTCACTTTACGTTCGTGGGAGGAGGCGTCAGCTGCCGCCTTGGGCTGGTCCTCGGGTGCGTCCAGTTGCTCGCTCAGGCTCGGACCCACCATCCTTCAGCCGCGGCCTCACCGCTCTGCTGACCTCACCCGACCGGGGCCTTCACACAGCGGCTCCTGCGTCTTCCTTGGCTGAATTTCGGCCCCTGGGCCCTGGGCCCCGGTCTTCCCTCTCCTTACAAAGTGTCCCCCACCCCTTCAGGACGTCGCTCCTCAGGGCCTTCCCTGAGCTGCACCGATAATCTCTCCCTGGTCATTTCTCCGGCCGCATAAAACACGCTCCAGGAGGCATCGTCTGCGACATGAGGAGCGTTTCCCGTAGGCGCCTCCGCCCCTTCGCAAAGCTGTGCACAGTGTGTCTCTCGGGCCTCCCACCGCTCACCCTGCGGCGGAGGTGTCACCGCGGAGGTGGAATCAGACGATCCCCTCGGGTGTTCTGGGTTCAAACCTCATCACCCTGCCCTGGCCGGGTGGCTGCGCTGGCTGGAGCCTCGGCCCGAGCACCAAAAGGCAGCAGGTTCAATTCCCAGGCGGGGCGCATACGCGGGTTGTGGGGTCTCGGTCTCTCTCTCTAACACACCCTCAGGTGAGGATTTAAATAAATAAACGCACAAATGCACAAAGAGCTCATCGCCCTGAGGGTGCCCCCGTGAGACATGTTTTATCACGGAGCTGACCCCGGTCTGACCCACTCAGATTAAATGGGGAAAGACGCCCCATCAGCACAGGTCACGGCGAGAGGGGCTGACTCCTCCTGTCACCGGAACGATTAAAAAAATGTCCACTTCGGCTTTCGTCAAATAACACGTTGGCCCGTTTCCTATTTCCGTAGGCAAAGCCCTAGCCAGACGCTTGGGCAAAAAATAACATTAAAACTGTTTCGGGAAAGAATGTGTCTGCACGTGTGCACAGGTGTGCGCCTGAGGCTTTGTTCCGGAGCATCCCCCAGAAACTCACCAGTATTTACTCCCAATATCGGGGAGCCCAGAGCTGCAGCCCCTCCATCCGTCTGTCTGCTCAGGGATGCGCGTCTGCGCCGGCTGCTGGCCCCGGGCGCGCGTCGCTCGCTGTCCACGCGCGGACCAGGTAAGACGCGCTTAGCTAGTGGCCTTGACGCCAGCCTGCCGGGGACCCGGAGGGCGGCCGGGCCCTTTGTGTCGGGCGCGTCACGTGGCCACGGCGCCCGCGAGCACACCTGTCTCCCATGAGCTGCTCCAGGGTCGGGGCTCCGAGCCTCTCCTTCCTCCCATCGGAAAACAGCTATCGGGAGGCAGGACAATGCAGAGCGACATCCGGGTCCCCGCTGACACGTGCGTGGTAATTCCCTCCCCGGCCTGTAATTAGGACACTTAGGTTCCGTAGTCTCCACAAGGGGTTTCCTGGAGCCCTTCCTCGGGGACACAAATCACTCGCTGGAGACCGCAGGCCCCTCAAGGCCCCCTCCTCGCCTCTGCCGGTCCCGGTAACTTAGCCCTGGCCGGCGGGCTCGGTGGCTGGAGCATCAGCCTGCGCACCCGACATCCCTGGGCTGCGGGCTCCCTCCCCAGCCCCAGTAGGGCGCATGTGGGAGGCAACCATCGATGTGTCTCTCCCTCCCTCCCTCCCTTCCACTCTCTCTAAAAATTAATGGAAAAAATATCCCCATTCCTCAGGCAAAGATTAAAAATAATAAAATAAATAAAACCGGAAACTTAGCACAGCAGGTGGGATTCCCTCCGAATATCGACCAACCAGCTGGGTCAAGAGGAGAGAGAGAGACTGTCCTCTCTGGCCCGGCTCCAGGTGGGAGGGTCCCTGCCCTGAGGATGCTGGTGCCACCCCCAGGCCTGGTCAGTCTAGGGGGGCGCTTTCCCGGTTGCTATTCTATTAACTGAGACGGTGACAGGTTCCCCACAATGCTTTAGACTCGCAGCTGAGTTTTGGGTTCTACGTCTCCAAATATCATGGAATTCGGGGGCAGAGCTGATGCATTTCCTTGGCACATGCACCCTCTGTCTTGGCCGCTTAGGCTGTCGAAGCAAAAATGCCACCAGCTGGGGGCCTTGGCCAACCGGCATTTATCTCCGACAGCTCTGGGGGCTGAGAGTTTAAGACCAAGGCGCCGGCGGAGTCAGGGCCTGGTGAGGACTGTCCCCTGGGTCACAGGCGGCCGTTCTCTCCGTGTCCCTCAGGTGCGAAGCCGAGGGCGCTCCCCGAGGTCTTTCCCATATGGGCACGAATCCCACGCCAAAGGGCTCCACCCTCAGGGCCTCATCTAACCCTCCCGCCTCCCAAAGGCCCCGCCTCCTAACAACGTCCCACTGGGGGTTACAGGGATTTGGGGGGAACCACAAGCCTTTAACCCACAACACACTCTAAAAAAAGCAAACGGACAAGTAAAATTTTTCTTGGTACATTTTCTTAATAAAAAAAGGGAAACTGTGAGCCTGTTTCGTCAAGAGTCTCAGGCGCGTTTGATGAGCTTTGCGCCTGGTTTGGGGAGGTCTCCAATTCCACGGAAAACCGGCTTCACCCTCTCAAATTCCATCTCCCCAAACGCCCCTTTCCTGGGACTCTAAGGAGAGGGCGTCCAGGAGATGGCCCATCGCGTCCCCTCAGCGCGCAGCTGATTACCACGGGTCCCCAGTGGACCCGCGGGTCTCGCTGGCCTGCTGGCTCACGGGACTGACATTTCAGTTGGTGGTGACATTTGTGGAAATGCCACTGATATCTCCCAATCTAATTTGCTGCCTTTGAACTTGGCAACTCGTCCCGAGGTCTGTGTTGACTCCTGGACGCATCCGGACAACCCGGGACCTGGAAGAAGCTGCGCATTTTGTGACGATCCAAAGATGCTGATTGAACCGAACGAACTATCTGGGCAGGTGTTCAAGGCGCCTGCTGTCTGCAGATAGTAATAAGCGTTGATTTCACTCATCTATGCATCCTTCATGCCTCCGCTCATTTAAAAAGTAAAAGTAAACTGAGCACCTACTATGGGCCAGGGACTGTTCTAGGCCCTGGGGATGGAGCCCAACAAATGACCCCGTGGCCCTCGGACCAAGTTTGGAACTAAAGATGCAGAGACGGGATCGGGGATGAAGCCAGAACATCAGCGCCTCGCAGACGGAGCCGGCTCAGGGCGGCCCTGCCACACGGGCTTCACCGAGCCCAGGACGGGGCAGAATCAAGCAGCCAGGTGCGGGTGTCACCAGCCCCCAGACCCACGCGGGCAGAGGCCTAGCAGCCTGTGTAGGCAGACAGACCCCAAAGGGGGGGGGATCGTAGGGCCAGTTCCCCCCAAAACTCACCAACCAGAGAAGCCACCCAGGGAGGGAGGGAGGGAGAGCGGCGGCTGCCGCCCCAGGCTGCCCCTCACATAGAAATGGGAGGTACAGGAGGCGTCCCCACCCCATCTATGCCACAAACAGAGCCACCCGCCAGCACCGGCCCGTTGGCAGGAGCTGGGATTCTCACGCTGAGTGCAGACGTTGAACAAAGAAGCGAAGGCCCGGACCTGGAGATTTCAGAAAGGGGGGCACCGGGATGTGCGGCAGGAGTGGGGCGGGCACCGGGCGGGGCGCAGGGGCGCATCGGGCAGCTGGGGGCCTGCGGGCGGAGCCTTTATCGGAACAGGGAGGCCGGACATCAGGCAAAGGATCACACAGCAACTGCCCCCCTATAACTAAGGCGAGGGGTGAAACGTAAAAGCCCCTGGTGCCAGCCGGGCCTCCAACAGGGCGCGGGACCGCGGGTGGGTGAATCAGGACAGCGCCCGGGAGCCCGGGAGCCGCCAAAGTCCCCTCCCTTCCAGACCCCGGGCTTCACCGCTCCTTCCTTTCAAATACGGAGTTTGCCAAACTGGAACGACCGCTTTTGTTTTATTTTATTTTTATGTTAATCTTCACCCAAAGATATTTTTTCCATTGATTTTTAGAGCGAGTGGGAGAAGGGGGGTGGGGGGGAGAGAGAGAAGCATCGATGCGAGAGAGACACATCGACGGGTTGCCTCTCAGGGGACCCGACGGGGCCGGGGATCCAACCTGCAGCCCAGGCTCGTGCCCTTGACCAGAATCGAACCTGCAGCCCTTTGGTGCTCAGGCCGGCGCTCTGACCGCTGAGCCGTGCTGGCCGTTTGAAAAGATGCTGGGTAAAGAGGTAATGATGCTCCGCAAACCGTGGGAGAAAGACAGTTACGCTCTTGGTTTGTGAAGTGAGTCCACAAGAACTAAACCTGGAGCTGCCCCCACCCACTCCCACGCCCAACAATCCGGCACAACCATCAGGCCCACTGCCCTGCCCAGGCCCCCACCCACCTCCCCCCAGAGCAGGGGGACACGGGGGGGTAGAGGGGGGGCCTCGTCGCCCAGCACCCAGGCGGCCGGAGCCTGCACAGCCCGGGGCCCCCAGCCGGCTCCTCCACTGCGGAGCCCGACTCCCCCGGAGGAGGCTCCGGGAGGCACAAATCACGGCCAGCGGCCCGGGAAGAGTGTGTGATAAATTCTCCAGCCGGTACCAGAGCTATTGCCTCAACAATTCCTCTCTAAACGCCGCTGCCTCCAGACACCCTGAGCCTCTAAGCATGAGCTGTTTTTCAATCATGAGCCCGCGAGTGGCTTCGGGCCTCAAACACTCCTCCGCCCTCCCGGCTCTCAGAGAGGTTTGGAAAGATCCTTCCCTTTGACTGTGTAAACCCCAAGGCCGCGGGCACCGAGGGGGAGCTTTGCAGATTCCCCCCCAGCCGGCGTCGCTAAGGGTCCCTGCAGGGGGGAGCAGCCCCCCTTCCCGCAGCCCCCCTCCCCGCAGCCCCCCCTTCCCGCATCCCCCTCCCCGCAGCCCCCCTCCCCGCAGCCCCCCCTTCCCGCATCCCCCTCCCCGCAGCCCCCCTCCCCGCAGCCCCCCCTTCCCACAGCCCCCCCTCCCCACAGCCCCCCCTCCCCGCAGCCCCCCCTCCCCGCAGCCCCCTCTCCTCGGCGGCCGGGTGCCTGCAAACGGGGAAAACGCTCTTCCTCGCCCTTCATTCCACCCACGTTCACGGGGCGTATTAGTTTCCTGCGGCCGCTGTAACAAATTATCACAAACCCGGCGGCTTAACACAGCCGCAGACACCCTCCTACAGCCCGGGCGTTCAAAACGAGGCTTTCGGGGTCAGAGTCGGGGTTCCTTCTGGGCTGCAGGGGAGAAGGTTTGGGCCTCTGCAGGTCGGCGCCCGCACCCCTTGGCTCACGGCCCCCTCCTCTGTCCCTCCAACCTCAGCCTCCCTGGCTCAGCTCCGCCCGCCCCCCTCTCACAAAGACCCTGTGACTTCATCAGGGGCCACCCAGGGAGTCCAGGGAAACCTCCCGCCCGAATTCAACCCCGAATGAAAGTCCCTTTGTGATGTCGCAGGACAGGGTCACGGGTTCCAGGGGCGGGGAGACCTTGGGGGGCGTCTCTCACCCGACCACCCTGGGCAGGTGGGCACCGCATGCCTTTGGTCCAGCAGCGTCTACACGCTCGCTCTGTGCTGGTGGAGACGCCCCCCCGGGGGTTGGGGGACACAGAGCCACCTCCCACCCTCGAGGCGGAGAATCTGGGGGGCACGGCCCTTGATTCCCTCCTCCGGCTCCAGGACCTCCGCACGGGACTCAGGCTCCGGCAGCCGGATGCTCGCGCCAGGTTCCGAGGTGGCAGCTTCTAAACGGGGGGCGGCAGCCCCGTCGCGCTTTACGTGGCCTCGGCGGAGGGGCTCCCCCGGCGGAGCCGCAGGGCAGGGCCCAGGTGTCGAGGGGACGGGACAGTGCTGGCCGCTGATCTCACCGTGGGGCTCACCAGCCGGTCGTCGGGCTCTCCCCGGAGCCCCGGGGGAGCCACTGTCCGTGGATCAACAAATTCACTTTCTGCTTAAATCGGCCAAAGGCCTTTCCCTGTGGCTGGTAACCGAGAGGCCTGGCTGGCACGCGCCCGGCGGACGGCTCCTGCTGCCCAGGAACTGCAGCCGAGGCCTCAGAGCCGAGCGAAGGAGACAAACCCCCTAACGGGAGCTGGGCCGCAAAGACCCATCACCCGAGTGCCTCCGGTGGCAGCCGGCCTCCTCTCAGCCGCGGCAACCGCCCCCCTCGAGCCGCATACACACCGGGAAGGGAGAGAGGAGCCGCCTGGGCGGCCAGGCTGGGGCCACGAGCGGGAATGTGGGGCCCCAGGGAGACGTCATTTCCTCCTGCCCGGTGGGGCTGAGAGCCCCGACCCTCTCTCCCCAAAACAAGGCACCGGGTGCGGGAGCTTCAGGAGAATCCTTTATAGAAACAGGACGGGAGGGCCCCTGTCTGCTTGGACAGGCCGCTGTCCCGGGGTCACTGCTGACAGTCAGTCTCCCAAGGGCCCGGGTTTGGGCGGCTGGCTCTGCAGTCTCCTCTTCCCCAAACGCTTGCTGACCCCCCGGTTGTGTCCTGCTGAGCAGCAAGACCCGCCGCCCCGCCCTGCCCTTGGGGACCTTGTGAGAGGGTCCTCGTGAGAACACGGCGCGTCCCCTGAGGTTCGGGGGGGACGCCCATGTGGACGTAGGTCCTGTTCTTCACCGACCGGCTCCAGCAGGACTGGGGGAGGGGGTGTGAGAAGGTCCTAGAAGGTGGCGGGAGCGTCTCCCACCGTATCCTGGTCCCCGCAGCCCTCCGAGGGCACCTGGGACACTTCTGGGGCTCCTGGGGCTTCGTGAGAAGGAGGATGGGGCTCGAGGAGGGCCTAGGAGTTGTGGGGATGTGGCAGCTGGAGGAGGGAGAGACACAGAGACCTGCACCCCCTTCTGAATCAGCCTCATGTGGGGGCTCTTGCAACACAGCAGGAAACCCACAGTCGGCCCTCGGCAGAGCCCTGAGAGGCAGCCGCAGACGCCGTTTCAGCACCGGGACAGCTCCGGCCACCCGCAGCCACCGCAGCTGCTTCCCTGACATTCCAGGCTCCAGAAGCCAGAGCCCAGAAACGGCCAAAGGGGCAGGAGGGACCCGCGTCCCCTGCCCCCCAGCACCCACAGGTCACAGGTCACAGCCACGCTCCAAGTTCTTCGGGTGAGCGTGTGGCCCTCACGTGACCAGGAAGAGTCTGGACACATTTACAGGGTTGTAAACAGGCCTGGGTTGAAAATCTGCCGAGACATTAGGTGACAGGAAGGGGGCTCCGCCCGGCGTGGCTAACGAAGGAGATTGGGGGTGAAATCCCCGCGCGGCTGAGACAGATCAGCCCGCCGGGCTCGGGTTCCTGGCACGTGCCTTTCGCTTTTGCCTGCTCAGCATTTTCTTCCCCCATGTCCACTGGGGAAACAGGGGTGCCCCCTTCTCCGTCTGTGTGGTGGGCAAGGGGGCGTCCTCTCCCCCCGCCTGCATGCCAGGAGGGGACACGTGACCAGGCCGCCCCAGTCTGAGCAAGGATCAGAATTCCAGGGGAAGGGACTCGCCGGGAAGACCGGTCACCTTTTCATCGCAGCCTCAGCCCGCTCCCCTCTGCCCACCTGCCAGGCCGAGTGCCAACAGCGGGCACCTGGTGCATGCTTACGGGTTGAAGTGATTTGCGGGGGGTTGAATGAGTTGCGTCCCGGAACCGCCTTCTGGGAGAGCTTGATCGAGAGCACAGAGCACCTCTGAACGAGCACAGGTGACCTGGCACTCGGGCCGCTCCCGGTGAGACCCGGGCTCCGAGCCAGCCTAGGCTGCTGAGCTCGCGGGCGAGGGCGCTAGGGGATCGCCAAGCATCCCGGGCCCCCTTCAGCTCTTACCAAAGCTATTTTATCTGCACTCCTTCCCCCACTGTTCACAGGGTCAGTCAACCCTGCAGCCTTTGGAACAAAGCTTGTGGAGTTTCCTACCCGCTGGAAGATGTGCTGCTTCCTTTTGGGTTACTCGGCCCCGTTCCTGTCACAATCTGCACCCCGCGGCTCACGGCAGAGCACCGTAGCCCTGGGGGACCAGCTGCCGTCTGCTGCTCACAGAGATGCCACTGGGCCGCATCACACAAGCCACACACGGGGGCCCCGTGGCCTGGCCTCGAGGGAGCGAGGACGAGCCACGAGCCTGGGGAAAGGGGGGACCCTGATCACGGGGGACGGGCGGCCTTCCTGAGCGCACAGGCCAAGCTCCGGCACATTCTCAGGAGGCTCTCATTTCCCACCCACCGCTTTCCAGCGTCATTTTCTCCTGGCATTGTCAGCTGTGGCTCCTGGAGGCCACTGGCACGTTAACTGGCCGGTGCTGTGGAAATTTGGTGATGCCGCTCCGTTCCTGGCAGCCACCAGCCAGCGCCTGGCGGGAGCCATCGGTTGGAAGTCAGGAGTATCACCTTCAAATGCCTTTTACGTCCTTAACTTGCAACTCAACCCAAGGCCGCCCTCCTGTGCCCAGTGACGTCATCAATGGCCATGCGATTCTCAAACAAGAACACTTCCGTATTAAACATTCAAAAATGTAAAAAAAAAAAAATTACACAATTGGGAAAAATATTTAGAAAAAAAATGAGTATGTATTAAAAACCATAATACATGGGGAACCTGTGCAGGAGAGTTATGGTAGGTTCTGTTCCAGTTCGCCTGGGGGAGGAAGGACGGTGACGGATGGCAGGCGTGTCGTTCAGCAAGGTGACACTGGTGCGGGTGTGGCACAGCCAAGAGGACCGGACGGGGGAAATAAAAGCACATCTCAAAGCTGATCCGAGCCACTGGGTCCTCACGGAATGAACAGAACCACAGGTGGCATCTCCACAAAGCCACGGGCCCCACCCATGTCGCCGAGGCCACGAACCCAGACCTTCTGAGCGGAAAGACCAAAGTGCCGTGAGGGCGATAAAACGCACTGATCTGCCACCTTCGATCCTGCTGGTTTGTGCCTCAAAGACGGAGAGGTCATGGTTTAACGGCGCCAGCCAACATCTAGAGGAAAAGAGCGGATTGTCTATTTGGAAGCCAGCGAGAGGCAGAGCGCCGCCGGGCCACGCGTTCGGGCCCGTGCACACGGCCCCAGGGGGCGTCGCCTCCACGCTGGGCTCATTTCCTGAGCTGCACGCGCGGGGCGTCTGGCTGCAGCCTCCCCACTTGGCTTAATTTTGTTTGTTTCTCCCTCAAAAAAAAAGAAAAAGCACTGCTCCTTACCTGCTTCCAAATCAGACTCGAGTGTGTCTTCAACGGCGAGGCAGCGGGCGAACTGACCTATGACGAGATGTGAGGACCCCACGTACTTGCCCCGAGGTCACGCCAACCCCCCCCCCCCCAGCGTGAATATGCAGTCACGGCCAGGACGCAGGGCTCCGGAGGGCCAGCCGCCAGCCTCCCGGCCGGGGCGCTAACAATGCCCGTGACCCGGACCGAGGGGGCGGGGACAGGGTCCACTCTGCTGAGGCCACCGGGAAGCTGCGCGCAGAGTCCGCCCTCGCCGCCCGCAGGGAGCCGCGAGTCTAAGCTCACGCTGAGCCGGCCCATCCAAACCCAATTACACGCGGCGGCTGGAGCTCAGCATAACGTGAGCTAAGGGAAAACTGGAAACAATTTAAAAGTTTCATTTCAAACTGTTTTTGTTTCGTTTTTTTCCAGTCCACTTCCCTAAGCAACTCAACCCCGGAGCAGCTACTGTATCCGGGCTGAGCCTGCAGCTGGGTCCTGGAGGAGCTGCCGGCCTGGGGGAGGAGCGGCCAGCTGGGCCCGGCCCCGTCTGCCCCGCGGTCAGCAAGAAGCCCACCAGCCGCCTGGACTGCACCCCCCCCACCTGCATCCTTGAGGTGAAAGGGGCGGGGCCGCAGGCTCACCCGAAGGTGGGTGACGACCGAGAGGCGCCCCAGTAACCTCCCCGCTGCGCAGGAGACGTCACACGCCCTGTCATGTGTTTCGCTACAGATTGGAGAGATGCCGGTCCCAGCCCTGTGGGGACGCGGTGAGCCTGGGGTGGCTCAGGCTCAGAAAGGGGCCGGCCTTGGTTTCCTGTGCAACATATTACCTTGAACTTAGGGGCTTAAAATAGCTCACTTCTATTTATTTATATTATTATTATTATTGTCGTTGTTAATCTTCACCGGAGTCAGGGAACGGTAGCTCCCGCCTCCCCCCTGTGCGCCGTGGTTTCAGGGAAAGTCAAGTCAGGGCTGCAGGGAAAGGGGCCCTTCCTGCGAAGGAGAGGGGAGGGGAAGCCCCTTTGCCCCTTCGCCCCTTCGCCCCTTTTCTCCCTGCCCCCCTCCCTGTGGTGCCCGAGTTTGCGATGCTTGGAACCGGGCTGCCCTCTGGAAGCCATAAGACAGAGCCCGAAAGCCGTCAGAGGCCACCGCCCGGCTCTGACCTTGCCAGACGCTGACCGAGCCCGGCCCTGACTCCCGCCGGACGCGCGAGCTGGGGCCAGAGTGCGCGATGCCCCGGGTCCTGCCCGCCGGTCTGCAGCCCAGACGTTGTCCACGGAGACGGAAGGGGACACGGGAAGGCGGAGAGTGAGGGCGGGGGAGAGGCGAGGATGGGCTGCGGGAAACCCGGGTCCTTGTCGGGACAAGAGGCGGGAACCTCCCTCCCGCCGCCGGGGCCAGGCTCCTGCAGCCCCAGGTGCGGGTTTCAGAGCCGGCGGCAGCTCGGGGTCAGGGCCACCGGAGGTCAGTCCTTACACTGGTCACCTCTCCTGCATTTACATAACGTCTCTAAAGTTTCTAAGCAAACACGTCTTCACCTGCTGAGCGAAGCCCTCGGGAATCTGGAGGACATCTGGGGGCTTCCACACGCCGGCCACCCCCGGTCCTGAGGTGACCACGTCAGAATCCACGGCTAAAGGCAAAGGGATGTGGCCGCCTCAGAGACCTTCTGCCCGCCAGCAGCTGGCCCCTTCCCCCCGGGAAACCTCCACCCAGCCCTGACTCGGGAAGCAGGCTCCCCTCTCTCCCCCTCCGTCCCCACATCGCCTCCTGCGCCTGTGTCGTCCCCGGGGCCATCCCTCCGGGCACCCGGAAGGCTGTCGGACGAAAGGAGATGAAGGATCAGCTCTTTACCGCCCGTCTTGAACCCTGCGTGAGTCTCGAACGCAGCCACTGAAGGAGAGAAGGGAGCCGGGAGCCAGGGCCGCCCCGAGGGAGGGCGGCACCGTCGGGGGTCCGGGGAGACGGGTCCGGAAATGCTCAGAGCGCGAGCATAGGCTCGAGAGTGGGGGCGATAAACGTCTCCTTTCTTCATCCAAGAGGACACGGCTATTGGGACTAAACAGGGACTAAGCCTGATCAATTAACGCGTCAGCCTCTGACGGGACTGGGCTGCGAGAGCTAACACGCTCCCCAGCAGGTGGTGACCATGATCAAACGATACGTATTCTACATGTTTACGTGCCTTTCCTGCAGCATCGCTGCACTGGGTCCCGGGCCTGCCAACCAGCAGCTTCTGCCGCAATGGGGAGGCAAGATATTTCTCTGAAAATTCATGTACTAAGAGGCGCAGGTATCAGCTCTAGACAAGGAGAGAAGAGGTGACTTGAGGCTGGACGCGATGAATCGCAGAGCGAATCGTGCCGATGGCGGTGGCCGGGGTCGGGTGCGGGGCGACGGCTGCCGTCCTGGGTGAGCAGGGGAGGCCGCGTCACCCCACGATCAGAAGTGCGGGGCCCAGGCAGGGCCAGCGGGCGGCTGTCCCGCATCCGCTCCCCGGAGGGAGGAGCTGGGAACACGGCTGGGAGGAACGGCGAGGGCAGGGGGAGGGCCGTCGTCACGAGGACACGGTTCTGAGCAGCCTCCCTCTAAAGGGCAGAGAGTCTCGCAGAGGGAAACGAGACCGGACGAAAGAGGGAAGGACAGTAAACACTGATTTCCACGCGCACAACCCGCAGTCTCACAGGGAGTCTCCACGCCCTGAGCAGGTGCCGGCCGCAGGACACCCACCTTGGCCGGCGGGGAGGGGACGGCGGGTCTGGGTTCGCCTTGAGGACCCTGCCCCTGAGACAAAGGAGCCCCCAGGCGCCTGTTTCCGGAAAAAGTAAGGACTGAAGTCCGTCTCCTGTAAACATCTGCGAACCTGAAGGAAGAGCCAAGGCGGCTGTCGCCGGGCATCGTCCACAGGTCAGGGACGACATCCCGGGGGGCCTCCTCCGTGACGCGTTTGCCTTGACCTGCGGAATCGCACAGGTGCGGGGGGGACGGCGCCCGGGGCCTGCGGGGAGAGCCGGGCGACACTGCACGTCGCTGTGAATAATGAAGCGGGAGGAGGCCGGCCTCGCAGGCTGATGGGTCGCCGCAGCACGTCGCTATTTGCTGACGCCGTTACTTCTGTAGCCCAACCTCCCTGGAACCATTTTCCAATGATCCGGGAGGCTCGGTTCAATGAAGCGCAGCCGCTCGCCGCCAAGCGCGGCGTCCTCCCACCAGGCTCTCAGCGAAGGGAGTGGACTCAGCGCGAGCGGGTCGCGAGCTGCTCGGGGCGAGATTCTTCACGTGGGCGCCACCCCGAGATCCCCCCCCCCCCGGCCGCGCACAAACCTGGGCCACGAGGGACAAAGCGTGTGGATGCGCCGATTCACACACAGCGCCACCAATTCGGCGCCTGTCCCTGGAACCCTCGCCCCACGTTCGTGCCGACAAAGCCTGAACTGGCGAAAGCCGTGCACGGGGAGGACGCGGCCGACGCCCTAGCAGCCGGCTGAGGCCGCTGGGGGTTCTCCGGGTGGGCGGCTGCCTCCCTTCGAGCCCCGGGTGCTGGCACCGAGTCGGGCCCGGCCCCTTGGGGTTTTCCTCCTAAAGGCCTTACAGCCATGGAGTCATTTTCTCAAGAGAAATGAGGGCAACGCACGCGGGGGTCGGCTCTGCTACTGCGTAGACCCTCGGGGGGGACAAAAGCGGAAAGGTGGCTGCCACCTCGCACACCTGCGCTGCCCTAAAGGCCGCTTGGAAGCCGGAGCCCTACAAGGAAGGCGGGAATGAATCAGGGAGGCTCACTGGGCGTGTGTTGGAGGCAGTAGCACCATCTGCTTTAAGGAACATTTATTTTAAAAAAAAAAAAAAAAACGGTTCCAAAAACGGACTAATGTGCATGTGTGGCCTAAATATTTGCTTTTCGCCAGCGTCCCTGGAACCGGGCGTGGAAGTCGTGGGAACTCACAGCGTCACCAAGTATCGAAATGGAAAGAAACAAAGTTACCTCTCCTCCCAGGAACTCACAGGCCACCAAGTATCGAAATGAAAAGAAACAAAGTTACCTCTCCTCCCAGGAACTCACAGGCCACCAAGTATCGAAATGGAAAGAAACAAAGTTACCTCTCCTCCCGGGAACTCACAGGCCACCAAGTATCGAAATGAAAAGAAACAAAGTTACCTCTCAGAGCAGCGCCAAGCTGAGGCCGAGCAAGTGCCCGGGGTCCTGCCGCTGCCGCAGCTCTGACAGCAGGAACCGTGCAGAATCTGAAGGCACCTGATGAGTGAGGCGGGACTGGGACGGAGTCCTCTGTCTCTGGGCCCCGGGTGCCGGCGTGAAGTCCCAGCGAGAAGCACGTGGCGCCGAGCTCTTGGCAGCCGCTTCCGTGGGGTGCACGTGAGACCCTTGGAGAGGTCGTCCCCACCCGCGAGCTCGGGGTAGCGCTGGATCAGGGCCCCCACAGTTTGGTTCCGAGGGTCAGCTCTGCGGCTGGCTCAGCACCCCGGTCTGCAGAGGCCACCAGTGGGTCAGGGCTCAGCGGCTCAGGCTCTGGGGTGGACAGACCTGGGCGCCCATCCCAGCTCTGTACCTCGCTGGCCAGAGGCCTTCAGACGCGTTGCGTAACTTCTCCAGGTCTCGGTTTCTTCGCCTGTGGAATGGGAGCAGTAGCATGTCCATGTCCCGGGGTCCCTGTGAGAACTGAGTCATCTCACATACATCAAGTGCTGGTGTCCTGGGAACGGGGACCGCTCTGTTCTCTCTCTGGTTTCCTGGCTGAAGTCATAGCTCCAATGGGGCCTCCAGGGCTCTCAAACAACAAATATAAGGATGTCCCCCCAAAATGCATACACACCGTAACAGCCGAGGGCTCCACTTTGAAAGTGAAATGTATTTTAATAAACGCCACCTTTATAATGCTCCAAAGTGTGCGTATACGTTTTTGGGGGGACGCCCTAGATCTCAGACATCTCGGCAGGCACGCTCTGGAAGTTTTATGGACACACGGTTTGGGGCGTTTGGTGGAGAGAGATGATTCATTAACTTGTGTCTGAGACGTTTTAATTTTATCCCGCAGGGTGTCTGGTCCTCGACTACAATGGCCTTGTTTACCCTTTAATATTTCAAATCTGTCGGGATCATTTGCTCCAGGCCCCGAGCACCGGGTCGTAAATATCCCCCCAGACGCCTCCCGCCTTCCCGAGCTTGCTCAGGGACTCTGAGCAAACTTGAAGGAGCATGCAGGGGACACGGTGACAGCAGCCTGGCCGCAGACCTCCCGGCCTCCCTCCCCGGGCACCCAGAGGCCTGCTGCTCGCCCCCCGGCCACCCCCCGCCCGACGGCCACCGTCACGCCGCAACGCCCGCCCGGCGACGCTGAGTGTGCGGCCCGCGCAGGGTGGTCACCCTTCAGGTCACTGTCGTCGTGGTTAAACCCAGCTCGTTGATAGTCCCCCTGGGACTCGAGCCTGCAGCCGCCTGGTGCTCAGGACAAGGGCCACCCACTGGGCCACCCCGGCCAGGGCTGGGGTGATATAACCGATTAAGAGCCTGGGAGACAGCTTTGCCGCCTGTCTTAACTATTTCTCTTAATGCGCAATTTTAGGTTCAAATTGTTTTCCTCAGAAGGCTGGAGATACTGCCTCACGGCTTTGTAAGATTTCGTGTTGAAAGATGATAAATTAAGCCAGTCTAATTCCTGCTGTTTGGAAAATGGCTCGCCTTTCTTTTATACATTTTTCGGATTGGCTTTTTTTTAAAAAAAAACTTAGGTTTCAGAGATTTTAGCTGTATGTAGAAGCACGTAGGTTTGCACTGTGGCTCCCCAGCATTCAATGGTTTGGTCAGACTCGAGTCTTTCTTAATATTAGGTCATCTTCTGTTGTTTTTTAATCACTTTTAAAAAAAAAAAAATCTTTCTCGCTTACCACTCTCTGGATCACCCGTGAGTCAGTGATTATTTTATTTCTTGGACAGTACCCACGTCCTTTAATGTTTCCCTCCTCCTGCGGCAGGACACGGCCCCATCCTGCCTTCTGAATCAGGGACTCGGTTCCGAGCCACTTTAATTTGCTCTCCGGGCTGCCCAGAGAATGTTTCCTTTATAAATCTTGTTTAGAAGCCTTTGCTGTTTTCCACGGTTATTTCATAATAGCTTCTTGTTCGGAGGATGCAATATGTCCACGTTCATAGCGGGGAAACTCAACCTCAAAACTGCATCAATCTTCCCTAAATTGATCTATAGATGCAGAGCATTTCCAACCTCAGTTCCAACGGAGTCCGTGGAACTTGAAAAATGGATTCCGGAAGGTATGTGGGTATGCGAAAGGCCACGAGAGACGTAAAAATGAGGATGGGAGTGGGGGACCCGCACCCCTAGCTGCCAACATGCCCCGTAAAGCAGCCCCGAGTGAGACGACGTGGGGTTGCCGAGGGGGCGAGAACCTGGCCCCATATGAAGTACAGAGCCCAGAGTCAGACCCACACGTGGAAAAAGAGGTGACAGTGCAGAGCAACGGGGAAGGAGGACCTTTTCAGTAAGTCCTACTGGAACAATCTTTCATCCATTTTTTTGCAAAGTGAAAGAGGTTATGTATCTCACAATAGACAAAAAATTAATTTAAAATGAATTTACAACTTCCAAGTGAAAAGCAAAACTTTAAATTGTTTCAAAGAAAATATAGAAGACTATCTTGAGGTGGGGAAAGAGCTCTAACAGAACCCCCAAAAAATTAATGTTTTCAAAGATCGACACTTTTGGCTACATTGCAATTAAAAACTTGTTACCAAAACTCATGATAAAGAAAGCTAAAACCCAAGAGAAGATCTTTTCAACACATAGAACAGAACAGGTTTTCGTACTGAGAATCTATAAAGAAATCTTTTAAATCGATTCCAAAAAAGAAATGAACCAACAGCAAAATGTGTACCAGATGTGAACCCTCATTTCACAGTCGTGGAAACACGTGTCCAAAAAACAAGGGAGATAATGGGCCTCATCGGAAAGCAGCCCAATGCGCGCTACGTTCCTGTGTCAGACCCTCTCCCCCCGGGAGCGGCAGCAGCTAATAAGCAGATGCAACAGCGGAAGTGGCCGTTTCTGCAGCCACTCTGGAAACAATGTAGCATCGCCTTGTAACACCCAACACGCACATCTGTGAGAACTTAGCCATATATCCCGTAACCACCTTACAGAACACTCGCCTAGGTGCATCCGGGGCCAGGACACTGGGAACAGCCAACGTTCATCGAGACGACAGCGGACTGTAGTGTATTCACACCGTAGGATGTCAAGCCCACGAAACGCGAACGAACCACAGCTACAGAACCTGGGAGCGTAGCACTGAGAAGTCAAGGCCACGATACACCGACGAGGAAGGAGCCACAGCCACAGGGCACGATGGATCTCAGAAACGCAATGTCGCATGCAAATACAAGTCCGAGAAGACCACACGCAACACGTCACCACTTTTATCGCCATCAAAACCAGCAGAGCTGAGTGGTCCTCGTGTGGCAACCCCCCGCCTCCCTCCCAGCCGCAGGAGCAAGCGGGGAAACGCGAGCAAAGCCATTACCGGGCAGCCTCGGAGGGCTTCCTGAGCATCCTTAAGAGCTTCAGTGAGTGGATTTTTCTGTGTTATTACATTACCTGGTGACGGTAAACAATTTGGAAAGCACAAGAGCTAGACGGAAGAAGAGGAAATGGCCCATAATCCTACATCTTTTGCAAACCTCTCTGCCCTGGCTGGTGTGGCTCAGTCGGCTGGGTGTCCTCCTGTGCACCGTGCACCAAAAGGTTGCCGGCTGATTCCAGGTCAGAGCACATGCTTGGGTCACAGACTCAGTCCCCAGTAGGGGGCGTGCAGGAGACAGCTGATCGAGTCTTCCCTTTCACACCCATGTTTCTCTCTCTCTCCCTCTCCCTTCCTCTCTAAGATCAATACAAATGTTTTTTTAAAACAAAATAAAATCTCCCTGAAAAAAGACAGGTTTTTTTTTAACCTAACATTGTCCTCCAACCATGTGCGTGCAGAGCTCTGGGATGGATGTCCGTCCACACGAGAATTGAGTTGGAGGCTGGCATTTGCCAGTTTGAGCTGCAGGGACCCCAGCCCCCGAGACAGGGCCTCTCTTCTATGGTCACACTCTCCTAACCTGGTCTTAGAACCATTCACTGTGCCCGGGTGACAGGTGGTGTCCCACCGGCATCCGTGCCGGAGCCAGCAC
This sequence comes from Miniopterus natalensis, assembly GCF_054644295.1. Classification (NCBI taxonomy): domain Eukaryota; kingdom Metazoa; phylum Chordata; class Mammalia; order Chiroptera; family Miniopteridae; genus Miniopterus; species Miniopterus natalensis. The sequence continues at coordinate 2,246,072 of NC_142089.1, forward strand.
CAGCAGAGAGCTGCATCGGTGGCAAGCGTGACATTGTCTTAAGTTAGAAAACCGGAACTTTTGAGGACAGAATTTACGCCTAAAATAGAATTCAAGTGTGGAGAAATTAGCCGAGGTCAGCTATGTTGTCAACTAAACATACTGTCAGAGGCGAAAACAGACAGTTTCCTCCCCCCACCATTGTAAACATTAAGGAGATGACTAATCTGGTTTTTCCCCTACCTTCCGATACAGCAAGTGTTCATAAATATTCATTTTTTTTTTTCCAACTGGAAGCATTAGGCCTTGTTACTTCAAGTGGAACTAACTGAAAATTAATGATGGTTTTCAGAAAAAGCAAGATTATATACACAGAAGCAATTAAACACAAACCTATTAATTATTTAACAACTTGTTAATGAGCAGAATCTCAGCAATGGGGGCTTACCTGCCCCCGATTGTCCTGCCAAGTCACTGATGTACCCTCCTTTCAAAGTTAGGCTCTGAGAAGCAAAAGAACTAGGGAGCCTTTCACTCTGATTTGCACCTTGCAACAAAGGATCCGGGATGCCAGCTACAGAGGCCTGCCAGAGAGCCGAGCTGGAAACAGAGCAAAGAGCTCAGCTCAAGATTTTGATCCAAAAGTCGAGATGTGAAGGTTAATTTCACATTCAGATTGTTGGTTGTGAGAAAACAAATGTTAGTGTTATTTCCATTTTGTGCGCCTGTGTACCTATATATTAAAGGTTTTCGTACAAAGTGGACCCATATTGAGTTAACTGTGTGTTCTTGTGTGTGTGTTATGTAAGTAAATTTAATATATAGGATCCGAAAGTTATGAAATCATTAAAGCTTAATCTCCACTTACCGTATGTTACATAACCTGAGGCATTAAGTCTAAAATACATGGCTATTGAATATTTCACTTTGTGAAATGGAATCACCTATAGGCCAAAGTGCGGTACTGCAGCCCAGCTCTATTAGACATTATAAATACCCCAACAGATTGAGATCCTAGGTTCACGGAAGAAAATTTGTCAAGTTGCCAAAACATTTATTTATGGCTGGTCTTTCTCCATCTTTTCTGTGTTCCGTGGACATCTCAGTGCCCAGCATCTCCCTTGCATCTCATCTCTTCTCAGGATGCACTCTCCTCTAGGTGACCTCACCCAATCCTACGGCTTTCATACCTTCTCTATGCTGGTAACCCCGAAATACAGGCCACACCTGGGCCTCTGCGCTGAACTTCCGATATGCAGGGCAAACTGTCCACCCAACACCTCCATGTTCGTGACAAATGGACACCTGGACACCTCAATCCCAAGCTTATTCTTGCGATATTTCAAAAAATGCCAGTCTTCTTATTTTCTGACCCCGAACCTTGGAGTCATTCTTGACACCTCTCCTTTTCTTTTGCACCCCACATCCTAACCCACTGGAATGCACTGTCGTCTCTACCTCTGCAATACGCCAACTCCAACCACTTCTTACCGCCCACGCGGCTGCCATCTCCTTTGAGCCCCATGAGCCCAAGCAGCACTGACTGCCCACCTGGCCCCTGCTCTCCACCTTTCTCTCCTCTCCCGCCACAGGCTACTCACAGAGACTCTTGGGTGAGCTCTTCAGGATACAAATAAACTCACGGAACACCTCTGCTCAAGGACACTCAGTCCTGTCCCGTTTCTGAGTAAAAGCCAAAGTCCTTTCCTGTGCATCGGGGTCCCCTGTTATCTGTCTTCACTACTGCTCTGCTCAGACCTTCTGCTACTTTCCCCTTTATCACTGTGCTCCAGCCACATTAGCCCCTGTTGTGGCCACAATATGCCAAGAGCCCTGCAGAGGGGCCTTGGAGCCTTTCCTCTGCCTGGGTCTCTGTTTCAACGTGACCTTGACAAAGGCAGGTCTGCCCTGACCGCTCTTCGACCCCCAGCACTCTGACCCCTTTCCAACACTTGACAGACTGGTTATTCCTTCTTTTTAACCTGTGCGTTGCCGGTGTGTCTGCTGCATAGTTTGTATATGCGTCCACTCATTCCTGCGTCCAACCATCCATTTACCATCCTGTCCCCTCCTCCTGCAAAAATAGGGGCAGGGACTGTCTGTTTCGTTTCCTGCTGTGTCCTCTGCACCATAACAATGCCTGACATAGAAAAGGCACCGAATAAATGTTCATTGGATACAAGAAGAAAGATGAATTGCATTAATAAGATTATGAGGGAATGAATTATTAATTATCAGTGAATGAATTATCAATCAATAAATAAAGGTTAATTGCTTTATGAAGTGGTTGGAAGATGGTCTAACACAACAGAGCAAATTTACACAATAAAATAAAAGGGTTTCCCAGTCATATTTAATTGTGGGGAAAGATCAAAGGACTAGATCAGAGATGCAAATTGCCCCGCTGACAGTTCTTCCCCCACCTCCTTGGTGGGCATAATCGTGTAATCATGTGACACAGACTGTTCCCTATGGGACCCACTGAGTTCCCATCGCCCCTCTAAACACTGGGTTCCAGACGCCTGCTACTCAGCATGGGGCCCGCAGTCCCCGGCCAGCTGCACGGCACCACAGAGGAGCCGGCTGAAAACGCAGAGACGGGACCGACTCACAGAGTCAGACCTGCATTTGCACCAGGTCCTCCAGGGAGGTGCCATGGTCCGTGTGAGAGGCACCGGTGAGCACGGCCATGGCCAGCCTGTTCCAGCCACACACGGAAGACTCCTGCCTGATTTCCCCCGGCTGAATGGGAGCCGCACCTTCTCTCCTGATCTAAACAGCATCCAGCCTGTCCCTCCACGCTTATCAGACCCATGTCCCAATCCCGTATCGCCCCGTGTAACCGTGATGCACACTCACAGCGCCTGCAAGATACAGGAGCTGCCAACCATCTCCATCTCTTCCCTGAGGTCCCAGCCACACACACTGCTCTGGACCTGCTGCTGGCATCCCCCCTGCGGCCCCCTGAGCCCTGCTCTCCCCGCTGCCAATCCTGCAGAAAGCAGCAGGGCCCTCTGCACCCAGCCATGTCCCAGAGAGACAGCCCAGTGATCCTAGGGCAATGCTGGAGCCCAGCTGAGAAGGGCGCCCGCAGGGTATGAAGGGTGCTTCCCAGGGCTTCCTGCCCCTCTCCTCCCTCTTTCCACTCAGCTGGACAGCTGCCAGTCCAGGGGTCACTCCCCAACACAAGCAGTGTCTGAGCAGACAGACCAAGATGCATGCAGACAAGCCTGTGGAGCAGGGGCAGGCGAGTCCAGGGTGGGTGAGCCCAGGGTGGGTGAAACTCCCACCAGCAGAGAGGCACGGAGCCCTCCCTGGAGGAGCCGGGCAAGAGCCAAGGATGTCGCCCCACCTGCAGGAGCAGCATCGGCCAGAGCAGCTCAGAGTCCAGCAGGGGACACCTGAGAGGTGCACACGCCGTTCCATGGCAGCCTGTGCCAGACGAGGCAGAAGGAATGGATCAGATAGAATAAGAATGTAAAATAAAATTCTAGCTCATGTCCTCAGAGTGGTCACTGGGGCACTCAAAATACAAAGCAGGTTCCAGCAATTCCAGAAAGGAATCAGAAAAAGCGCATCTGAAATGTGATGTTTGAAAGTGAACTCAGTGGGCGGGAGGGTGCCAGGTGCCGGAGAGGCCAAGTGGGAGGCCAGGTGCCGGAGAGGCCAGGTGGGAGGCCAGGTGGGAGGCCAGGTGGGAGGCCAGGTGAGGAGACCTGGTGGGAGGCCAGGTGGGAGGCCTGGTGGGAAGCCAGGTGGGAGGCCAGGTGGGAGGCCAGGTGAGGAGACCTGGTGGGAGGCCAGGTGGGAGGCCTGGTGGGAGGCCAGGTGGGAGGCCAGGTGGGAGGCCAGGTGGGAGGCCAGGTGGGAGGCCAGGTGAGGAGACCTGGTGGGAGGCCAGGTGGGAGGCCAGGTGGGAGGCCAGGTGGGAGGCCAGGTGAGGAGACCTGGTGGGAGGCCAGGTGGGAGGCCAGGTGGGAGGCCTGGTGGGAGGCCAGGTGAGGAGGCCAGGTGGGAGGCCTGGTGGGAGGCCTGGTGGGAGGCTAGGTGGGAGGCCAGGTGAGAGGCTAGGTGGGAGGCCAGGTGAGGAGGCCAGGTGGGAGGCCAGGTGAGGAGGCCAGGTGGGAGGCCAGGTGGGAGGCCTGGTGGGAGGCCAGGTGGGAGGCCAGGTGAGGAGGCCAGGTGGGAGGTCTGGTGGGACGCCTGGTGGGAGGCCTGGTGGGAGGCCTGGTGGGAGGCCAGGTGAGAGGCTAGGTGGGAGGCCTGGTGGGAGGCCAGGTGAGAGGCTAGGTGGGAGGCCTGGTGGGAGGCCAGGTGGGAGGCCAGGTGAGGAGGCCTGGTGGGAGGCCTGGTGGGAGGCCAGGTGAGGAGGCCTGGTGGGAGGCCTGGTGGGAGGCCTGGTGGGAGGCCAGGTGAGGAGCTCCTCCAGAAGGAATGTGGAGGGTGGAGGAGCGGGATAGGCATAGGAGGTGGCTGAGTAAGGACATCCGTTTGATGGCCCTCCTCAGAGGGAGACAGGTAAATTGAAAGGAAATTTTTTTAAAAAAATAAGAAAGGACCGAGAGTTCCACAGATGAGGAAGAGATGTGCCAGCTGGCAAGGCTCACAGAGGGCCCCCTGGGGAGATGGAAAATAGCAGTAAAAAATAAACTGTACCTGATGCCTGAGAAGTTGAGGAGCGTGAAAGGAGAGAGGAGGCAGGGAAATGTTCAAAGGGACAAAGCCTGTAACCCTCGAAGCTGAAGAGCAAGGCTGAGAATATTGCCTCTGGGCCCCAGCCTGCTGCTGAGAAGTGGGATGGGCAGAAGTGCCAGGGAAAGAACAGCAGATCCAGACGAGCTGTCATTTAAATTTAAATGTAGGCAGGACCGGCCCTGCAGGACGGGCCACCCGGACGCAGGAGCTGGTGCTCACCCATCAAAGCCAGCCGCCCTCAGACTTCGAGGTATGAATCACACATAAAAAAGAAAGAGAAAATGCCTGTTTCTGGCAGTAGAGCAGCTGAGAAATTCTTCAAAGCCCTCCCACCGAAGAACACCTGGAAATGTTGGCCACATTGCAGCCAGTACAGCTTTACATCAAACGCTGAGCTCACGGGAGAGTAAAGGAAACGGTTCGAGGCCAATAAAGAGAAGGGAGTTGAAACTAGATGGGGAGGCGAGGGTGACGTGTGGCTGCTCCCAGGACGATCGCCAACACCAGGGATGAAGACCTGTGGCTTTAACTACAACTGGGCAAAGGACAGGACCTCTGTCCCTTAGAGGTGACAGTGTAGAGCTGAGACCCCTCCAAAGAGCTGGGCCATCCAAGGACATCAACCACCTCGGGGAAAGGAATAGGCAAGGGGGGTTGCTATAGGCTGTGCGTGTGTCTCCCCCAGATTCATACCTTGAAACCTAACCCCAGTGGGATGGTGCTAGGAGGTGGGCTGATGCGCAGGAGCTGGAGAGTGGGGGTCAGCCAGGTGAGGGGTCAGCCAGGTGAGGGGTCAGCCAGGTGAGAGATCAGCCAGAAGAGGGGTCAGCCAGGTGAGGGGTCAGCCAAGTAAGGGGTCAGCCAGGTGAGGGGTCAGCCAGGTGAGGGGTCAGCCAAGTAAGGGGTCAGCCAGGTGAGGGGTCAGCCAAGTGAGGGGTCAGCCAGAAGAGGGGTCAGCCAGGTGAGGGGTCAACCAGGTGAGGGGTCAGCCAGGTGAGGGTTCAGCTAGAAGAGGGGTCAGCCAGGTGAGGGGTCAGTCAGAAGAGGGGTCAGCCAGGTGATGGGTCAGCCAGAAGAGGGGTCAGCCAGAAGAGGGGTCAGCCAGGTGAGAGGTCAGCCAGCTGAGGGGTCAGCCAGGTGAGGGTTCAGCTAGAAGAGGGGTCAGCCAGGTGAGGGGTCAGTCAGAAGAGGGGTCAGCCAGGTGAGGGGTCAGCCAGAAGAGGGGTCAGCCAGGTGAGAGGTCAGCCAGCTGAGGGGTCAGCCAGGTGAGGGGTCAGTCAGAAGAGGGGTCAGCCAGGTGAGGGGGTCAGCCAAGTGAGGGGTCAGCCAGGTGAGGGGGTCAGCCAAGTGAGGGGTCAGCCAAGTGAGGGGTCAGCCAGGTGAGGGGTCAGCCAGGTGAGGGGTCAGCCAGGTGACTGCGCAAAGAGCAGGCATGCTCTCAGCCCCTGCATGTGTAGGGCAGACTTAAACCCACCGGGGCCTGTGCCCACGGGGGGGCGTGGTCTGGGGGTGAGCGGGGAAGGTAAATGCTACGATGAAATAGCCCGCAGTGAAGCAGGAGGGGGCCTGACGGGGCGATGACGACACCGCTGTGAACCGAGGCGTCTCTGTCCGCCGCGCACCCGAGGCCCAAAGTCACACAAAGGTAAAACCAGCGGCCGTTTGTTCGTCTCCTGAGCGCACTGCGCACGACAAAGCCTGACTGTCCTGGGCGGCGCCCCTCGTTCACAGGAGCACCAGCAAGGGGACCCACGCTGGCCACCCCACCGGGCGCCCAGGGAAGGGGCCCCGGCTGGGTGCCCCGGGCCGAGTGCCGGCGCCCGAGTGCCCACAGCCGCGGGCCGCCTGGGCTCCGCCCGCTCCGTCCGTCCGTCCGTGGGTGTACGGTTGGATGTTATCTTTTCCTCCCGTGGTAGCAGCTGACTGAGGACTGATCAGCTGCCCGGCCACAGAGCGATGCAAAGGAGCCGCACAGACGCCGTAAATAACTCACTTGGCCACTTCACACGGGGCTATTTCTGTCCTAAACAAATGGCTTATGTAAGCGCCGTGGGATGCGCTGCCAGAGCCGCCAGCGGGCGAGAAGGGCCTTCACGCCTCCCTCTCCGAGCCAGGCCCTGTGTGGTCAGCGCCCTGCCCTGCGAGGCGGCTCAGGGGGATTCCAGTCCCCGCTCGTCCTTCGGTGGCCACAGCCTCTCCAGCTGGGTGTCAGTCACCACTGCCGGGTGACAAACCAGCCCCAAACAGACTTAAGCAATGGCCACCTGTCACATATTGCTGCTCACTGTCCTGCTGGGAGGTGGGGCACGGCCGGTGTCCCTCTGTCCCCCGCGGAGTCATCCGGGGTGATCCAAGAGTCCAGCTTCAGCTGGGAGCGCAGTCAGGGCCGGGCGTCCCCGCGGCCTCCGGCATCCGCCACACCCTGTGAGCACCGGCGGCTCCAAGGACCTCATGCAGGCGGGAGGGTGAGCCTGTCGGGAAAGCCCCGAATCTGCCGGAGCTGGGCCGCCAGCGACACCCCTCCCGTCCGCTGCGGGCCATGTCCGTGTCCCCGACACAGCCCTGGGCAGGGCCGTCTGCCCCCTGCGGCTCGGGTCCGCCCGTCTGCCCGGCCGCATGCACTTGTAGCTCTGCCCAGGATGTGATTTTCTGGATTATGCTCCTATGCGTCAATTCATCACCAGGTTTATGTGCTATTTATTTTAAGATCACCTTTGTCACTCATTCCGCCTCATTTGCCTCCCAGCCCGAGGTTGCTGCCGGGTGTCCAGGGGCCGCGGCTCACCTCCCCCCGCAGCCGCCCTGTCCAGTCGGCCCGAGCTGTTGGCCTTCATTGGTGTTATGAGGCTCGAGAGAGGCTCTGAGCCGCGCCGGGCTCTCGGGACGACTTCCTGAGGGCTGGGATGGGTGCGTGGTGGCGGGGGGGGGGGGGGGGGCTGCCTTTAGAACAAGGGTGGGGAGCATCTGGCCCTCAGGCCATATACAACCTGAGAAATCATTCGGCCTGGCCCTGCAAGGCAATCACAGGCGGGACCCGAAATTCAATACATCTAGGAGCTTTTCTCATAGCTAATTTTTAAATTATTTTGTATGGCCTGAGGTTGATGTTATAAATATCCAAATGGCCTTGGCAGAAAAAAATTCCCCACCCGAGTTTTAGGAGAACCTGCAGCCCAGGCCCCCGGCCTTTTCCCAGGCTCGCCTCCTCCCGGGGAGTCCACACACGTCACCATCTTATAAGAGGCAAATACGGTCCCCGCAATATTTCACGGCATGTGTCCCCTGAAGTGCATGTCCGCCGTCGCCACTCTGCACACGACAGCAGAAACACCAGCCCTGCGGGATTTATAGGGACGGCGGTTATAATCATCTCTTACGGTCGCCTTAATTATATATCATCTCCAACGACAGCTTAAAAAATGAGTTGTTCTTGCTGGCAGTTTTACGACCTATTTACCATCCCGGATGAGGGGTTTGGCTGCACCGCGGGCCGGGCGCCGTCCGCGAGCGGGGACGCCGGGGGCGCGCGTCCCGGCCGAGTCCTGGCGGCGGGAGGGCGTCCGATCACCACCCTCCAGAACTGCTCCAGATGCCAGGGGCTGGTTACTCGGCCTCTTACTCCCTGTAATCACTGTAATTCCACTGCAAATGGAGTGTTAGATAGAGACTCTCCTGACGGGGTAATCTGACCAAAAGGCTGAGCCCAGGGTCAGTATTACAGGAAAACAGGACACATTCTGGAAGCTGCTCTGTCCCCACCACAGCCGCCTTCCCGGGCGCCGTCTGCTGGCCCGGCTGCTAGAGTGTCATTTCCTCAAGCGCTTCTGTGACACAGGGAGGAAAAGCGAAAGGCTCACGAGTGATTAAGCCAACAGGGTCCCAACCTCTATTTTTTATTATTGATTTTTAGAGAGAGAGGGAGGGAGGGGGAGAGAGAGAGAAACATCAATGTGAGAGAAACATCACTGACCGGCTGCCTCCTGCTCGCCCCCTGCTGGGCGTCGAGGAGCCCGCGACCCGGGCCTGTGCCCAGACCGGGAATCGAACCCGTGACCTCTCGGTTCCTAGGTCGACGCTCAACCGCGGAGCCACGCCGGCCGGGCTGTCCTAACCTCTTTTTAAAGTTTGAGGGAAGAAAAAAGTCCTAAATAAACCTGAGAAAAAGGCACCGCCGGGGGTTCCTGCCCGCGGCCTGCTCGGGACCCTAGAGCGTTAGGGATGGGCAACCTCTTACCCGCCCCCCCCCGCACCCGCCATTAGCAACAACTTCACTTTCTTACCCCCCAGAATCCCAAACGCCGTCCCCGCCTGCTCGGGCCAGTGGGTTTTGTAGGAAGACGGGCTCCTCGGGCCATCGTCGGCCTCTCCTGTGAGAAAGGCGTTAACGGGGCCGCGGCTGACTCCGGGCGCGGGCCTCGCCTATCTGGGCCCCCAGCGGGCCGCCCCGCGCCCCCAAGCGCAGGGGAGGAAATTGCCGGCATTAGCTTAATGCCTCCTGGCCGCCGAGCGCCCCGCCAGGAAGATCACCGGGTGGTCACCCTGAGGCCCCCCCCCCCCCCCCCCCCCCCCGTGCGCAGGCCGGGCGGGAGCACCTAATGGGACGGGCGCTGGGGCCTGCGGGGCGGCAAATGGCCTTCGGAGGCAGAGCGCTAATGGGCCTGTAATTCCACAGGGAACACGGGGAACCTGAGGGTCTTTCCTGGAGAAAGGGGTGGGGGCAGGGCGAGGAGCGAGGGCCCGGCCAGCGGCTCAGCAGCTTCCAGCGGCCCCGCGGGCGGCGTCAAGTGACAGGAGCCGACGGTCAGGGAGACCGGTCCCCTGGGCCCACCTAAGTCATGGCTGCGATGACTGACATCGTTTATCTGGCGTGTGAGCCACCGTCCAACAGAGCCTCGCTCCTTCGGCTGTTGCTTCTCACTGGGGCTCTTGAAACGTATCCCCGGGGACAAGGGGGCACCGCTGGGTGTGACGTCGGCAGAGCTAACGGGATTTGGTGACAGCTCCGATGAGAGCAGGGGCGTCAGGCGGGACCCCGCGGGGAAGCCGAGGCGACGCCGTGAGGAGCAGTCTGGGGAGTTTAAGCTGAGACACGAATTGACCTTCGCGTAGACGAGACGGGTCGGCCAAGTGCCTGGAGGTCAGAGGAACAGCTCCGGTAGGGATGGGAGTTTGGGGGTCATCAGCCAGTCACTTGTCTTTGACATCATGGGACTGGATGAGACGACGCCGCGAAAGGGTGTCGTGTAAAGAAAGTGAAGAAGGGGCCCGGCCACTGCGCCCAGGGCTCCGCCGGGCAGAGGCCATGGGCAGAGCGGCTCAGAAGGCCTGGGAGGGGTCAGTGAGGCCAAGGCTGCCGACAGGCCCGTCACGACGAGACCCGGGAATTAAGCCGCCAGGTGACCAAGCCCTGGGTGGAGTCACGGGGTAACCTCAACGCGAGCACTGGGATGGTGAGGGAGCAGACAATCCTGAACGAGTGGCAGGGTGTCGGGTTTTCTTCCAGAATGTTCTCTGTTTTAAAAAGCTTCATTGAGCCCGGCCGGGCGTGGCTCAGCGGTTGAGCGTCGACCTAGGATCCAGGCGATCGGGGTTCGATTCCCGGTCAGGGCACATGCCCGGGTTGCGGGCTCAATCAATGACTCTCTCATCATTGATGTTTCTATCTCTCTCTCCCTCTCCTTTCCTCTCTCTGAAATCAATAAAGATATATTTAAAAAATAAAATAAAAAGCTTCATTGAGCCCTGGCCGGGTAGCTCAGTTGGTTAGAGCACCGCCCCTGTGAGCCAGGGTTGCGGGTTCGATCCCCCGTCAGGGCACATACAAGAGGCAACCAATGACGCATCCGTACGCGGAACAACAAATCCATGTTTCTCTCTCTCCCCACCCCCAAAGTCAATCAACCAATAAAAGTATTAAAAAATAATAATATAAAAGCTTTATTGAAGTGTAATTGCTATAAAGTGGAGTGCCCGTAAGGTGCACGATTTAATAAGTTTGGACATATGCAGTTGTGTGACATGCATATAGAGGCGGGTGGACCTACGTGCGCATGTGTATGTATCGGTGAAACCAGGAGGCAATGAGCGGGGCTCTGTCCCCAAAGTTTCCTTGCTCCCCTTGGGACCCCCGCTCCTTGCCCCTCCAGCCACGGCCCACCCTTGCTAACGTAGAAATCTGCATTTTCCGGGATCTCGTTCGAGCCTTCCTGGAGCCGGGCGGCCAGGGTCATGTCCCTGCCTGGCTTGTTTTCACGCTCAGCATGCTCGTCTTGCGATGGGTCCCCGTGGCACGCAGCTCTCTTCCTTGCTGCCCGGTGCTCCCCGCAGCCGCGGTCCGTGTGTGCGGCGGCCTCCCGGGGGACCTGTGCGTTCCCGGTCTTTAGCGGGGGCCGGTGCAGCTGCGGTGAGCCTTCGGGAGCAGGCATTTCCACGCACGGACGCGGCCACTTCTCTTGGGTAAGTGCCGTGGGGAGGTGCTGGTCAGAGGGCACAGGCTTCCAGCTATAAGGCGCATGCGTTCTGGGGACAAAGTGTCCGGCGTGGTGACCGTGGCCAACACCACGGCGTTGTCTACTTGAGAGTGGCTAAGAGCAGATCTTCAATATTTCCTCCCCCCCCAAAAAAAAGATAACTAAGTGTGGTGAAGGGTATGTTAACTAGTTAACTAACCTACTGTGGCCACCACTGTACAGAAATCACGCTGCGCACCTCGGACGCACACACGTCAGTCACGTCTCCATGGATCTGGGGAGGAAGAGCGACTACGTGGCCGGGTTGAGCTCTGAGCGCAGGCCGTCTGTCTCCCCGGAGCTCGCACCCTGAGCCATTAGACTCGAGCACCCCCCAGGCGCACAGTAGGTCCTTAATTACTGCCTGTGGAGTTGACTTGAAGGAGGGAGAGAGAACGAGCCCTGCCCAAGCCTGGCGATCCCGCCCACTCGGAGGCAGACGTTGCCTGTGGGCGCGTCACGGGGACGAGCTGTCCCCCGCCCAGGCTGCCCGAGAGTGAGGCTCGGCCGCGGCCGCCGCGGGAACTCAGAGGATGCGAACGGTTCCTGCGCCAGATCCTTAGACGGAAGCCTCTGCTGCGGGCTGGGAACTGATATCTGTTCAGGGACCGTTCATATTCATGGAACGCCAATTATATTGTCAGAAATTCCCAACCATTTAGATGTGTTGAAAGTTGTATTTCCAGGCCCTTGTGGCTTTTAAATCATCATCGGCGGTCCGACGGAAGCGTTTAATTGACTTCTCGCGAAGGCCTTCATCAAGTATCCACCAAATAGACACGACACGCACGGGCGAAGTCTTCCGTTCTTGCTGACAACGTGATTTCGTGTCATTAGTTTCAGTGGTTAAAAGACAAACCAGAAGGCGGAATGGGCACGCAGGCCTCACGGCGTTTAATAGAAACGCGTTCGAGGCATATTAAAGGCACTCAGGGAAATTGGGGGAAATCTTGCCGTTTTTAATAAGCAATGCCCGCTGGAGTCCTCGGCACTCCTTAATTCAGAATGAAATGCTATTTATCTGGAATTTGCCTCGTTTGGACATCTGGGCAGCATCTTGCTCCCAGAGAACACTGCCCCCTCCACCTGCCCCTGCTGGGTTGGATGCTCCTGTTAAAAAAACATGGGTAAGAAGTCAGCCTGCAGAGCTCCGTCGGTCGGGAGGCTCTGCACCTCGCCAGCCGGAAACGTCCGGCAAGCGAGTCAGCCCTCCGGGCTCACAGGGCTTCCGAGGTCCCTCTGGAGGGGTCTCCAGTCCCCTGTGTGCATGAGCATGTGTGTGCATGTGTGTGCGTGTGTGCATGTGTGCATGTGTGCATGCATTCACGTGTGTGCGTACGTGGGGACACATTTGCAGCAACGGTGTTGGTTAGCACGCAGCTGAACCAGGATTAGCACATTCAAGATTTCTCAACAGCAGAGCCTTTGGGTTCTGTTTGGGCTTTTTTGCATGTCAGTTAGGTAATGATTTCGGCTTTTTTTTTTTAAGAATAGTTTATGGATTCTGAGAGAGAGGGGAAGGGAGAGAGAGAGAAACATCGATGTGAGAGATAGGCCACCGCCCACACAACCCCTACGGAGAATCACACCAGAGTCGGAGCACCCTGAAGCGGGCTTTAATTTCCTTCCCACGCCCCTGTCAGGGTTATGGCTGCCGCTGTTATCGCCGTTGTCATTATATTCCCGGGGGAACATCCCGAGAGGCAGCAGACGGCTCCTAGCGCACTGTCTGGGGACTCCTTCCTGAGGACGCAGGGCTGTGTCTGGGAGCCCAACCCTGGGGGGGGACCGGTAATAAAAAATAAAAAACCCGCCCTTCCACAGGCTTCTTCCAGAGGCCGCTGTGCAGGCCCGGAGCTCCCTGGGCGGTCCGTGACCAAGCGCGACGTGAAAGACGGGGCTGGAAGCTGGAACCAGGGACCCACGGCCAGGAAATGCACCTGGTGGCTGAGTCTCAGCTCTGCCGGGGAGTCGTGCACCCCCGGGGGGACCAGCACAGATCTCCCCCCGCGTACGGAACACGGCAAATCAAACTCACAGGATGGTGGAAAAGGAGACCCGTCACCAAAATCTCCGGTGTGCCCCTGGCAGGAAAGCCGGCAGGAAGTCAGTGCGGCGTGTCTGTAAAATACACGCCCGGAGGGAGCACCCAGCTCCCCCTCCCTCCTGCCGAGGCCCCCCTTCCGGGGCACCGGCCTCCCCGCGCCCCTAGCAGCTCTCCTGGAGGCCCCGGAGCCATCCTGCCTGCCCGGGCCCAGGCCGCCCCCTCCCAGCAGCTGTGCAACCTAAGCTGGCTCCAGTTCTCCACGGCCTGTGGTCCAACAAAATGCTCCGACAGCGGAGCTGGGCATCGTCAGGAGGGTACAATTAAGAGATTAGTTCAAGCGCAGCCTAAAGGGGCCTCGCTTCCTCTCTCGAGCATTGAGCGGGTGTCCAGAAAACGCCACAAGAGGCGATGGCCAATTTATATTCTAATCGGCTTTACAAAGGGCTCTGAGAGGCGCCGAGTTGCCCCCAGTTCCCACCACCTGTGATGCTGGAACCCCCTGAGCCCCGCACCGTTGTTAACATTCCAGCCGGGGTCCTGGACAATCCGAACGTCGCACCGTCTTGTGGTCAGGGTTCCCTTCCTCCCCTGGTGTAGATTTTCCATGAAGTCTGTGCTTGTGCAGGGGGCAAGCTTGTGTGTGCACATGTGTGTATGCACTGTGTGAATGTGAGAGGCACATGTGTGCAGGCACGTGTGTGCGTGTGTGCACATGTGTGCATGAATGTATATGCATGTGTGTGCGTGGGGGGGCATGTGTGTGCATGTGGAGAAATGTGTGTGCAAGGATATGTGTGTGCACATAAATTCATGTGTGCACATATAGATGTGTGTGCGGGCTTGTGTGTGTGTGTGCATGTGTGTGCATGTTTGTGTGGGAGGGAATGTGTGTGCATGTGGGGGGCACAAGTGTGTGCATGTGTGTGTTGGTTGGTTGGTCGATCTGCTCATGAACATAGACTTGAATTTCTTTCGAGAGCACAGGAACTACTTGGGCCTGACTCAGTTTCCCTGAACTGCTTAGCCGCAGAGGTGCTTATGTGCACGGCCGCCCAGGCAACTGCACAAACCCGCCCTCCTAACCCAGCTGGTGGAAGCCGCCTCACACCGCCCTTGGCCGTGGGGCAGCGGCAGGTCCCCACCACCGGCTGCGGCTCAGAGCCAGCGAGGACGCCACCGCTCTCAGCAGGACGGCCAGCCCCGGGGCGAGGCACAGCGGCGTCTTCTGCACCCTCTGCTCCCGTCGCTCCAGGCTGCTCCAGAGCGCGGTCAGGCGGGACAGCCGGGGGGAGGAGCCCCGTGAGGCTGCGGCTCGCACGGTCCGCGCGCTCCCTGGGCCACTGCCCTGCCCAGCGCGCCCGGCCCGCGGCTGGTGTCGAAGACGGATTGGCCATAAATCCCCCCTGGAGCCCCTCGCACCGGGGGAGCCACCAGACAAGCTTGTAACTCACAAGTGGTCAACGGCAAGGCTGGGGGGACCCCGGCACAGCGCTCGGCAGGTCGGAGCAGGGCGAACGTGAGGGTGGGCACGCTGCTCCCCGGCTGCCCCCGGCTGCCCCCCGGCTGCCCCCCTGCTGCCCCCCGGCTGCCCCCCTGCTGCCCCCCTGCTCAAAGCTTTCCAGAAGCTCCTGCCTCATTCAGCCAAAGCCAAAGTCCTAAACGACCGACGAGGCCCCGCTTGTCCTGGCCCCAGCTCTTCCGCCACCACCTCCTCCTACTCCCTCCACGCTCGGGACACTCCACACAAGGCAGCCAGGCACCCCCACCCCAGGGCCCTTGCGCCCGCTGCGCCCTTGGCTGGGAGCCCCCCCCCCATGCGCCCAGGTCTGTGTCCCGCAGGTCCTGCCTCAGGGCCGCCTTCCCCGATCACCCTTTTCTCAGCCCCGCTCTCAATTCCCGCCCGTCCACGGTCCTCCGGGGCCCTCGGCACCGGCTGCAGCCCCGTGGGTGTTGCTTACGTGTTGTGCTGACCGTCTGCCAGATTCTACTCGAATTTAAACCCTGAGGAGATGAGAATGGAGCTACTGACGGCTGCTGCCCAGGGCCAAGGACGGTGCCCGGAGGAGAGCGGGCCTCGATGCCCGGCTGCTGGGCCCCCCGTGCCTCGGAGGGGGCTGCGTGGAGGCGATCTGCCGAGGAAGCCGGACTGAAGCCCAAGGGCAAATTCAACGATGAAAGACACCTCATCAGGGGCACTATAGTGCCGTCTGCTGAGGACACAGACAGGCCCAAGGTCCCCCTCGGCCACTGACTGCAGCGCCGGCGGGAGGCCTCGGTTTCCCGTCCGTGAAAGCGTGACGCTGAGGCTGCCCACGCCGTCGGGGTTTTACAGGACGACGGATTCTCAGCGCACGGGAGGGCCCTCAACAGCCCCCCCCCCCCCCCGGCGCTGCGGCTGACCTCTGACCAGAGCTCCCACTTTTGCTCCCACCTGGTGGATGGGAAGGACCAGTGGACGGCCACTCACCCGCACCCCGACGGTCACCCTGGTGCCTGGGCCTCGATGACAGGCCTCTGTGAGCCGACGCAGGTGCCGCTGCTAAAGCAACCGGCGTGTGTCCTGTGGGGCGGAGGCCGGGCGGGGGGTCCCTGAGCATCTTTGATTTTTGCAAATGCTGTGTAAGGAGTAGGACCTGTTTTGAGACTGAGCAAGAGAAGAACATCTTGGTGTTGTTTTTCCTGTAGGAATTATTATTAGTAGTAGTTTAGTTGTTGTTGTTGGCTTTGTGGTTAGACCACTTTGTACTGTTCTAAGACTATTTAGAAAAATCATAGTGTTCTTATATCCTAAATCCACTAGCTCAATATATAGAGATGCACAGACTCCACGGGACAAGAGTGGAGACTGTGGGATCAGGGAGCGGGGCATGGAGAGCCCCAAGCAGCTCTGTGCACCATTTATACGGAGGGAGCACAGCCTGGAAGTGAGGACGGGAGGGAACCGCAAGGGTGGATTTGGTCACCTGGCAACACCCAGGTGATTACTGGCCAGAACAGAACCAATAAGAGATAGATAGAGATATAGATAGATAGATAGATAGATAGATAGATAGATGATAGATAGATAGATAGATAGATAGATAGATAGATAGATAGATAGATAGATGATAGATAGAGAGAGAGAGAGAGAGAGAGAGAGAGATGATAGATGATAGATAGATAGATAGATAGATAGATAGATAGATAGATAGATAGATATAGGTAGATAGATAGATAGATAGATAGATGATAGATAGATAGATAGATAGATAGATAGATAGAGATAGATAGGTAGATAGATAGATAGATAGATAGATAGATAGATAGATAGATAGATGATAGAGAGAGAGAGAGAGAGAGAGAGAGAGAGAGAGATAGATAGATAGATAGATAGATAGATGATAGAGAGAGAGAGAGAGAGAGAGAGAGAGAGAGAGAGAGAGAGATAGATAGATAGATAGATAGAGATAGATAGAGATGATAGATATAGGTAGATAGATAGATAGATAGATAGATAGATAGATAGATAGATATAGATAGATAGAGATAGAGATGATAGATATAGGTAGATAGATAGATGATAGATAGATAGATAGATAGATAGATAGATAGATAGATAGATAGATATAGATAGAGATGATAGATATAGGTAGGTAGGTAGGTAGGTAGATAGATAGATGATAGATAGATAGATAGATAGATAGATAGATAGATAGATAGATAGATAGATAGAGATAGAGAGAGAGAGAGAGAGAGAGAGAGAGAGAGAGAGAGAGAGAGATAGGTAGATAGATAGATAGATAGATATAGATAGATAGATAGATAGATAGATAGATAGATAGATATGATAGATGATGATGATGATGATAGATAGATAGATAGATAGATAGATAGATAGATGATAGATAGATATAGATGATAGATAGATATAGATAGATTGATAGATAGATAGATAGATATGATAGATAGATAGATAGATAGATAGATAGATAGATAGATAGATAGATAGATAGATAGATAGATAGATAGAAGGTAGGTAGGTAGAGATAAGCGTGAGAGGTTGGCTCAGGCCATCAGAGGGGGTGAGAGGGCCCACGACCTGCTGTCTGCTCTCTGGCAACCCAGCAGGGCCAGCGGCAGAGCCGTCCGAGTGCAGGGCTGAGTGGTTGACGGGAGGTGGGAGGGTGGGCGCCGGAGGGGCTCGGTCGGACAGCCTGGCAGAGAGTGGCCAGGCTCGCTGACAGCTCAGCACTCCGCCAGCGCGCCCGAAGGACCGAGTGAGGCTGAAAGAGGCTGGGAATGGGGGGCTGGGGGGAGCCCCATCGCCACAAAGACTGCCACTGTCCCTGGGGCTGGAGGACGACCCCACCCCCACACCACAAACCGCCTCCATCGCGGTGGAGACACTCATTCCCCTCCTCGTTCATCATGGAAACTCCCTGGAAACTCTCCCCACCCCCCTCGGACATCAGTCTCATTTGTTAAGGGGACCCCCTCACTGGGAGCCCTCCATCTCCTTCTGTGACAGTTCCCAGGCCCCTCGCCCGAGCCTCAGCCCGAGGCCACCTCCATCGGAGCGGAGCGGAGCCCGGCTTCCACCCGGGTCACCTGGGGACTGCGAGCATCTAGCAGCCACCCCAGGCCGGGGGACAGGATGGCAGGAGAGATCCAGCCGACGGCCTTGAACCAGGATGTTTGTGTAGGTTCCGAATGAAATAAACACACAGCATGCGGCCCACCAAAGGCAGGCTCCTTCCCTCTCCTGCAACAAACGGCTGATTAGGATCAATCACAGCTCCCGGGGCAGCGCGGGCCGGCGCGGGAGGGCGCACGCGGCCCAGGCTCTGAGGCAGCTGCTCTGCCTGTGTCCCAGGCCCCGCCAGGGACGGCGGCCACTTAGCCACGCTGGGCGCCCTGCCAGCTCTCGTCTTCATCTCTCCTGCTGCTCAGCTTCCCAGATAAGCCGGAAAGTCTGCTGCGAGGCATGGTGGCCATGGGAACTGTGCGTTCAGCTCCAGGGGGAGTGGGGGGCTGTCCACCAGGTGGGGAGCAAGGACACAAGGCCGACCTTCTGCAAGGGCACGAGTGTTGCTCATGCTGGAGGCGTCAGCAAGGATGGGAGCCTGGGGCTGAGGCTGGTTTCTTCCATGTAAAAGGGGCTGGGTGTCAGGATAACAGAGCAGGCGTGATGGGGTTTCTGGAGCTGGCCCTCAGTTCCAGCTGTGGCTCTTGCCAGCTGCGTGGCATTGGCCTCTCTCTGCCTCTGTCAAGGGGAGTTATAGCAGAGACTGTCTCGAGGGGATCCCCCATGCAAGCGTATGAATCACCAAGATGGCTCAATAACATTATCTGTCACACTGCTTGGCTCACTGTCCCCAAAGGTGCCCGCTGAGTAGGATCCAGGAGTCGGAAGCTCCTTTAGTCACCAGTAGGCACAGGGTTCCTTCCAGCATTTCCTACAGCCTTTAACACAGGGATGCTCCTTGCCTCTGTGTTGGTTGGGTGGCTCAGACACAACCGCTGCAGAGACAAGCCTTTCCAGAACACAGCCGGCCTCATGCGAGACGCTGTGGCCTGCTGCCCACCAGCGTGACTAAAGGATTCTCACAGCATGTCCTTCATGAGCGATGTACCAGGTCCAGATACAAGGTCAGTTATGTGCACTCACTCACGTGTACCTGTTTTTCCAGGTCCACCTTGCACAGCACCGACCTCAGATGCGGCAGGGCCATCATGGTCATCCTGACACCTGGTCCTACCTCCTATCTACCATATGTAGGTGGATAGATAACCATAGGATGGGTGAATGTCAGAGAATGGATGGATAACTACAGGATGGATGGATATCATAAGATAGACAGATACACATAAGAGGGATGGATGTGTATAGGACAATTGGATAGCCATAGGATGGCTGCCATAGGATGGATGGCTATCATAGGATGGATGTCTACCATAGGATGGATGTCTACCATAGGATGGATGTCTGCCATAGGATGGATGGCTGCCATAGGATGGATGTCTACCATAGGATGGATGTCTGCCATAGGATGGATGGCTGCCATAGGATGGATGGCTGCCATAGGATGGATGGCTATCATAGGACGGATGGCTGCCATAGGACAGATGGCTATCATAGGATGGATGGCTGCCATAGGATGGATGGATGCCATAGGATGGATGTCTATCATAGGATGGATGGCTGCCATAGGATGGATGGATGCCATAGGACAGATGGCTATCATAGGATGGATGGCTGCCATAGGATGGATGGATGCCATAGGATGGATGTCTATCATAGGATGGATAGGATGGATGTCTACCATAGGATGGATGGCTGCCATAGGATGGATGGCTATCATAGGATGGATGGATGCCATAGGATGGATGGATGCCATAGGATGGATGGATGCCATAGGATGGATGGCCACCATAGGATGGATGGCTATCACAGGATGGATGGCTATCATAGATCGGATGATATCCCTTGGATGCATGAATATCCGTAGGATGGACTGATAGCCATAGGATTAATAAATAACATAGAATGGATGGGTAACCATAGGATGGATGGATTTCATAAGATGGGCAGATACAAAGAAAATGGGTATATGTCCTTAGAATGGATAGATAGCATAGCTGAATGATACCCATTAGATGCATGAATATCCATAGGATGGACTGTTAACCATAGGATGAGTAGATAACACAGAATGGATGGAGAGCCATAAAATAAATGAATGCCCATAGAATGGATAGCTAGCCATAGGATGAATAGATAACAACAGAATGGATCGATGGACGTAAGATCAATAGACATCATAGGATGGTCAGATAGCATAGGATGGGTGGATATTCACAGGATGGATAAATAGCCATAGGATGGATGGATAGCATAGGAAGGGTGGATGTCCATAAGATGGGTGGATATCCATAGGATGGGTAAACAGCCATAAGATGGATGGACAGCCGTAGATTAATGGATGTCCATAGGATGGATGGATAGCATAGGAAGAATTGATATCATAGGATGGGTGGGTCTCATAGGATGGGTGGGTCTCATAGGATGGGTGGGTCTCATAGGATGGGTGGGTCTCATAGGATGGGTGGATCTCATAGGATGGGTGGATCTCATAGGATGGGTGGATCTCATAGGATGGATGGGTAGCATGGGGTTGATGAATAGCCCTCGCTCTCTGACACTCAGGTAGAACATTGCTACTCCTCTTGCTCAGGAGTGTTAGTGGCCTGGGCTGATCCAGCCTACTGTGTCACACCCTTTCTCCCCTGGCCTCACCTGTCTTCTGGCTCAGTGAAGGGCCCCCTACAGCCTCCACTGCACTGTCCACTGGCCAGGCCATAGGGCCACCTTCCAGGTTTCTCACTCTCACTCCTCTTCTGGATAAGCTCACACAGCTCCTCCAAGTCTCTGCTCTGTAGGTTCCCACAGCTCCTCCAGAAGGGCTGATATTTTTTCTCTTCTGTGAGCCTATAGCACTCACCACTGTGAACCCAGTTAGCTTTGCCTCTCTATGGTGAGGAATGGAGCGTGCTCTATTTATCTCTGCACCACACCACTGCTGAGTGCTTGGCACACAGTGGGGCCACAGTGTGGATTGATGGAGGATGGCTGGGTGGGTGGGTGAGTGAATGGATGGATGGATAGGTGAATGGATGCATTAATGGATAGATGAATGAATGGATAGAAGGATGGACAGATGGATTGATGAATTAATGGGCAGATAAATAAATGGATGGATGGACGGGTGGGTGGGTGGATGGATGGATGGATGGATGGATGGATGGATGGATGGATGGATGGATGGATGGATGGATGGATGAATTAATGGGTAGATAAATAAGTAGGTAAGTGGGTGGGTGGGTGGGTGGATGGATGGATGGATGGATGGATGGATGGATGGATGGATGGATGGATGGATGGATGAATTAATGGGTAGATAAATAAGTAGGTAAGTGGGTGGGTGGGTGGATGGATGGATGGATGGATGGATGGATGGATGGATGGATGGATGAATTAATGGGTAGATAAATAAGTAGGTAAGTGGGTGGGTGGATGGATGGATGGATGGATGGATGGATGGATGGATGGATGGATGGATGGATGGATGGGTGGACAGATGAGTGGATGCATTAATGGATAGATAAATAAATGGTAAGTGAATGAATGGATGGATGGGTGGTTGGAAGATAAATGAGTGGATGGGTATATGGACTAATTCCAGCACCATTAACCTTCATATAAAGCAGTAAGAAACAGGGGAGAGAAGGAACAGTCTCTGCTGTGGGATCTGAGGGTGCCTCTGATTGAGTCTCAGATCTCACACCCCCAGGCCAGCCTGCCCTCCCCCCCCCCCCGTGACTTTAGCCCACTTCCCTGACTTCTCACCCATCACCAACCATCATCTTCTCCTGCTCAGCTGGACACTTGACACTGACCCCCATGGACCTGACCCTGTCCAGTGACCCCATCATCAGAGCAGACAGTCTTGAATTTCAGACCCCTAGAATCACATCCCTGACTGCCAGAGCTTTAGCCCATTTTCCAGGGACAACGGCACTGAATGGGCCTCTTACTGACAAGGAGAAGAAGGAATAGAGTGAATGACAGGCCACCACGGTCACGCCCGAGCCCACGGTCAGGGGGACAAACCCCACTGCTGCGGGGTGGCAGAAGAGCAAGCAACGTAAGATGCCTGGGAGCACTTGGGAAGGACGCAGGAGAGATGCCTGGGGGAGGACATGCTTACTGGGTGTCTGGGAATGCCCCACAGAGATCCTTTAACGGCTCTCCAGACAGAGACTATTAACCCATTTCACAGGTGGGAAACGGAGGCTCCCAGAATGTGATACTAAATGGAAGATCCTCCAGCAAATAAGGGGTCAAACTGGAACTTAAGTCCAGGTCTCTCCGATTCTACAACCCCTCACAGAGCCCTGGCTGTGGCCCAGGGTGCCTAGGAGGGAAATACACAGGGAAGTGGTGAAGAGGGAGGGGGGATGCAGAAGGCAGGGTGAGCAGTGCCCTTTGCCCCCAAGGCACCCCGGCCTTTCAGCAGAAATCGCAGGGAGCCTGAGAACAAGCCTCCAGCTCTGAGCCTTTTCACGGGAGCAGTCCGGAGCTCACCAGGCAGCAGATGCCGGTTCCTGCCGCACCGAGATGGTGTTCGCCCGGCATGTGACAGCGATGAATAGCTTATTTCTCAGATCAGCCTATTAGAAATAATCATGCAGGCAACTGCGGGCCATTAATCTACGCTGGAGCCCAGCCTGCATGGGCGGGCGGGCACGGGGCCCTCAGGCCTCCCAGGCAGGGGTTCTGTGCACAGAGAACACAGCTATAGGGTGATGACAGCTAAAGAATGGCCCAAACAGTGTCCCAAGCAGGTCTGCAGGGGACCCGCAGCCTCGGTGACCACAGGGGGGGCCAGGCTTCCTCCTGAAGGGCCAAGGATGGCTCCATCTGGAAGCAGATCAGAGCCCATTATCTGTCATGGGTGATGGCAGGCAAGGGAGGGCACAGTGGCCTGAATGTGCTATCCCTGGGCCCAGTGACACGCCAGGGGCAGGAGGAAGCAGCCGCCCCAACAGGATGGGGCGTTTTGTCACAGCCATTGCAAAGCATCACCTGCACATAGTAATAGCTCAAAGGAGACGGCCTTAGTTTCATTGTGGTTTATAAATTCTCTATAGGCAACGCGCACCTGTTTGCCTGCCCCTGGGCAGACCGCTCCCACGCCCCCCACACGCCCTCCACTTGGTACCGCTCTCCTAGACAGGAGTGTCTGCCTCAGGGCACCGGCCCCTCCTTTCCCCAGCAGCCTCCTTCAGGATTAGCAGGGAAGGAAGGAGGCAGGGCCCACCTGAGACCCTGAGACCCTGAGACAGCAGAGGTGAGGTCTGGCTGGGGCTCCATGCCATTTCCTCAGTTCTGCAGGGGTGTGCAAGTGAGAGAGGGTTCATCCCAGTGTCTTTCCCCAGAGACCTTGGCATCTTGATTTAGTGACAAAAGCCAACCCTGCCTCAGCCTCAGGCGCCTTCAGGCTGGTGACAGTGAACTGCCTGCCTGCACTGTGTCCCTGCCACCTGAGCAGCCCTTATAAAGCAATTCCTGGAGTCCTATTTCAACCAATAGGACCGAGAGTTTTCCCATCCAATCAGAGCTGCGCACCATCAGCTTCTTCACCCGACAATCAGAGAGGCTCCATTCTGACCAATCGCGAGAGTGCCTTTTGGACCAATCAAACTTTGAGGATTTGGAGTCCTCATTTGCATGAGGATGAACCAATCAGGGACCGGGGTGGGGACTTCTGTCCATATAAGCCAGCTCCCCTTTGGCTGTAGGAGTGCACCTTCCCTTCCCACTAAAGTCTGAAGACTGTGTCTCTCCAGGTGGAGCTGAAAGAGCAAAGTCCCAGCAGAGGACAGAGAGGGATGGAGGAGAGCAGGGCAGGCGGAGTGGCCAGCAGGCTGGCATGGAGCAGGGCAAGGCGGGCAGAGCAGAGCAGAGCCGTGGGGCAAACAGCAGCAGAGCTGCCTCAGCCAGGGGCCTCCTCACCCAGGGCCACCTCAGCCGTGCTGTTCCACAGCCTTGCTGCTTCATAATCAAGCTGTAGCACAACTGATTTTTTTTTTCCAAGTTTTTTATTTTATTTTATTGATTGATTTGAGAGAGAGAGAAGAAGGGGGGAGAGAGAGACATGGACTTGTCGTTCCACTGATTTGTGCATTCATTGGCTCACTCTTGTATGTGCCCTGACTGGAAATCAAATCTGCAACCCTGGTACATTGGGATGACGCTCCAGCCAACTGAGCAACCCGGCCAGGGCTCAGCTGAGCTGTATCTCAATTGAGCTGTTTGCACGCACCCCAAATGGGGGATTCCCGTTGACATTGTTAATTGGTGCCAACGACCATAGGCTGACAGTCCCTAACCAGTTGTCCAAGTCTCCTTTCTTCTCGTCCTGATCACCCTTTCTCAAGGCCCCCATTAGCTCTTCACAGTGAAGGAAGGAAATTCAGGGTGAGAGTGACTGTAGGTTTCACAAAGACAGGAACTCCATTAGGAGAGAAGTCAGGAAGCCTGCAACAATGTATTCGTAAAGCCTGCAACAGTGTGTTTGTAAAGGCTGCAACAATGTATTTGTAAAGGCTGCAACAATGTATTCATAAAGCCTGCAACAGTGTATTCATAAAGGCTGCAACAGTGCATTCGCTTCCTTTTCAGAGAGTAGAAGGTGGGAGGAGATGGTGGGGCCAGATCAGCAAGGGCTTCTGTTTTGCTTTCCTAGTTGGGTTTACAGCCTCTCTCATTAGAAAGAGTAATGTGTCGCCCTTTCTGCATAAAGTCAGGGACAAACATGGAGTTCTCTGGTGATTTTTTTAAAGCTAGAAAATAATCCACTAGAGGAAAAAAAAAAATACAGCCTCGAATGGAGGCCTCTGTAAGCAATAAATCTGCTACCTATTGTAGTCTGTTTTTCTAAAACAAAAGTGACTGCAGCAAGCGATTTTTATTATTGCTCATATATTGTTTAAATATTTCATCTGGGAGACGCCGAGTGAAGAGAGACAATAGCCGGCCTGACACGAGATTTATTAGAGAAAGTTTTCACAAATATATTTGTAGGGGACGAAATATGTTTGTAGAGATTACTCCAGATTTACAGTGATTAATAACGGACCGGACGGCGCCGACACCCGAGGGCCTCCTCCCTGGCAGTCCCTGCCCAGGGCTGAGCCGGAATAGGGCACGGTGCCAGGGACCTCGGCTAAAATAATGGCGTTTACTGAACAGAACGAAATGAATACCAGCCTTTCCGCTCAAAAAAGTGCCAGGCTACTTCATTAGATGCTGACTAGCTAATGGGGTTCGGAGCCAGGAGGCATTCAGGGGGTTGATGAGGGCAGGGGCTCCCTGAGACCTGAGACTGGTCTTTCATCCCGGGTTGGGAGGAGGCGGCCGAGACGCGGGCAGAGCCCTGAGATGGCCTCGTAGGCCCCCCCTTTCTTTACTGTGATGGAGCACCTCTCGGTCCTGGGCCGATGCTGGAGCCCCCCCCAGGAGTGTTATCTTGACTGGAAGGTGAGTTCTGAAGGCAGCTAGTGAGCAAGCATGGCTGCTCACGCCG
This sequence comes from Miniopterus natalensis, assembly GCF_054644295.1. Classification (NCBI taxonomy): domain Eukaryota; kingdom Metazoa; phylum Chordata; class Mammalia; order Chiroptera; family Miniopteridae; genus Miniopterus; species Miniopterus natalensis. The sequence continues at coordinate 2,271,430 of NC_142089.1, forward strand.
CATGTCTGCGCGAAGATGGGAATCTGATTGCTCAGCCTCGGAGCTGCGAGGAAGGAGCTCCCTTGAGATGGTAGAGCCCGGGGTGGGAGCTCCTGCCTCCTCCCTGCAGACATACAAGCTCAGCGTCAGGACGGGGCAGCGGTCGCTCTGTGCAGAGCATGGACCGACCCTCCTGCGCCGGGCAGTCTCTCCCAGGAGGTGCCCAGCTCTCTGAGGAGCATGGACAGACCCTCCTGTGCCGGACAGACCCTCCTGCACCGGGCAGTCCCTCCTGTGCTGGGCAGTCCCTCCCAGGAGGTGCCCAGCTCTCTGAGGAGCGTGGACAGACCCTCCTGCGCCGGGCAGTCTCTCCCAGGAGGTGCCAGCTCTCTGAGGAGCGTGGACAGACCCTCCTGCGCCGGGCAGTCCCTCCCAGGAGGTGCCAGCTCTGAGGAGCAGGGCGGGGCGCACTTCCTCCCAGGCAGCTGGTCTCGGCAACACCATCCATCTTCTGGGACCAAGAGTTGGCTTAGAAACAGCAGCCTGTTTAATAAAACTCCCGAGTAGACCGAGGTCAACGCTAACAGGCTCCCAATAAACAGTCTGTAGATTGAATCTTATCGCCCCAGAAGGGCGAGGGGGCCTTGTTGAGAAGCGACAGCCTTGCCCATCTGCCCCACAGTGACAAATGGCTTGCCGTCCATCAAGCGCGGCGCTAATGAAGACGCCCCTGCCGCCGGTGGGCCGGGTGGGCCGGGTGGGCCGGGCGGCGGTCTGCATCGAGCTCCGGGAGCAGGACCGGCGGGGTTTCCAGCCTCCCCAGCCCGTTGCCATGGAGAAGGAGCCGGATGGTTTCGCGCGGCTGTGCGATGTCTCCCCCGAGACGCGCCGTGACAAGTTGGACTGGAAGCGGCGAATGAGAAGCTATGATCTTTAAACCGCAGGAATCAGTGATTGATCGCGCGCCGGGCCGTAAACAGCTCTCCGCGTTCCAGCGCGCGTGGGGCTCGCGAAATGAGACAATCCGTCTGGGAGCCGTGCGCAGCTCCGCCGCCAGCTCCGCGGCCTTCCGCCCTTCCAGGGTGTCCTGGGCGCAGCGGCCTGGACCCTGCCCAGGCCAAGCCCCACGGGGGCCGCCGAGTGGGACTCCCGGTGCTCTGTAAATAAAGGCATCCGCCTGCCTCTCCTCACCGGGGCCCCAGCCAGGTCGGCTTGGCCTCACTGGAGGACACGGGCTGGGTGTTTGGGGGAAGGGGGGGCCCACAGAGACGTCGGTCCCTGGGCCTCCCACCTGGGAATTCTTTCTTTGTTTTTAATCTGCCACTTTTTAAAATATATATGTCTTCAGTGATTTCAGAGGGAGACAGGGAGAGGGAGAGAGAGAAACATCAATGATGAGAGTCACTGATCGGCTGCCTCCTGCACGCCCCCGACTGGGGATGGAGCCCGCACCCCGGGCCTGTGCCCTGACTGACCGGGAATCGCACAGCAACCTCGATGCTCAACAGCTGAGCCAGGCCGGCTGGGCCCCCCGGGAACTCTCATCTCCTGGCCAGGCCTGGGTGAGTCAGGACATTCTATGCCCAGGCTGGAGCGGCTTGGGGTCCTGCTGACCCTGCAGGGACCGTCCCTCCCAGGGCTCGCCAGTTCCCAGACACTAAACCACTCATCTGCGGCTTCAGGTGCCATTAGACCTTGCAAGTTGAGAGGACAGACGTCGGAGCGGAAGCCCCGACCGGGCAGGTGCACGGGGCAGTTCGAGAGCCAGAACGAGGGCTTTGCGACGTCGCCGGTCAACATCAGAGAGTGGGGGTGCAAAACCTCGAGGCGGGAGGCGGTCACGCAGAAGTGAGATGTGGCTGGAGAAGGGGTCAAGCTCCCGTCCTGACCTGGGTACGTACATTCACCAAAAAAAATAATAAAATGAAAAAAATCCCAAAAGAACGTTCACGGCATCGCCACGGGTAGTGGCCCCGGCGGGAAGCAATCGCGCCGTCCATCGGCGAGAAGACCGACGACTCGGCCGTGGCCCGTGTCTACAGCAGCGAAGAGAGAGCCTGTCGCTCCCTCTGCGGAGAGACGTGGATGAATCTCACAGACGGGGTGTTAAATCAGAAAAGCCAGGCAGGAAAGGGTACACGCTGCACGGCTGTCTTCATGTGACGTTTGAGAAATAGGCAGAGACGAGCTGATCGTGCTAGAGGTCAGCCGGCGAGAAGGTGGGGGTGTTGATGCCAGGCGGGGGGAGGCTTCCGGGGGCTGGGTCTGAGCTGCGGCCTGGTCCTCGTGGGCTTGCACAGCTGTGTTTGCCGCATAAAATCCATTGAGCTGCGCAGCTGGTTCACATCACCCGCGTCTGTTATATTTCCTTTAAAAAAGTTGACAAAAAACCCTCCCGTGTTCTGCACCCCGGTGGCCCCATGCACCACACTGGGTTTTTTGGGAACAAAGCCAGAAAGGGCCCTGAGCATCGTCTTGTGCATCCAAAGTTCGCCGGTTCGATTCCCGGGCAGGGCCCAGGCCCAGGCTGCAGGGCTCGGTGCCCAGCGTGGGGTGTGCAGAAGGCAGCCCATGGGTGTTTCTCTCTCTCCGCTTCCCTCTCCCTTCCGCTCTCTGTAAAATCAATAAAAGCATATTAAAAAGAAATAAAATAAAATAAACAAAGCTAGAAGGGAAGGCAGCTCTATATTTTCAATCTTCGAGCGTTCATTCAGCCAGAATCTCCCTTCCCTGGGACTCGGCTCTCCCGTGAAGGAATTTTCCTTCCCTTGCCTGAACGCGCTGGTCAGACCATCCGCGGGGAGCCAAGCGCAATCGCCGGCGCTTCGCTGCGTCTCCAGAGGCTTTTTCATTTGCATCAGTGCCTTCGATCGATTAAAAACGAGGTAGCCTTTGAGGAATTGTTAACTAAAGTTTCAATAAATGTACAGTTGACTCTTAATTATGACATAACGTCAGTCCATCGTTCTTATCGCGTAGCTCACGGTGGCGTTGCGTGGCTGGGCTCTCGCCCGGGGTGGGGGAGACGGTGTACAATTGACCCGCAGAGTTTTCGCAGCCAGCAGCATGGTGACCACCAGAGGGAAGGGGTGGAGGGAGGAAGAGCACCACACCCTTCACCTTGAGGAGCTCACACTGGAGTTGGGTGCAGAGGGACCTCAGGTCAACCACCATGTGTCTGAAAACCAAATGCAGCTGCAGACACGCCAGCCAGGAGCTGGCAAACTCGGCCCAAGGGGGCTCAAGTCCTTAGCTCTTGCTGGGCCGCCAGCCCTCTCCCCCACCCAGCTGTATCCCAGCCGCACCCGAGGCCCCACCAACAGCTGCTCCCCCAGCACCCATCAAGGGGTCTCAGGGAAAGGAGCCTCAATAACCACTCTGGTTTTAGGGGGTCGATAATGCGCCTGGCAGGGACCCCAGACGGATGCAGGGAGGTCACGGGCACTGCTCCTGCAGACCTGAGGGCTGGTTTTTCTCGGAGAACTCGGATGGGCTGACCAGGCATTTGTGACCGGGCTTCCAGGGGGGCCAGATTCCTTCTGGGATGACAATGTAATGATCCCTGGTGCTCTTTTAAAAAGGAAATCCCCTGCCAAGCTGGTGTTGCTCAGTGGTTGAGCGTCAACCTATGAACCAGGAGGTCACCGGTTCGATTCCCAGACAGGACACACGCCCGGCTGTGGGCTCGACCCCCAGTGGGGGGCGTGCAGGAAGTAGCCGATCGGTCTCTCTCCCTCTCCCTTCCTCTCTCTGAAAGCAATAAAAACATATTTTTTTAAATTTTTTTATTTTTTTTAAAAAGGGAAGCCCCGGGTAGGATCTGTCTGAACGTCCAGCGCGTGGGAGCACTGGGCGGTCTGTGCAGGGCCATCATCCTCAGCACAGTGAGCCCCGTCTGCCCCACGGTGCCCTGCCCGTGGGCGCTCGGAGCTGCGCCTGGCGCACTGACAAGGTGGCACGCTGGGCCACCTGCGTGGAGCACCCCTGGTGAAACACGTTAGGGCAGATGAACAGTTTCTGACAGTACCTTTAAGAGGCTTATGTCTCAGTTTTGTGTTTCCCCAAACACTTGGTACAAAGATCTCGATAAGATGTCTCGGGAGTGATGTCAGAGCCCCCACACTGCCCCCCCCCCCCCCCGGCTGCCCGGGAGGGACAACGTCAGCGCAGAAGTTTCAGGCTTGTTTTGGGCCTTCGGGTCTCAACGGCACATAGTTTGGCAGGTGACACAGGGCCCCCCTACACCGATGTCCGGAGCTTTGGCACGTGCGCAGATGAGCCTGCCCTCGGCCGCGGGGCACCGGGGCACGCGTGTGCTGAGTAGGGTGAGAGAAAGTGGTGGGACGGACAGTGAACTGCAGGCCCAGCCCGGGGACTCCATGCCTGCAGCCTCACCCCCTTCCCGCGACGGCACCGCCCTGGGCCTGGCCCCGCGGCGTGCTCTGGCCAATGGCACGCAAGTAGGTGACCCACAAACCCAGCTTGGAAAGCGCTTCAGCCGCTGGGCTGTTTGGCTCTAGGGCCCTGTCATTCCTGTGCTGACCTGCTGTTCCCAGGAAGAGGCCGGGAACGTTCGGAGACTTGCTCAGCCGAGCCCGACATGGAGCCGAGCCCCAGCTGCCCCGAGAGAGCCCATCAGAACCCAGAGAACCAGAACCGACAGGAGAGAGAGAAAGAAATAGGTATTCTATCTATAATGTATATACATATATCTCTCTCTATATACAGGGTGTCCCCAGTGGGGGATTGTACATTGACACACATTTGCAAAAAGCCAATTGGCCCTATGCATTGAGAGGTTTTAAATGTCATTCCCCGGAGAGGTGTCTACCCTAAGGAAGTAAGGAAGGAATTACTGGGCAGAGAAATCATGCCTGGCCTTGTACCTGCTGGGACTCCAGGGGCCATCGCAGAACCCAGGTCAGCGTGAACACGCGCACACAGAGAGCCGCGCGGGAAGATGTTTTTATATATGTTTGTACTGATTTTTAGAAAGAGGAAGGGAGAGGGCGAGAGAGAGAAACACCCATGAGAGAGAACACTGATCGGCTGCCCCCTGCACGCCCCCTTCTGGGGACCGAGCCCACAACCAGCGCATGTGCCTGACCGGGAATCGAACCCGCTACCTTTTGGTATATGAGGCGTCGCTCCAGCCAGAGCAAGGAGAAATACTTTTTAAACATGTTGGGAAAACTCACTCGGGATAGGGGGAAAGAAACAGTAACCTGCGGTCAGGAGGAGACACCGCGGACGGGGCAGCACTAACCCGAGAATGAGCCGCAGCTCCTGAGGGCGCCGAGAACGGGCCTGGAGGCCAGGTGCGCGGGGGACGCGGGGGACGCGGGGGGGACAGCGGCTCCGCTCTGTGCAGCGGGGCCTCAAGACGCGGAGCCCACGGGGTGGCGTGGGAGCGTGTGACCCGGCTCCTGCGAACCACCCGTCAAAGGTGACATCAGCAGGTCCGATCCGAGGCGCCCGTGTCGTTGAGACCGTGTGGGGGAGTTTGCCTCCTGCAGGCTGGCAGCTGGAGAGACAAGTTCCCGATGCCCGAGGTTGGGAGCACGGCTGCTGGGGACTGACCGCCTGGGTCCCCAGGGCGCGTCTGCCATTTCCCCAGGTGCGACCTGAGGAGGCCATGCCTCAGTTTCCTCACCTGTGACATGGGACTAAAAACTGCACCAGCCCCCATAGGCGCACCTGACGGTGAACCAGGTGAACTGGTCTCTGGTCCTTGATGAGCGCCTGCCACGGGGCCGCAGGGAGCCGCGGGGAACCGCGTCCGACAGAGGCCGGCGGGGCTGAGGGATGGAAAGGGCGGGAGCCCTGCATGTGCTCGGGTCTCCTGGACTCCGCACGCCTTGTCTGTCCCCCGGCATCTCCCGGAACACGCGGTCAAAGGCCCGAAGCGGAGGTCAAAGGGCAGCTCTCTCTCCGGGCAAAGCCAACTTCTTCACTGCGGAGGGATCCCAAGGCGGGAACTCTGGCCTTGGGTTGGGTCATGAGAAGGCGGCGGCCCCCGGGACCGTGAGGGCGGGCGATGACCAGCTCCACCGAAGACAGACCGCATTTAGGTCCTAAATACGCGAATCTCAGCAGGGAGGGTGTCAGTTTGCAGAAGAGAGTCCTTGTTATTTTAGGGTTAATAATTGCAGGCTTATCTTCTCCATGAACTCCCCAGCAGCAAGGCTCCCCCCAATCTGCCCTCCCTGCCTGGCACCCAGAGCCAACGCATCCTCAACGCGGCGCTGCAAAGACCGGCTAATTATGATGCCGTCGTGTGCCCTTATTTTATACTCTGTGTTTCCTTGTTTGTTGAGGTGAAAATTGCAGGCCTATTATTAATTCATTAAGAAACATAATTTCATGCAAAATAATGGGCTCACCCTCTATTAGGCTGAGGTGGTGCGGTGATTAGAGCCTCGTCGGGAAGGAGCTACGAGCTCCCGGGGGGGGGGGGGCTTAGGAGCTGCTCCATTTCTCTTCAGTCAGGTCCGCAGGCCGGACGCGGGGACCAGGGTCCTGGATTTCGGGCACATTTCCGGTTCGGATCTGCGCTATTCAGCAGGAGGAAGAGGCTGGGGAGGGTGTTTCATCGCACTTGCATCCGGTTGGCGGGAGGTGAGGTGCCTCTGGGCCCGGTGCTGCGGGACAGGGTTCCTCCGCGTCCCGTGAGCTCTTGGCGGAGAGAGAGCGAGTGTGTTTCTAGTTTATGTGAAAAACTGAGACTTCGTTGTCGATGGATGAGTGGCCGGTAAGGACCCGGTCAGGAGGTAAAGCCCAAGAAGGCCTCATACTGTCTTCAGCCCTCGGACGGCTGGCCCCAGATCCTCCCCGCCGAGCCCCTAGCTGCCGGCCCTGGGACCCCTTTCCGAGACCTTTGGGTGCTCTCCTGAGCCCGGAAAGCTTGGGGAAGCCTTCGCCACTCCAGGGTCGGCCCGGGCACCAACCCCCTGCAGCAGCCTGGCCGATGTTGTCAGGTCAGGACGGGTGTTAAACTCTCAGGCTCGAGCCCTGGCCAGTGTGGCTCAGTGGGCTGGGCATCATCCTGAGCACCCAAAAGGTCGCTGGTTCCGTTCCCAGTCGGGGCACATGCCCAGGATGTGGGCTCCATCCCCAGTCGGGGGTGTGCAGGAGGCAGCGGATCAATGACTCTCTCTCTCTTCCTTCCTCTCTCTAATAAAAATAAAAATATATCAAGTTTGAGGACACTGAGGGATGGGCATTTTCATGTCACCATTTTTCTTCTTAAAAAAACCTTCATTCGATGTTTGCAACCTTTGCCCGTTGGACGTAAGGTCCCTTCTAACAAAGAAGACGGTAAATGGACTCGAGGAAAATAGCAGAAAGGCTCCCGAAAACCAAGTGGGCAGCAAGAGAGGGGCGGCTCCCCTGGGTGTGAGGGTAACCCACGGGCGCAGGGCAGGAAGGGAAGGCGAGGGGCAGGCGGGGAAAGGCAGGCTCCGCCAGCTGCACCGAAGCGGGGCACCTCGCGGTGTGGGCCAGCAGCGTGGGCTGGCGGCGTGGGCTGCAGCGTGGGCCAGCGGCGTGGGGGCTGGCGGTGTGGGCCGGTGGTGTGGGCTGGTGGCGTGGCCCCGTGGCGTGGGCCGGTGGCATGGGCTACAGCGTGGGCCGGTGGCGTGGGCTGCAGCGTGGGCCGGTGGCGTGGGCTGGCGGTGTGGGCCGGTGGCGTGGGCTGGTGGCGTGGCCCTTCTGTTCTACACTCACGCTCCATTTTTTCTCACTCAAATGGTTGATCTTGTGTTTCCTGAGGATGCGTTTCCAGGACCCTCGACCTCGGTTTGGTTCCTCTTCGTGCGTATCGGAGACTCCTCGGCTTTTCCTGGGCCCGGGGCTCTCCGGGCTGCATTCGTCTGTAAGCGCACGTGGCACCCTCTACACGGACGTGAGGCCTCAGCGCAGACTGTGCCCAACAGCCGTGTGACCCCGGGCAGCTCACTTCACCTCTCTGAGCCTCAGTTTCCCTGGTGCAAACAGGGGCCGGAGGGCCCGGGGTCCCCAATCTCCCAAGCTCATCGGCTGAGGCATATTGGAAAAGCCAGCTGACTGACACAGAGCATTTTCATGAGTAGAACTTGGTTTTGGGTGCCCAGGGGCCTGGGCACAGTCGCCCATCTTGCTCCAACGTAAGTGATGCCTGGAGGCCTCATGCTTCTGGAGGAGCCTGCGGTGTACCCCGCGGGGGCCCCCTTCGGAGCATCTGTCCCGCATGGCTGGGAGGAGCCCCTCCTCCGGTCAGTCCAGGAGGAAGGAGGTGCTCACGCTGGGCCCCCCTTGCCCTTCACCCTCCACACAGGCATCAGAGTTTAACTGTCCTCGCCAGGGAGAACCCCCAGGCCCCCCGAAGCTCTGGACCGTTCCGCCGCCCGAGCCCCAGCCCACACCTCTCCATCGCTGTTTTGTACAAACACCAATAGCTTTGAACAGGAGCAAAGCGGGAGCGGGGGCGCTGGCGGAAGCCGGCCCAGCAGCGCGAGGTCCCGCTGAGCCTGTGGGTGGCGGAGCCGCAGGGAACACGGGGGGGGGGGGGGGGGTGCCCGGGCCGCTGAGGGTGGGGGCGGCGAGCAGGCAGCTTCCACAGGGGCGAGCAGAGGCCGGGCGCAGCGGGGAGCTTGAAGGAGCTGCCTGTCTGCGGGGCCCCTTCCCGCAGGGCGGCCCATGGCCAGCTGGTCCGCAGGGCACAGGGGTTTCCTCAGGCCCCCGCCCCCCCCCCGCCCGCTGGGAGCAGGCCGCAGGGTGGAAATGTGGCCAAACTCGGGCAGGAAGCTGGGCAGGGAACGTCCATCCTAAAGAGCAGGCAGGAGCCCCCCATGGTAACGCCCCCGAACCTCGCTGGTGGCCCCTCGGGATCTCACCGCATCCCCTCTGACGCACGGAGCCGCTCGGCCCAGCAGCCAGCGGAACAGAGAGGGCGAGTCCAGGCCCAGAGCCCCACAGCCTTGCTTTCAACCTCACTCCAGCTGCATCCGGCTGTGCAACCTCGGGCAACTCGCATCCCCTCTCTGTACCCCCAGATGCTCCCGCACGAAGCTGGGTTATAGCAGGATTTTCATGAGGCACTTGGCCCACAGGAAGGTCTGAATTACCATCAGCCCGTAAGCAAGCATACCCCCTTCCTCTACAAATGCACACTGCGGGGGGGGGGGTCCTTCCGGCCTCTTCCAGCCTCAGGTGGCCCTGGGCCTTCCTGGGCTCAGAGCTGCGTCACTCCTGTCCCTGCCTCGATCTCCGCATGGCCTCCTCTCCGTGTGCCTCTGTCTCCTATAAGGAAGACGCCCGTCATGCTGGCTCAGGGCCACCCTGATGACCTCACCTGCACTTGATCACAGCCGCAAACACCCCATTTCCAAACCGGGTCACATTCCCAGGTACGGGTTAGGATCCCACATGACCTTTAGGGGGCACAGGGCGACAGGGCGTGGAGGGAAGGGGCTTGTTTCCGGTTGACTCGCACGGAGGGGACATGGTCCAGGGCGTCCGGCACATGCGCCCGGCTGTGCCTGCTGGAGGTGACGGTCCCGCCTCTCCTCTCACTCCCGCTGCGCGACACAGGTGTTGTGGTCGGGACCGGGACCCACGCGGCTCTGTCACCGGCCGCTGTGATTTCTGTGGGGAGATAATCTCTCCGTCTCGTTTGCTCGGAGACACGGGGAATGTGCCGCGGTCAGCTCCGGGCCGCCGGGATCTCCCTGTGGCTCGATGCATCTCGCGGCTGCGGGGGTCTGAGCAGTTCTCAACCTTCCCGAGCTTCTGCTCGGCTGCTCCCCGAGGTCAGGTCCTTCTGGCTCGGCCGTCACTGAGCCTTTAGATGTTGAATTTAACCTCACTTGGTATTCATGGCAGCGTATCTGGAGTTTTGCTTGTTTTTGTTTTGGGGAAGGACAGAGAAAATCAACAAGGGTGCCGGGCTCGGCCCCCGTCACCCCTCCTTGCAGACTGCACCCAGAAGCCGGCGGGCGCGCCTTCGACCCGGGAAGGAGCACCCGGTCCGCACCAGGCCAGATGCCTCCGGATCTCTCTTCATTTAGCTGAAGAACAACGACAGAGGGTTTTTTCCTTCGCTACCAAAGCTCGTTGTCTTTATATTTAATGAACTGTTCTGCTTTTATTCAGTAAATTGAGCAACGGACTCCCTGCACCTCACAGCGGAACCCGGGGACCGGGGGTAAAGCCTCGTGCTTCAGACTCTCCCCGCTTTCCGATCCCAGCGCGGGTTTATTAAGAGCAAAGACCAGGAGTTGGGAGACCTGGGTCACCATACGGGCTGTGCCGGGGAGTCGCTGGGGGCCTGGGGGGGGCCTGTCACCTCTCTGTGTCCTTCGCACGAACCACGCAGGAATGGGTGCTGTATTTTACCCGGCGTGGGCCACGGGGCACGTCAGCTGCAAGGCGAGGGGACAGAAACCCGACCCGACCAGGGCGCACGGGGTGACGGATCCTGAGGACCCCGAAGCGAGAGGTCGCTGTGTCTTCAGCGAGACCTTCACACGCCTGCCCCGCACCTGAGGACCAGGTAACCGCCCAGAGCCACGCCCCGGCCTGGGGAAGCTTGTGGCCCAGGGGAGATGGTCTCGATGCAGGTGCCGGACTAGACGATCCTCCCGGCCAGGCGACCAGACCTCCTTCCAAAGGCCAGGGCTCGTGTGGAATGAACGCGAGAAGGGCGGGGCCACGGGCGCGAGGGACAGAGGCGGCCCGGAGAGGCGCGGCGAGGCTGCAGGACACCTACGGCTCTCAGCCCGCTGTCTGGGCGTCTGAGCAGCCGACCTGCTGCCGCAGAGAACACTGCTGGACTCTCCATCCCACCCGGGCACCTGCCCCGGTGTCGGGGGCGGGGACAGGCACGGTGTCCCCCCCACACCCCGCACCCGGGAACCAGCGGCAGTGCCCAGTGGGAATGGGGAAGGAGCAGGCATCCGACGTCGCCAGGACTTGGCGCTGGGAGGGTGGTGGAGTCACCCACGGAGCTGGGCGACGGTGCCCTCGCAGCCTCGCTGCTCCATCCTGGCTGGTGCTTTCCCCTCACAGGAAACCTCAGGCAGAGGAACTACGTGTCTGGAAAGAGGTCAAGCCCAGCGCCTGGCAGAGGGGACGCTGTCCCTCCCTCCTGGGCGGAGGCGGGATGCCCATCTGCCCCTCACTCTGTGGATGAGGCAAGAGGCTCAGGGTGGGACGGGTCTTTCTCAGGGTCTCCGCCAGGTACCAGGGGAGTTGACACTCGTCCCAGGTGTCTGGGTTCTCCGTCCGGTGCTCTTTGAACCCCACAGCGGGTGGGTGGATGCCCCAGACGCACCTCCCTGGGTGCCCAGCTCCGTGGCCGACCAGCTGCGCCCCCATGACGTGACAATGCCCTGTGGCACCTCCTCCGTTCTGAGTGCGGTGAGCGTGCAAACACGGATGCGAATGCCCAGCACTCTGCTCTGGTGACGAGAGACGGATGCTGACTCCGACTGGATGAGGGAGAAGGGGCGACTGTATCTGGACCGTCCAGGGGCCTGTGTCTCTGCCCCTCCCTTCCATCCCTCCCCTGCCTCTCTCCGGCCCTCCTCCTCTCCCCTCTCCCCTCTCTCTCCCCATCTCCCTTCTTCAATCCTCTCCATTTTATTTTGTTCCCAGACGCTTGCCTCAGGTGACAGAATGGCTGCCATGGCTCCAGGCTTCCACCCTCATAGCTCCAGATACAGAGGTTCTGTCTCCCAGTGATTCCTACAGAAACCCCGGGCATACCCTGCTTGGCACAGACAGGCCCCTGAGCCAGTCGCGTGGCCCAGGGGATCGGACATGCCGGCTGGCTCGGCCCATTCACTCGAGTGGCGTCCACTCCAGCCAGAGCCCATGGACACCGGGCGAGGGCATTCCCCACGGGCCGGGGCTTCACTGTTATGAGGAAAGTTCACAGGAAAGCCGGAGGGCAAAGCACAAAGCCCTGTATCTTATAATTAATCTCCGGTTCTAAATTCTTAGGAAAATATCAGGATATTGGAGAGATCGTTTACTTAAAGAAACATAGTGTTTAATTTTAAATGTAATCCTTCAAAGAACTAAGTAAGAATCAAAGAGGCGAACTCCCGAAATGTTCGTAACCGCGCCGTTTCAACAGCAGGACGCGCGTTCCGGCCCAGCCACCATCTGTCAGGCGTCGCCACCAGCCTCCCAGCTCGGCCCTCGGAGCGGCTGCCAGTCAGGACGGCGGCACCGCAGACACGCCCGCGAGAGAGCCAAGTGAGCGCATGAAACAAACGTGTCTGTGCCGTGTGTACACACGGCCCAAAGCCCAGGGCTCAGGGCGGAGACCGGGAGGGGTCGTAGGAAAAAAATGAGAGGCTGGCCATGCGTCGGCTCGGCAGCTGTAGGTGGTTTTTATTTCATAAGTGGCTGAAATAAGAAAGAAACAGGACGCCTGGATCCTGCACAGTGGGAGCCTTGTCTGGGCTGGAGACTTGCTGGGAGCCTGTGACCCTCTCCCCGGGCCCTGGCCCCCGAGGCTGTCCCTCCCGTCCTGCTCTCCAGGGCTCGGGGTGCAGATAGCCCTCAAGGTACGGTCTTGTTTGACTGGGGCCGCTGCACTGTGGCCATGATTGGGGCTTGTTTGTTACTGCGCCCAACCAGGGCCGGCCTGACTAATTCCGTCTCCCGATCGAAGCCTCGTTTCTCCTCCTGAGCCCCTCGCAGCCACTGGGGTGGGCAGGACTTTGAGACTGGGCCTTCTCAAGACACTTCACGTCTGGCTATTTTCCACGGCCACCACTAAGCTCATGGGAAAGCGAGGGAACTGGACCCCACCCCCCAGGCTCTGGCCACGCTCACATCCCCCCGGCTGCAGGGTTCTGCCCCAGGTCTTCCCTGTCGCAGGCAGCCCAGCCAGCCTCTCGCCTTTAGGCTTTGCCAGGTGAGCGTCGGCTCCAGTCCTGGGCTCTACAACCCAGGACTCAGGTCAGATTCTCCCGGGAGCCCTGTTACCACCAGCAGCTGTGATGAGTGGCAGCCTGGGGAAGGGGGGTCAGTGTGGCTCTGAGGCACAGAGACTGGCAGGGTTGTCCCGGGCAGCACGCCCTGCCTTCCTGAGGTAGCCTTCATTGGATTGGGCGCTCTGACCCGGGGAGAGGTGGGGCGAGGCCAACCCCCCCCTCTGATCCGTCTCCAGAGCTTCTCATCTTCTCTATGTACACTGGAGGCGGGCGACAGGGTCGCAAAACCAGTTTCATTGCCCCTTAGAGTCCTGCGTGTGCTGTCCGCCCAACTTCTCCTTTGAACCTGGGGATGCTTATCATCTGTTGATCCCACTTCTGGGGCCTCCCCTGGACCCCAAGATGACGCGGAAAGTCCCTCCAACACCAGTGTCCTGTTACCCCTGGCGTTGTTGCTGCTAGTCTCTGTTTTAGACGTTGAACTGCTAATATATGTTCTGTGGGGGAGACACCAAGGCTTTTTAGCAATTTAATTCAGCCTGAAAGACAAGAGGTGATGTCACCTCCACTTAACTGGTAATCACCATCATTATATCGACAACCCAAACATGACAGCGCCCTCAAGAATCCTGAGCCGCCACTTGTTAAACAGGTGCCAGAAGGAGGCTGCGACTTAGATCAAAGCCGGGGTCATGGTCCTGCTGCTCCAGGTCTCACGTGCTCAGGTGTGTTCTGCTCTGTTTCTCAGTCATTCTCTAAATGTCCTCATGTGCCTCTGACCTGGAATCTTTCCTGTGTTCCCCTCTTTCTTCGATGAACTGTCTCTATTCCTGTGTGTGTGTGTGTGTGTGTATACACACATGCATGTATATGTGTGTCTGTGCCTGTTTTTTTTTCCTAATGTGAAAAAAATGTATTTCTAAAAACACCTAAACTTTCTAACCTGAACCATGAGTCACTCAGAATAGACAATTAATAGTGATGATGATGGTGATGATGGTGATGATGGTGATGATGGTGTTGATGGTGATGATGGTGATGATGGTGTTGATGGTGGTGATGGTGATGGTGGTGATGGTGGTGATGATGGTGATGATGGTGATGATGGTGATGATGGTATAGTGATGATGATGGTGGTGATGATGGTAGTGATGGTGGTTATGATGATGATAATGATGGTGGTGGTGATGATGATGGTGGTGATGATGATGATGATGGTGATAACAGTGATGGTGGTGATGATGATGGTGGTAATGATAGTGATGATGGTAATAGTGATGATGGTGGTGGTGGTGATGGTGGTGATGGTGATAGTGATGATGATGATGGTGGTAACAGTGATGGTGGTGATGGTGATGATGATGGTGATGATGGTGATAATGATGGTAATAGTGATGATGATGGTGATGATGGTGATAGTGATGATGGTGGTGGTGGTGATGATGGTGATAGTGATGATGATGATGGTGATAACAGTGATGATGATGGTGATGGTAGCTAACATCTGTGCAGAACTTGCTGTGTGACACTTGAGGCTGAACCCTTTCCATGCAACATCTCATTCACCCCATGAGACAGACACCAGGACTAGCCTCCCTTATGAGCAGAGACACAAGTGCTTAGGAAATTTTCTCAAGGTTATGCAGCCAGTCCTGAGAGCTGAAAAGCTCTGGAGTGATCTGTGGAAGAAAGTACGAGAAGCCCTGAGTGCCCTTCTAGGAAGTGTTGGGACTGAGGTAAGAACACCTGCTCCTGCAGTGTGTTGCCAGCAAGGGGGGGAAGCTCCCATCAGAGGTCACAGGTAGGAAAGGAAGAGGGGTGACTTAGGGAGAAGTGAGAGAGGTAAGGAGCCCAGGAAGCTGGCGCAAAGGTGGGGCAGACGAGACCAGCCGACGGGAGGAAGATGGGACCACCAGCCCCCCTGGGGAGGGTTCAGCTTTTTCAAACACTCTGTGCAAACCCCCGCCGCTCAGGGAGGTAACACCCAGCTGCACAAGGGCTGCTAACAAGGATGGAGGCTGCCGAGAGGAGTCCTCTTAGCAGTCGCATGAACAGGTAATTTTATTCTGTGTCATTAGCAACCACACTTCATGGGATTAGAGAGCCCTGCAAAGCCTATACTTCACGCTCCGGCTGGAAAATGCTGTGCGCCCAGAAGCAGGAGGCCAACGACAGTGACAGCCCCACCGCTTCGAGCAGCCTTCCCTGGTCAATAGGGCCGGGTCCCTGGCATCCCTAACTGGATTTAAGCACTTGTCAATAGGCTGCTGGCCTTTTCACTAAAAATGCATACCCAGTGCGGTCAGGAGACAGACTGCAATCCAATAAACCAGCAGCCCCAAAGTCAGCAAGATCATAATTCGAAAATTATCCCCCCCACTCTCAGTCTATTTCACAGACTTCAAATTGATCTGTCTAATCTCTTATCTGTAGCTATGAAATTGTATTTCCCTCTTAATAGGCCTACAAATGTTATAGATGAGTAGCTCAACAGTGGGCAGGGAGAGAATCAGCAGGCATACTAAAGAGGGACATTAGCTCCTCGCACTCGCAGCAGCTGCCAGACCCCTCCGTGCCCGGAATCCCAATCAGCTCCGTCTCCGTCTGCCCAGCGCAGCGCTGGAGCCACACAGCCCGCCCACCGAGGGAGGAGAGTGGGGGAGCACAAGGTGGCGGGAGGGGGCTCCCCTCCCTGGCGCCTTCCTTAGGGGGACCCTCAGTGGCTGGACCCCCTTCCCTTGCTGCTGTCACAAAATTGAGCTTGTCTCCCTCAGGCTTAAGTCACCCCCACTGACTCGAGGACGTCACCCCACTCCCTGAAGTGTGCGTTGTGTTCACGGAGTCTTCTGTCTCACTTCCCACCCCAAACTCGCCTCCCCCACGTCTCAGCCTCCCTCCCTGGGGTCTCCCGCCCACGCCCTTGGCTTCTAGTTCCCCAGCCTGGGGTGTCTTCCTTCCCCCTTTTGTCACCTGCATGATCCGCTTTACCTCCAAAGCCAACGGGCGCCCCCGAGAAGCCAACTGAACCCCGGGACCCCCTGTCCGCTGTCGTGGATGAAACAGCGGCCCCCAAAGATATGTGTCCATGTCCCCACCTTCCCTCCTCCTGGCTTCCTCAGGCCTCCTGGACAATCCAGGCCCCGTTCCAGACGCTCGCAGACTCTCGGCGCTAACGACAGGGGGAAAGGGCAACAAGCGGCACGAAAAGAGAGAGACGAGAGGCGACAAATGCTTATCCAGCATCTCCCACTGGGGCGGCGCTGAGCAAGCTGCCGGGGCAGGACCGAGGCCCCCGCCGTCCAGGCCGCCAGTCCCTGCAGGGGTCCCCACCAGGGGAGCACCTCACGTGTTTCCGACCAAGCGGCTTATCGGTGCCACCTCTACTTCATTAGGGAGGCGCCCAGCTGGCCCTGGTGTCGCTGGAGCCCCGGAGTCCAGGCTGTCAAAACATCACACTGGTTACTGCCTGGTCGCTTTTCATTCTGTTCTGTTCTGGTCCGATCCCCGGCGAGCGACCCGGCGGTTGCTGGGCAGACGGGCCTGCGAGGAGCCCGCAGAGAGCCTCCGGAGGCCCTCCCATCGCTGGTCAGGAACCCGGTCAGCTTCTGTGGCCATCAGCCCTTTTTTCTGAAACAAGGACATAGCCAGGCCCAGGTCGCAGTAAATATGTGGGACGTCCACTTTTGGTGGCCGCACCAGGGACGCCACGCCACGTGCTCAGGCCGGTAGAGAGAGACTCGGGTGACCCCACGTTGAAGCTGGTCCTCAGGTCTCGCCTTGGCCTGCGGGGTGGCAGGAGCACTTCCCAGAGGGCCACTCGGGCAGGGACATGGAGAGTCATCGCATCCCGGGCCGAACCGGAGAAGCCCGTCGGTTCACCGTTTGTGCAAAGTGCAGACGCCAGAGAGATGAGAAACACCGGCAGCTCCTGGCGGGGGCCGGGGCCGCTCCGCTCTGGAGCCGGGGCAGAAGGGTGCCGACAGCCATATAAGTCGTGTGGGCAGACGCCACGGGTCTCACCAGAGCCCTCTATTGAGGCCTGGCTGTCACCTGTGGCGCCCCAGCCTGGTTCGGGGGCATCGTCGGCCCCGCCCAGAACACGGGGTTTAAATGCAGCTCTGCCACCAACCCGCCCTGCGGCCTCAGTCCCTGACCGGCCCCCCTGACTCCCGTCCTCCTGGGTAACGGGCCTTCGGCGAAGCGCCTCCGAGGCGCCTCTGGGTGCACTTTGTGACCTGCGGGGCGGCCTCAGCCCGAGGTGCCCGCGCCCGGCGGCGCAGGGGAGGGGCCGCCCCCAGAGCGCGTGCTGGGGCCGGGACGCCACACCCCAGCAGGGGCCTGTCCCAGGCCGGCTCCCTGGCCTGTCCGTCCCGTCTCCTCGGCCTCCAGTCGAGACCCCGGCGTGGGGCGAAGGTTGAGAGAATCGAGGCGGAACCGAGGGTCCCGCGCAAGCCCGCACTTGAAGGAGCCGGGGGCAGGTGACAGGGAGCGCCCTCCATCACCGCGGGCATCCCGCCACCGCCCATCAAGGGGGCACGGGCCCACTACGGCGTGGGCAGCTGCTCCCATTTCCATAATCAAATGTTTATGTGTAATTTCCTCCTGCCCTTTCGCTCCCCCCCCCCCGGTTTCTGTTTGAGCTGCATGTGTTCAAACATCGCCTCTCGCCCCGTGGGGACAGGCGGGGCCTGGAACGGCCAGCGTAACATTTTGGAGCCCGAACGCAACATTCGTGTCTATTTGCCCAACGCAACATCGATTTCCTCTGGACATGAAATGTCACAGCCACGAAATTCAAGACGCAGCGCAGGAAAAACTCCAGCCCTGACACGTTTGTCTCGGGACAGCTTGGCCCTGCGGCCTCCCGCGTGTCGGCCGGTCTCGGGGTATCGGGCGCTGGGAAAGACGGATCCCAGGCGTCCAGTTCCCCCCCCCCCCCCCCCGGGCCATCCGGGCCTCTCTGGACGCTCTCAATAAACACGACACGGTGGCATTTGTTACAGTTTCTTACATGCCGGGCACCAGCAGATGCTGGCCGTTGAGACGGGGTAAACAGTGTCTGCGACACAGCAGGACCCGGACGGGCGAAAGGGAGCGGCTTGGTCACTTTTTAGGTGAAAGCCCGCTCCCTCCACAGACGGGGGATCTGCCAGGGGGCAGGAGCCTCGCTAGGGAGCAGCCGGGCCTCGCCTGCTGAGCGCAGGTGAAAATGTGACCAGGAGCAAGCCCGGAGCAGGCTTGTCCTCGGGCCTTGATTCGAAGCAGGTGTTCCAGGCAAGGGGCATGGCACAGACGGGCCACGTCCTTGGGCGAGTCGGGCTGGGCTCACCCAGGAGGCCACCCGCACCGTGGGGCCGGCCGAGGGAGAGAAGCTCCTCTCCGGCGCGCTGGGCCACAGGACGCCCGCCCTCCTCCCTCTCTCGGCGCAGCTTCGATCGGGCGCGACGTTTTCTGCTAACCCTCACCTGCGGATATGTTTTTATTGATGTTGAGAGGGGAGGGGGAAGCATCCATGTGAGGAAGAAGCCTCGATTGGTTGCCCCCCTTACGCACCCCAACCAGGGATTGAACCTGCCACCTAGGTATGTATCACGATCGGATTCGAACCCACGACCTTTCTGGTGTGTGGGATGCTGCGCAACCAACTGAGCCGCCTGCCGGGGCCAGATGCAACCTTTTGTGTGCTCGCCGGGCCCAGCTGCGGGGGTCCCTGCAAGGCAGCGACTGCTACGGAAAGGCCCGGCGGCTTCTCTCCCTTGAGGATGCTCATCCCGTTTTTCACTCACCAAAGGCGACTCTGAGCGCCTGCTGCCTGCCGGAGGTGAGGCCAGATGCGGGCGATGCGGGAGGGAACGGGACTGACTGGCCCCTGCCCTCGGGGGCCACATTTCGATGGCTACAACCCCCCCTAAACCACGAAAGAGATGAAGCCACCCAACAGCTGCCAGCTACTTACAACAATAAGAGCTGAGCTGAGGAACAAACATCGAACCAGAGTTCTGGGGACAACTGGGCGCCGGCCCCGCCCTGGCGTTTTGGGAAATATGAGAGGACAAATGCAGAAGCGAAAGGGGCCACGAACACCGGGATGAGCCAGGGAAGCAGGCGTCCATCCACCTGCAGCTCGGGCTCTTCCTGCCCAGTCCCTTCCCCGGGGCTGACTCGTCGGGACCCCCGGGGCAGCATCCTTCAACACAGAGGCCACCTCCTCCGCCTGCAGCCCCTCCCTCCCCTCCCCTCCCCGGGCTGCGGGGATCCCCTCCCACCCACGGCGGCCCCTTTACCTCTCCTGGGCTGGTTCCTGGCTCGCCCTTCATTCCCAGACCCCCTTGGGTCGGAGCTGCCCAGAGAGGGTGCAGCTCTGGGCTTCGCCAGGTCTGTGCCACCCTCCTAACTTGGTCGCCCTGCCCTGTCTGGGCTCAGTCTGCCGGTTAGCTGCAGGGGATGGAGCGGGTGATAGGGGTGATGGCACCAGGGCTTGGCATCTGGGCCCCAGAGTGGTCCTTCTCTTATTGGCCCCTTGGAGCTGATGAGACCTTCCTCTGGGGCTCCTCCACAACGACAGGGAGACTACTCTCAGCCTCCGTTTCCCTCCAGTCACAGCCGGGTGTCAATCACAGGCCGCCCTGCACCCGCCCGCTGGCTCCCTGGGTGAGTCTCAGAGCAAGGAAGGCACCGACGTTTTATGTTAGGGTCTGCTAGCTGGGCTTCCAGGACGGGTCCTGATAACCTTGGAGAGACTGAATGTGTACATGGACCATGGAGGAAAGCAGAGCTCTGACCCACAACCTGCAGCAGCCAGCCCGGGAAGCCAACCTGAGCAGGAGTGAAATGGGGAATCTGTAAAATGGAGTCAGCTTGGCCAAGCTGTTCACATTATTAACATTGTGAGGGCTGAGGCATAGGAGAGACTCTATTCTTGTTCTAACTGGGCTAGAACTGTGTTAATGCCTGGACATACACCTGGACACACACCAGACCTCCAGGTAACCCTCTGGTGACCCCCTGAAGGACTCAGGTCCCCAGACCACCTGACATCCACTGGATATACATCATCTAGACCATAGATGTGACCAGGGCTCCCGGCACCCATCCTTATATTATCATAATTTGCTAGTTAATGTTAATAATGGGGAAGAGCAAAGGGGAGGCTGGACATTGTAATGATCAGCTGGGCAGCTTCTCCAGGAAGCTACAGCTTCACGCTCCCCAGGGAACCACTGGTCCATTCCCTGCAAATCACTGGGGGAAGGGGTCCAACAAAGGGGGAGATGGGCACATGCACGGTGAAGTCAGGGTGATGTAGGGAAGGTGCTTGCCTGTCGGTCTAGTCCAAACAGTGGGTTGGCTACGAGAGTGGAGCCACTGTAAGCACACAACCTCTTGGAAGGTTAAAATCCCGTCAAAGCGTTCCCTCAGCTTGCTTGCTCTATCTCTCTGGTTCTATGACCCACACTCGCCCATGCACTGACCCCTTCTCTCCATAACCATGTGGCCTTAAGCAGATGCCTGGACCCCACACGCAACGGACTGTAGCTGGGAACACAGGCTAAGCCAGCCTGATGCTGGACTAGACTGGACTTTAATATGGAGCAGAAATTCTGGGCAGTTGTCGTAACTCTGGCCCTGCTGAAGACAAGACTGGATTTCTTCCTGGCATCAGAGTGCCAGTTCTGAGGTGACATGTGCTGACAGAGAGCCACTGCCCATGGGAGCTGGGCAGCTATGCACCCAGTCACCGTGTTGGGCTCAAGTCAGTGACCGATCCAAATTTGTCAAAGGCGGGAGACAGATCAGCCATGTGGGACTGCCCAGCCCCAGCTCCAATTCCAAGTTCACTTTATAAATCCCTGTCTCATACACTGACCTCTGACTGACGCTGCTATACCGAGTAACTGTGTGGACATAACCTGCCAAAATATTATCCTTGGCGCCGTCCCCCAGAGAGACGAATGTGCCGTGGGCCGAACCGCCTGCTGAGGCAGCATTTGCTCCGGAGGAGAAGCTGCCTGTCATTTATTAGGCTAAAAAATTACACGCCTGCATTAGGAGGCCTCGCACAAGCTTGGCAGGTTACAAACGCATGTCCACTCAGTTGTCCATCCATCCATCCATCCATCCCTTAATTTATACACTGCTGGCACCGAGATCATAAATGGGCTTCCATACACTGGGGAAAGCACGGAGCAAAGCAGAAGAGGTGGGTGTGTGGAGGGGGGCATTCAGGAGGCTCATTGGTGATTAAGCCAACGTCGATAATCAAGTCACGTGTGATGCTAAAAACCGGGATGTGACCATCGGAAATCAAGTGCATGGAGCAGGTGCATGGAAGCGTGTGAAGTCCTGTGGGTCCCAGTTCACCTCTTCTGAAGAATCACCCAACGGGAACAACACCGCACCTTCGCTAAAATTGCAGGGATATAAGAGGGACAGGACCGCGCATGACAACTGGCCCCGTGAGGGGCTTCCCAAGTTCTAGGTGAGCGAGTGGGCGGGAATGGGAGAGAGACTCCCGAGCAGGGGTGGATCAGGACAGAGTCCTTCACCCTGACCTCATTCTCAGAACACCAAGGTCAGGTTTCTGTCGCTGTCTCACAAATTCCTCAGTTGCTCTGGGTCAGGAGTGCGGGCTGGCTTACCCTCGAGTCCCAGAGGCTGCAATCACAGTGTCGTGTGGGCTGTGTTCTTATCTGAAGGACCGACTGGGGAGGGATCCGCTCCCACGCTCATCCGGGCTGCATCCAGAACTCACTGGCCTCTCAGGGAGTGCAGCTGAGATCTCGGGGTCCCCCTCCCAGTCCAGGCTGTGAATCTGACCTCCTTTCCCACGTTCAATGCGTCCACTTGGCCAAAAGTACGTAATATGCACATGTCTTAAATATTTATCATATACAGCCCTGGCCAGGTGGTTCAGTTGGTTAGAGCCACCGTACACCAGAAAAGGTTGTGGGTTCAATTCCTGGTCAGGGCACATACCTAGGTTTCGGATTCAATCCCTAGTTGGGGCATGTATAGGACGCAACCGATTGATGTTTCTCTCTCACATCAATGTTTCTCTCTCCCTTTATCTCTCTCTAGAATCGATAAACATATCCTCAGGTGAGGATATGAATATATATATTATATGTATCACGTGAATATACACATATATGTTATACATGTTTTGTATATACATGTATACACACATCACATACTATAAATATATGTTGCATGGAAATGACATGTATATCTCTATAGACAGAAACATATAGACATAATTTTTTATTTGCACACATTTACTCATTTCTCTTGGGATTCAGTTTAGAGGCCAGGAATGATATTATATTGTTCCAACAGCTCAGCAGTTTAACTCAAATTATTTTTATGATGATGTTGTTTAAATAAGCATAAATATAGAGCTAGGTGTACACTGCTTGTGCTTATAGCTCATGTGCAGCTATAGAAACAAGATCAATTTACAATTCAAATTCAGACAAAACTATAAAACCAACAAATTTCCCGTGCACACCCCTGAGGTGAGTAATGGGGCTGCAGGCTGGGAGCGCGTCACCGTGTGGAGGGCGTCACGGGTGGGGCGGGGACGGCGTATCTGTGCTGCTGGTTAGGCACAGCACCTTGGGTCTCTGGTTTGGAGCGTGATGGGTCACCAATTAATTCATCTTTATCACTGTCTCCAGCTTTCTTAACAACGAGCTCATTTTTAACCATCCCTCCATTATGTTCATGGACCGATCCACTTACACCCAGCCACGCAAAACTTATTACTGAAATAAAATCGGTAAACACTGTCTAACCTGAAGCTCCTCGTGGCACATTGGCTGTCGCTTGGCTGCCCCAGGAAGGTCTAGGCAGGATGAGTGTGGCTTCAGGGACCTGTCCTGAGTAACAAGGGAGCGATCTTCAGTTCTGGGGGGGCACTGGGGGGCTCTCAACCTCCCCATCGAGTCTCTCTTTTTTGTTCTTCTTGGGGCCCAGAGCGAGGTCGGGTCACCTTCACTGGGCACCATCAGGATAGAGAACACATGCAGAGATGAGACGGAAACTCCACCCATTTGGTGTGAGGCAGCCCCCCCACCCCCACCACCAATGCAGACAGTGGTCACTGGTGTTCTCAGTCATCATGAACTGAAAACAGGTCATTTTTGAAAAATATGTTCTAATTTATTTTTTTAGAGAGAGAGGAAGGAAGAGGGAAAGAGAGAGAGAAACATCGATGAGAGAGAAACATCAATTGGCTTCTTCCTCTGCACCCCCTACTGGGGATCAAGCCCAAAACCCGGGCATGTGCCCTGACCGGGAATCAAACCAGTGACCTCCAGGTACATGGGTCAATACTCAACCACTGAGCAACACCAGCCAGGCAAAAACACATCATTTAAATAAGGCTCCTGGGACTTAGAGGCCCCTGGGGAAAACCTCTCAGATGCCTCTTGCACCCCAAGTCTGAGACTCTGCTCTGTGCTGGGTGTGTAACTAGGACTCCCCTAGATGCTTGCTCTGGGACCTCAAATCAGTATCCCCAGACTAGAAGGGATCAGGTGGACATTCACCAGAGGAGGCCTCATGCTGGAGCATTTGTGACCAGCACTTTGCTCCCTAAACAAAGTGGATCCGATTAGAAACGACAGGCACAAGTTAGTGGTGAGTGGTCCCCTGGGGGCTGCACAGGTGAGAACAGGATAACACGCTGATCTAAATGTAGTTCCAGTCCGAGAGCTGAGTCAGGAGGCCCCACTCCACCCCTCTCTCGGTCCCCCAAATGCCAGAGAACAAGCCCACAGCACCAGGCATCAGGGACTGTACCCAGAAGGCTGTTGGACCCACTGCCTTATCGGCCCACGGGGTCCCCACCTGAGACAGGCCCCTCCACGTGGGCACATAGGTCTTCCGGGGAGGTGTGAAGTCTCTTCATTTTCATCCTTACCTGTGTTCTGCCCCTCACTCTTAAATATAACTACACAAATATTTTAGGAAAGCCTGCAGCAATCACATCAAGAGACCAAAATAAGAAGATAGCGGTGAAGGACCCAAAGGAGACAGAAATAATGCAGGCAGCCAGGGAGAGCTCAGCCCCTGTGACACTGATGGCGTCCCAGATATAGCAGATGCGCTGTCTCCTTGAAGAAAGAACAGAATGTTCCTTTCAAGAAGGAAAACATTCAGAGAACAGGGATAAGCTCTCCGAAACATAAAAATAAAAATAAAAATAATGCTATTAGAAATTGAAAATTGAATAGACGGAAAAGAAAATGAAGTTAAGGAAATTTCCTGGAAAGTGGAGCAGCGATACCAAGAGGTAGAAAATGGCAGGGGAGAAAAACAAACAAACAAAAATAAGTGAGGATAAATCTGGGAGGCCTAGTAATGTCTTCTTGACAAAATCCCAGAAAGGGAACCAAAAAAAACAAAAAAAAACTAGAGGGGGGAGAACATGTCCCAGAAAGGAAGGACTTGAGGTACTGAGCAAAAGGGGTGATTGAGTCACCAGGAAAATAATGAAAAAGACAGACCAGAGTCACATGATGACACTTGGGAACACTGGGTGTTAAGAGATGACACTGAAAGCTTCCCGGAGGTAAAGCCAGTTGCCCACACACCAGGAGTCAAAATGACCTTGGATTTCTCATGAGATTTTGGAAGAACACCTTCAACGATCAGAAGGAAAGTCTCCAACCTACACATCTATACCCAGCTAAACTATGTATCGAGTGTGAGAGTGGAAAATACACGGTTCAGACTTGAGAGAGCTCCAAAACGTTAGCTCCCACACCCCTTTTTCACGGAGCTATTGGAAGGTAAGCTCCATCAAAACCAGGAGTGAGACATGGGCTCCCAACAAGCTCACAGCATTTGAAGGGCGACAGGGAAGAGAATTTCCAGACAAGGCCTGTGGAGTGAGTCTAGGGAGCAATCGGTCACTGTGGAGGAGGAGGGGACGGAAGATTCCAGGAGTGATAGCACCCGGAAAGATACCAACGGAACTGTTAGCCTCCCCGAGATTTTTTTGGGCCAAAATACGAGGAATTTTATGACTCTGGTTGACAGTTTGGGGACACATTAGTGATAGGTGCGCACAACTCTAGCAAATTAAAATACGGGCAGTTATTCATCCCAGGGAAAACACAAAGGTGATCGGGAAAGGAAATGCAATCACGGAACCGCTTGGTAGCTCAGCTGTGAATAATAATTACATAATTATGCAAATGCCGAATATTGATCTAACCACAAATTATGCTGTTGGGAGGGTGGGGGTGGGAGCCGGGTGTCTGTTTTCTGGTGTTTAGCAGGGCGCCCGGGGGCAAGGCTGAGAAAGTAAAACTCTTATCCTCTCAGTGGGGAATCCGTGGAGAAGCAACCGAAATAAAAACGAAATCGTGGGATCAGCATTTATTGAACAACGACCGAGGTCGGAGGAGAAGGCAGAGTACAGGGGAGCGGAGGGGGCTGACCCAGGGAGGCGGGAGGAATGGGTGGAGGTGGAAACAGAACCTGCGGGTTCTGCTCTAATCCGTGTAGAACTTTTAGGCTTTTAAAAGGCATGTTCGAAGACAGAAGGTGACAAAGAAAGACAGCCAGTGTGGGAAGTCAGTGGGAGACGGGCTCAGAGGGAAGACAGGAGGGGGCCCAGAGCCAGGCAGGCGGGGGCGGTGTCTGGGGTGTTCCTGCAGCTGCTGAGAGTGCTCGGGAGGGAGAGGGGAGGGGGAGCCTGGCTGGGGCAGGGCGCTGGGGGTGCTTCCGATGATCGAGGAGGGGCTTGGGCGGGGCAGAGGGGAGGCAGAGGGGCAGCCTCCCGCGCGACTTGGAGCGGGGCCTCCAGGCACTGCTGGAGGACGGGAAGAGGAGAGCAGGGGGACTCCGAGGCTGTTGGCCTCAGTGAACTGTCGGTCAAGGGTCGGGGGAGAGAGAACGTAGGCAGAAAAGCAAGAAGTCGCCTCTGGCTTTGTCCAAGATTCCTCAGGCGGCCGCCACCAAGCCCCGCAGCTGAGGGGCTTCAACAACAGAAGCGCGTTCTCTGAAGGTCCAAGAGACCAGAAGTCCGACCTGAGGCCGGCAGGTCCATGGTGGCCCCGGAGGCTCGGGGTGACAGTCCTTCCTGACCTTGGCATTCCTTGGCTTGTGGCCGCGTCACTCCAGTCTCTGCTTCTGTGGTGGCCTGTTGCCTACCCTGTTTCTTGTGTCCAAATTCCCCTCTTCTGATGGCATTGGGCCCCACCCTAATGACCTCATCTTAACTGGATCCAATCGGCCAAGGCCCTATTTCCAAATAAGGTCACATCCATCTGTACCAGGGGTTAGGACGGAAACACATACTTTGGGGGACACAAGTCAACCCTAACAGCTGTGAGTCACAGTGCAGTGATTTGACAAAGGCATTCTGCTCTGCTCTGTGCTGCTCTTGGAGGCCCCCAAACTCACTGGCCTCAGAGGAGCCCTGCGGTCATGCTCGATTCTGTCTACTCCAGAGACCCCGACGTGCTTGACACCCAGTCCTTCTTCCTCTAACACCCATCGCCTTCCATGCCATGAGCTGATGGCACTCCCAAGGCTCTCTGATGGCACCCAAGGCTCTCTGATGGCATCCCCAAGGCTCTCTGATGGCACCCAAGGCTCTCTGATGGCACCCAAGGCTCTCTGATGGCATCCCCAAGGCTCTCTGGTGGCACCCAAGGCCCTCTGATGACACCCAGGGCTCTCCGATGGCACCCAGGGCTACCAGCCTTCTAAGACAATGCAAAAGACAAAAAGTTTGGTATAAAACGTTGACGGAACAACACCCCCCTTCTTACGATCCAGCTTCCGACTGTCTCCCAGGAACTCCGGCTATTTCCAGGGCTGACTCATCTCAGACGCAGAGTCTCTCGGGAAAAGCTATTTCTTCATTACGTGCCATTTCAGATATTTTTACATTCGCTCCTGCTTCGCCTCAAAGCCAGAAAATAAACATCGTGTTTGTGTGTTTTTCCTTCCTTCACAAGGCGGCTTTCATCTGCGACTCAGATCTTGCGGCCAGAAAGGTGGATAGAGGATCGAAGAGTGATGCTTTTCAAAGAAAAGGAAATTAAAATAGACTCGGGCTGGGAGAGTGGAGCGAGCCGTCCTGAGTCCCTGGCCCTGCAGGAGCAGGACATGGTGGCATTTGCAGCCAGCGTGAGCGTGGTGACCTCACTGTCCCCTGACCCACGGGTGCCCGTGACCAGGGAGCTGGCAAGAAAGGATTCTCCCCAGCACACCCACACGTTCACAGAGAGCTCCGTCCCTAACCACCCCTCAGCTCTTGAAGTGACTGCCCATTGAATAAAGATTTCAGGAAATGTCAGTATTTCTCCAAAAAATAAAATTTAAAAGCCCCTTATTGTGAGCTTGTTCCGGTGATGGCAAGGCAGGTGCGCCCGGTGCTGAGCAGAGCCGGGGGCTCCCTCCAAGCAGGATGGCAGCTCCCTCCTCAGGCCAGCCTCTGACATTGGGGGGACCCCGGGTTTCTTTCCGCTGCCATCCTTGGCGGCTATAACAGACGAGACTCTGGTCCTCGCAGGGCATGTGGGGGGCACTCACGCCTGCCACGGGTAGGGGCCGCCTTGGGCTCACTGTCCCGGTTACAGTCCCTGACTTCTGGGTAGAGCCACATCTCCAGCGAGTCCACTCCATGGACACGGACTCGGACCTGGTTTTCCGTGTATTTTGACCACGAGGAGAGACTTTGCTGAGCTTCCAATGCAACCCTTACTACACTAGTCCCCATGAGTGTCGCAGATTCAATTGTGCAGTTGGGGTTGACCTGAGTGACCAGTTTCCTGTCTGATCAACCCCTGGGCCCCTGGGTGGGGGGAAGAGAGGGAAAAAGTGTGTGCGCCTTCCAGGGGCGGAGACGAAAACCAATAAGCAGGGATTTCAGATCCTCCTAAGCATTAGGAAAGAAGCACCCAGGGTCGTATGACAGGTAAAAGCTGGGTGGCCTCTCCTAGAAGCCATCCCCAAGGAGGTGGCAATTAAGTTCGGTCCCGGAGGACAAGGAGAGGGTTGAAATGAAGGCTCCAAGAGGCCAAGCCACCTGCCCAGCTCCGGTCGGTGGTGAGCATCCGTCGGACTTTGATGCCCTCGGTTCCCCGCTATCTCCACCCACCACTGCTCTGCAGACCAGCAGGTGGAGGCTGTGCTCACGCTGACACTGATGGGAGGGATAAAGGCCTTTCCAATTTCCAATCCCTTCACCCTGGAAATGAGGTTTGACCCACTTGGTTACAGTCTAGTGACTCCAGCCATCAATCCTCTATTCCTTGAAAGTCACCACAACAGAATGAGCAAGACCATTCCAACCCCACACACACTCTGCCCCTCCTGCTCATGACCACACACCAAAGGCCTCAGGGAAGAACAGAAGCCCTGTGCCTTCCATGCCACAAGCTGATGGCACCCCCAAGGCTCTCTGATAGCACTCAGGGCTCTCTGAGGGCATCTGAGGCTCTCCAATGGCATCCAGAGCTCTCTGATGGCACCGAGGGCTCTCTGATGGCACCTGAGGCTCTCTGATGACACTGAAGTTTCTCTGATGGCACCCAAGGCTCTCCAATGGCACTCAAGGATCTCCAATGGCATCCATTCAATGCATTGGTCCTTACATGCCTCTAAAATTTGAGACCAAGTTTCTGGTTCCAAGATCTGCTAAGGAGCTGGGAATGGAAGTAGAGACACACAGAGCCTTGTTACAGAAAGACTGTGACACCAGCAAGAACAGCGGTTTGGCCAAGCCGGGGACAACCTGATATGAAATAAAATAATCTGTGTCTGATGAGAGTATTAGGCAAAACTTTAAGGTCAATTTAGCAAGATTTAAATATCCCCCACTCATCAGCAATAATTTAGAATGCGTTTCTCTTTCTCCCCCCAAACTTGAAGTTTTATTTTAACAGCTCTGTGATTTGGGAACAGATCATTAAGATTAACGATCTCCCCAATGTTCTGGTGTGCCTGGTGGAGTCTGATCACTGTGTTTTCCCCTTTATAGATCATCAGTAATAGAGCACTTTAATGGCCCTCATAGAAGGGCTCTCTCTCTGATGATGACAAATGTCCATAGCCAGATATGGAACCCCCAAAGAAGGAAGAGGCATATTTCATTAGGCTTGTCAATGGTCGGACCCTAAATAATTCAGTACCCCAGATTAAAATACTCGATGCTCTCAATGTCCTAATGGGATATAATGAAATGTCCCCAACACTGCCTTCTTAAAATTAACATCCTTTGAAATTTCAAAATCAATCAATGGCCATGACAAGAGCCGAGTCTAATCTTTTATTGATTTGTACAGCCATGGAAGGGAAAAGGGAGCCTGGTGAGCCCCATCCCTCGGGCTGGCAGGCTGCCGGGCAGCAGTGTGATTCATTCTGTCTGTGTCCTGGAAGGCTGAAAACACCAGCCAGTCAGCCTGCTTCTTGAGAGTGACAGGCATGACCACTGGGCATGAATGGCCTGGTATTGGTCAGTCAAGAAGTACATTGCTGCCCGGCCGGGCCTGGCTCAGCAGTTGAGCGTCGACCCAGGATCCAGGCGATCGGGGTTCGATTCCCGGTCAGGGCACATGCCTGGGTTGCGGGCTCGATCAATGACTCTCTCATCATTGATGTTTCTATCTCTCTCTCCCTCTCATTTCCTCTCTCTGAAATCAATAAAGATATATTTAAAAAAAAAAAAAAAAAGGTACATTGTGGCCAGTTCTGCCTTACATCCATTTGAAGACACGTCCATCCCATCCATCCCACCCATCCATCCATCCATCCATCCATCCATCCACCCATCTATTCATCTCATCTATCCATCCACCCATCCACCCATCCACCCATCCACCCATCCATCCATCCATCCCATCTATCCCATCCATCCATCTATCCATCCACCCATCCATTCATCCACCCGTCCACTTCATCCATCCATCTCATGCATCCAGCTACCCACCTGGGTGGAGCTCTGGACTGAGTCACCTACTGATTCAAGCTCTTGGTGGCCCTTTTTATTGGGAAACAGTCCACTCATTCCCTCAATCATCCTCAGTATCACCACTCTATTGTATTCTCTACAGCAGTTATCACCATCTACCTTTATCTTGGTTATTCTTGGGAGGCCTCATGTCCTTTGAACTCCATCCTTTGTCATCTTAAAAGTCAACCTCACTTGTCTTGCCCAACAAGATGAAAAGCTCAAGGAGGGTAGAGACTGGTTTTTTGTTTATTTGGTTTTTTTATTGCTAAAGCCCTGGTCTGTGAAAAAAAAAAAAAAATGCTTAGCTTATAGGTATGCATGGATAAAGGAATAGATGGATAATGGATGATGGATGAAAGGATGAGTGAATTGGTGGATACATGAGTGGGTGGATGGATGAATGGATAAATACATATGTATAAACATAGTTGGATGGATAGATGATGATTATAGATAGACAGATAGATGATGATGATGATAGATGATAGATAGACAGATGATAGATAAGTGAGAGAAAGATGATACATAGTTTGGATGGATGGATGGATGGATGGATGGATGGATGGATGGATGGATGGATGGATATGTAAATGGATGGATGGATGGATGGATGGATGGATGGATGGATGGATGGATGGATGGATGCACGGATGGATACATGGATGGATGGATGCATGGATGGATGGATGCATGGATGGATGGATGCATGGATGGACGGATGGACACATGGATAAGTGGGTGGAAGGACAGTACATGGATAAGTGAGTGCCTCCCTCCTCCTATCCTCATCACAGAGAATAATGTCCAGCATGTATGTTGGTTTAATGAATGAACCTATCTCAATATCCCACAACACTGAGAATTCTCCACCCCCATGAGCTTGCGGCTACCTCAGTTGTGGCTGGGAACCCTCCTTCACAGCACCCCATTTCCTTCTGGACCCTGGTGTCGGCGTCTATGATCTTAGGTCCTGGGAGTGTTCTCCGGCCTCACTGACCATGAACTTCTTCCGGGACAGAGCTCATTCTTCAGCATCTCCCCTCAAGTTCATCTGTACTCAACATGCAGCGCGCTCTTGGCCTACCTGTAAGTCAGGCCTCTGGTGAGAAGCCACGGGGACCGATACAAAGAGAATCATAAAAGAGCGCCTTGAATGATTCAACAAACAGCCCCGGGCTCCGGGCGCCTCTCGCAGGTGCCACGTGCCTGCTGGCTGAAACGCGAAGGAGACAGAAAATGAGAAACCGCAAGAAGTCTCTGTATGAAGATTAAAATCTCCTGGTGATAAAGCAGCTTCGTGTATCAGGGTGAGAGTCGAGAGGATATAAGAAAATCCAGCGAGTAAATTGGAATCAGGTCAGAAGGACTGGGCGGAATCACAGTGGAAATACCAGTCGGGGAGAGAACTGAAGGTAGCTGCCGGGGAGGGGTCCAGGCGCGTTCCCTGGGAGACCGGCTCGCCTCTGGGGCAAGACCTGCAGGCAGCATTGTGCCCGAGAGTGAAGCCTCGGGTGGGGCTGCAAAGAGGGAAACCCCACTGAAGGGCTCTGGGGGTAAACGATGTTCTGGAGCCCGGGACACAAGCTGGGTTGTTGGAGGTGAGCACAACCTGCAGATGGCGGGGACCTGGCTTCCAGACACCTCCCTCTGAGGTCCGGGCACCCCTGGTCAGCCAGGGGTGAGAAGGAACAGTATGACCGGCTGAGTGCACCTCTGGGGGCCCTGGCCCAATGCAGTGGACAGCGACATATGCCTGTCCTGTCCTCAGCAGGGTGGGGTGAGCCCACGCTGCAGGTCCCCTTTATCTCACAGTCCTTCCCAGGACGGTGGCTGCAGGCGGGCCTGGGGAGTTTGCTGGGACAGAGACCCCAGAGCAGAGGAGAAAGTCACGTGTAACAGGCGAGGGTGCTGGCCTGGCACACCCTTTCCTTCTCTGGCTGTTTTGCCTACATGTTGAATGAAGGCCCCGGCTCAGTCCCGACCACCTGTCCTGGCTGAGTCCTGACCCCCTGTCCTGGCCGAGTCCTGACCCCCTGTCCTGGCTGAGGGAGGCGTTCTTCCTGTGTGACCCCCAGGCCCTGATCTAAACAGCACGTCCTCCAGCCTCGATCCCTCTCCCAAGCCCCAGAGTTACGTTCGCCCCCTCCTTCCATGGCGATGTGCTGGGCCTCACGAGAACCAAAAGCTCCTTCCTCAAGACCCACCCCCCCCCAGTCCTTCATCAGGCTGCTGATTCACGTCCTTTAACATCCTTTGTAATAAACTGGTCGCCTAGTGAGTAAACAGGTTTCCTGAGTTTCCGCTGTCCTAGCAAATGAAAGGGACCCAGGAGGGGCCGTGGGCACCTGATTTATAGCTGCCAGTCGGTCAGAAACACAGGTGACACCTGGACTTGGGGTTGGCCTCTGAGGGGGGGGCGCCCTTGTGGGTTGGACAGTGTCCCAGTGGAGTTGAATTGTAGGCTACTCAGCAGGTGCCCAAGAACGGCTTGGTCCTATGGGGGTCCCCTCCTGCCCACACACGTTGGGATTTGTGACCAGCATCCTTAGGTACCGTCACGGCCCTGAAAGGTCATCTCCCCTCCGCGGGCATGGTCATTTCCCACCCCCCACCCCGTCCATAGCTCTTTACAGTAGCAACAGAAAAAAAACAAGACTTTTAAGAGGGGAAAAAAAATGAGAGATACAAAAGAAGCCCAGATGAACGATTTACAAGTTGGCCTAAGGAAAATGTCCTATTAGGGAAAGAGTGTCGAGCGCGTGCTCTCGGACAGAACACGGCTGCGGAGAAGAGCTGGCCCCCGACCCGAGCAGGCTCACCAGGGTGCCGGGCACGAAGCCCACTGAGCTGCGGTCGGCGCTCTCACATCCCAGATGTCACCACACTTAGGAGAGACACTTCCAGTCATGTGCAGGGTAATTACCATTTTAATCGCAGCCCAGCCCCTAGGAGCAGATTGCTTCATAAGCAACCAGCTTTCCTGTGAGTCCTCGTGGGTGCTGTGGGGGCGGGAGGCCACTCTGGGCTTGTCTACAAGGGGGGCCTGCATGGGGGGCCTGCGCCTCCCTGGGCCCGACGGGTGGGCAGCCCCTGCGCCCTGCCCAGGGCAGCATCTTCCGTTTCCTCTGGTTCACAGCTCTCTCGTTAAGAGAGGTGGGGTGCGGGGAGAGGCTCTCAGTAACATGGGGGGGGATGGAAAGAGGGAGAGAGGAAACAGATAAGACTGCCCTGGAAACAGAAATCCAGGTACAGGCAAGGGCCAGCTCCAAAAGCAATGCAACCCCTGGGGCTCCGGCTCGAGCACACGCATCCCAGGAAGCGGTCCCACCCACCGGTACAGCTCCAGGCGCAGGACCGAGCCTGCGACATGGGAGGGCCGGACTGGAACCCACAGAGTCGGGACACCAAGGCGAGTCGGCTGGGGAAAGGACAAGGGGCCTGGAGCCACAGAGGAGAGGGCGGGGCCGGGGCGGCCAGGGAGAGGGGTGTGCTGAGCGAGGGTGGGAGGCACCGGGACTGGGACGAGCCTAGACATTCCTGCGTGGCAGCTGGGCTCAGAGACAGAGAGACGGGGAGAGAGACAGAGAGACAGAGAGAGAGACAGAGAGACAGAGAGACAGAGAGAGACAGAGAGAGAGGCAGAGAGACAGAGAGAGGCAGAGAGAGAGACAGAGAGACAGAGAGAGACAGAGAGAGAGGCAGAGAGACAGAGAGAGAGACAGAGAGAGAGACAGAGAGAGGCAGAGAGACAGAGAGACAGAGAGAGACAGAGAGACAGAGAGAAGCAGAGAGACAGAGAGAGAGAGGCAGAGAGACAGAGAGAGACAGAGAGAAAGGCAGAGAGAGAGACAGAGAGAAGCAGAGAGACAGAGAGAGGGAGACAGAGAGACAGAGAGAGACAGAGAGAAAGGCAGAGAGAGAGACAGAGAGAGGCAGAGAGACAGAGAGAGAGACAGAGAGAGAGACAGAGAGACAGAGAGAGACAGAGAGAAAGGCAGAGAGAGAGAGACAGAGAGAGGCAGAGAGACAGAGAGACAGAGAGAGAGGCAGAGAGACAGAGAGAGGGGCAGAGAGAGACAGAGAGACAGAGAGACAGAGAGAGAGGCAGAGAGACAGAGAGAGGGACAGAGAGACAGAGAGAGGGGCAGAGAGAGGCAGAGAGACAGAGAGAGGGGCAGAGAGAGGCAGAGAGACAGAGAGGCAGAGAGAGCCAGAGAGAGAGACAGAGAGACACAGAGAGAGGCAGAGACAGAGAGAGAGGAGCATCAGTGTGAGAGAGAAACATCGATGGGTTGCCTCCCGTGTGCTCCCTGACCGGGGGTCGAACCCGCAACCCTTTGGTGTTCAGGATGATGCTCCAGCCAGCTGAGCCACACCAGCCAGGGCAGAGGCGATGGTTTTATAACCTAGTCTCGGAAGGTCCTGCCACGTGCTCAGGGCCTGGGGACCACACCTCCTGACTCAGTCCAGGTGTCAGTGCCCGTGGCCCCCGTCCTGCTGGAGAGGGCACCTCACTGAGCGCCCGCCAAGGTACCCGGCCTGGGGTCAGAGTTCAAGCAGGTGCCCAGCGGACACACAGCGCAATCTAGAGCTTCGGGTCTGCGTGGGCAAACCTCACGCGGAGTGTGACCCCCGGGTCGTCACCGTCACCCTGCGTCTGCCGATGTCGTGGTGAGGCCCTTCCTTGCTCCCCGCCAGGGCGTGTGCAGACCGAATCAGGCCGCGGCTCGCGGAGCCCTGCGCACACGCTCGGGTCACGGACCGGGCCCTCGCCAGGGTGCAGGCTCCCCAACACCGAGGAAGCCGGCGGGAAGGTGATGCTGCGATAGTGCGGTGACAGTTCAGCGCGTGCCCTTCTGCAAACTGCTGTGGCTGGCTGCTCACCTGAGACCCCGCCTGCCCCACGGCCTGCTGTCCCCACCCCGCACCCCCGCTTCCCAGGCAGGCCGCTCGGGTGTTAGCTCCTCAGGTTTAATACGAATACGCAAGAGGGTCATGAAAACGACACCGGGAGACAGGGTGTTTCCCACCAGCCAGTCGCAGGGGCCTCGTGCCTCCGATTGCTGCGACTCACGGTGAAATTCGGAGGTTATCCCTCAGCGCAGACCCCCGCCTCCCGCCCCCCGTCAGGAGCGCGTTCCTGGGGCTGGCGTATGGGGACCGCTGGGGCGGGCTTCCTGACGCTAATGGGGCGGCTGTGTCAAACGACAACTCCATCTGCGTAGCCCGCAGCTCCCCTAATAGACCGGGGCGCCCCTGAGAGGCCGAGGGGGCTCCCGGGGGCCCTGCTTCTGCTTGGGGCTCCGCACAACTGACAGTCACATGGCCCACTTCCTGGGGGCCCATTAACACGGAGCCAGAGGAGACCCACATTTTTTTTTAATTGTTACTCCTCACGCGAGGATATCTTTTCCATTGCTTTTCCGAGAGAGTGGAAGGGAGGGGGGAGAGAGAGAAACATCGATGTGAGAGAGACACATCGATTGGTTGCCTCCCACACGCACCCCGACCAGAGGGGAAGAGCGAACCTCCAACCCAGGTACAAGCCCTTGACCGGGAATCGAACCCGCGGCCCTTGATGTGCAGGCCGACGCTCCAACCACTGAGCCACACCAGCCAGGGCAAGAGGCAAATACTTTGAACGTGAAAGAAAGGTGGCTGCTGGGAAAACTTGGGGCTGCTCTAGCCCCACCAGGCACCCACCTACCGGGCACCCACCTGCGTCTCTGCAAGCTGGCCCAGGGCCGCGAGTGGCCAAGCCCCGGCCTTCACCGTGACATACCTGTCATCTCTCCGGGAAGTCACCAAACCAGGCCAACCTGCCCACAGCCCCACCTTGCCCAGCCCTGGGCAGTGCCCATCCTACCCCCACCCAGGATATACCAACTCCCTGCCTGTCCACCTCGTGCCTGTGGGTTCTCCTGACCCACTCCCCTGGAAGACCCTGGTCCATGAAAGGCAGCCACAGCTGTCCCCTGAGTTTCCAAAACCTGCCGTCGTTATTTTATCCCACCCGGGGGCTCACCTGGGCAGGCGGCCACCCGCACCCCCCCCATTCTCTTCTCTGGGTGCGAATGCGCCACCTCCGGAGCGGCCTGGCAGCCTCTGGCCGGGTGTGGACCACGTCGGGGGACAGCTCGCTCGCCAGCGGGCCACGCTGTCCTCTCGAGGGCACAGAGGACGTGGGCTGGCCGCGGGGCCCTCAGCAAGCCTGCAGGGAGGGGCTGCCACCTGCCCGCCCGCCCTCTGGTTTGAATGTGGCTAAGGGGCCGGCCTTGGGGGGCCTCCCAGGCCCCAGCTCTGACGTGCACACCTTGGAACCAGCTGGAAGCAACGGGAGCTCAGGAAGCCCCTTAAGGACGTGCGGCTCCCTGCAGATGCTGGGGAGGCCCAGGAACATCGGGGCCCAGTCTCAGCCGAACGGAGGGCTTCTGTCCAAAAGGGCTCTGAGGCCCCGGTGTCTGGGGTGGCAGAGGCCGGGTGCAGGGGGCGGGACGGCGCAGCGAGGTCCTTCCCCACCCCCCTTCCCGTCCAGGATGCAGGGGAGGGTCTGAGGGAGAAGCCACGTGGCTCGTGTGTCTCCCTGGGCCCGGTCTCCAGGGCTGGCTGAGGGTCTCGGCGTGAGTCCCCGGCCACGCCGAGCAGGAGATGACGGGTTACACAGGACATCATTAAGGCCATGAATCTCCCCGGGAGCAGGGCCCATAAACCCCGGGTTTTATTTCCCACTCACCGCTCAGACCGGGCCGCTCCCTCGCCACAACGCGATTATCCAACAATTACGGCTACGTTGTTAAGTAAATAGCGTGAGGAAGGGGCGATTCCAGGCTCGTAAATACATCCACAAACACCAAGCGGGTGAGGCGGGGCAGGGGAAGGACACAGGGCGTGGACACCGGTGGTCGGAGCGCCGTGTCCACGTGACACTCCCCGGACGCGCCGTCCCCTGCGGCCCCTCCCGTCCCGGCACCAGGGGCTCCCTCAGGTATTGTGACTCCCAGTGGCCCTGCCCGGGACCCTTTCACGAGCTGGGAGCATGTGGGAGAAGCAGGGGACCAAGCCAATGCTCATGGATCGATCTTTACAAACAGGCTCACGCAACTCCGTTCCTAACAACCCAGACCGAGGCACCGGGAGCCCGTCTCCAGGAGTGGCACGGTCACACACGGGGGCTGGTCGCCCGCAGAAAGGAGTGACCGGCTGATACACGTGACCACAGAGACCGTGGGCAACAGAGGCCGGGAGCCAGACTGCAGACGACGCGGCTCCAGACGACAGGAGAGCAGGTGAGCCCAGTCCAGGACCTTAAACATCCCAGCCGCTGGCCACGGAGGGGACCGGCAGGGCCCGGAGGGAGCTTTCCGGGGCGTGGTGTAGCCTGAAAGGGGTTCGAGTTACGAAGGGACATGCACTTGTCAAAACCCATCAAGTGGCAACTCCTGGGTTCGAGGGCGACTGGACAGGGACTGCTGGGACCTGGTCTCCGTTTTACCCGCACTGGGCAGCGTCTTGTAGGCAAAGGGCAGAACCGTGCAGGCATCTTGGCCCCCCCCCCGGGCACAGGTCGGGCAGAGGCCGGCCCCCCTGTAAAAGCATCATTGCTCCGTCCAGTCCTGGGCCCGCCCTAGGGTGGGGTGGCCCTGGCAGATGGAAAGAATGTCCCAGAGCCCCGGGGGTGCTCCTGCTGGCACCGGGGCGTCTGCCTGCGGGGCTGTTTCGGGGGAATGACTCGCCCGGAAACGCTGGGGCCGCAACCACATTCACACGGCAGCATTCGTACTTCCTGAAGCGTTTCCGCGCCGAGGCGATGATTCGTCTGGCCCAGGGTGGGGTGACACGGCCGGGACAAGTGGCTGAGACACAGAGCTCCCACCCCCGCCCGCAACCCGGGAAGCTTGGGCAGCTGCAGGGCGCCCTGCGCCCCAAGGACCTGTCCTCTCCCACCCCACGGTCCGGGAGGAGCTGGGAACCGGGGCCCAGTGGCGTCCGTTTAGTGAATGAAACAGCCCTGCAGAGACGCAGGGAGAGCGACATCGGCTCGCGGTAACCCCCGCAGGCTGCCCCGTGTCCGTCTGCGCACTGTCTGAAGTGCGCACGCGCCTCCTTCACATTCCCGGTACATCGCCTTATCGAGCGACCGTTGCCCGGAACGTCATAAAACAAACATTAATTAGGCCCCCAATTGGTGCAAGCTCCTCAAGCGCTCCCAGCCGGACCTCGGGCCGGCCGTCCTCGGGCTCTGGTCCCCAGAAAGCCGGGAACACTCAGAGCCCATGTCTCCGCGGGACGCCCGGGGCGCAGGAGGACCGGAGAAGGCGCGTGCTGGGGGGGGGGGGGGGAGTGGCGGGGATGCAGCCAGCCTGCCAGGGGCCCGAGGGAGCCCACGTGTGGCCCGGTGACCACACTGCACAGTTAGGGACACAGCTGGGCCTCACACACCCTCATTTCCAGCAGCCCCACCCCTCGTCCCGACAGCCACAGGACGGTGCCCAGTCCCCTCAGCAGACACACTGGGAGGAGCGCGAGAGGCTGGGGACTTCTCTGACCCCGCTTCCCCATCTGTGGGAACAGTCAGGACATTCACGGGGTGACCAGCTCGGCCTGGTTTACCAGAACTTTCCTATTTTAGCCCCTAAAGTGCCACCACTTCCCAGGAGTTTTCCAGGCGAGAGCAAGGCCGCCACCCTAATTTTCCGCATCTCCCCCGTAGCACGCGGGCACGTCAGAGGCGGCGAGGGGTGTGCTTGCTCCGTCGCCCCGAGGCCCACAGGCCCCGCCAGGCTCGCCTTCCTCCAGGCTACTTCCCGCCAGGCGCCAGCTGGTCTCCCCCCGACCCCCGACCCCCGGATCCGGATCCGGGAGGCTCCCCACCCTGGCTGCTCTCCTCTGCTCTTCCCCCACCCACGTATAATCGCGGCCCCGGGCCCACTCCTTCCCGGGGCGCCCTCCCTCCCACTCTTTTCCCGAACAATCCCTGTACCTGCCCCGGGGCCAGTCTTCCCAACAGGGCTCAGCTCAGGCGGAAGGCACCCCGAGTGACAGCAGCAGCAGTGGGGGTGGGGAGGAGAGGACCCCGGTGCTGCATGGCCCCAAGGGTCCTACAACCGTCCGGACAGGGCCTCTTGTTTCCCGGAGACGTGGGCGACAGCCATGCGCTTGGGGGACAGGACTCAGCGGCTCAGGTGGTCACAGCAGTGTGTGCGGGGCTCGCGGAGCCCGAGGTCGGGGCCCACCCGGAGTCTTCACCTGCGGATGACCCTGAGCACGTCCGCCCTCTGCCTGCTCTGTCCACTCTGTGGTCCTGTGAAACCTGAGGCCTTTAAAATGTGTGCTAAGTTCTGGGGACGCGTGACTGTTCCCGCTGGGCACCTCGGGACTTC
The DNA here is from genome assembly GCF_054644295.1 of Miniopterus natalensis. Lineage (NCBI taxonomy): Eukaryota > Metazoa > Chordata > Mammalia > Chiroptera > Miniopteridae > Miniopterus > Miniopterus natalensis. Next base: position 2,310,690 of record NC_142089.1, read on the forward strand.
AGACCAGAGGGGGCTGCTCTCTGCCTCCCCCAGGCCCAGTCGCCCCCCTTGCCTGGGTCAGAGGCCTGCGCGTCACCCCCTCCCCGCCCTCCCTCCCTCCTCTCCCTTCCCTGTGCCCCTCTCTCTTAGAGAGACTTAGAGCGGCCGAGCCCCACCTCAAGGCAACGTGGGGGAGCCTGGAGAAGGGGTTCGCGCCCCTGGTCTCAAGGCAGCCCCTCGGATCCTGCGACGGAGTCCCGGCCTGTGCCGAGCTCTCAGGCGTCGGCGAGAGGAAAACAAATCTAAAATATTCTCTTGCCGCGTTAAATACTGCCTCCTTTTAAATCAACGCCGTACATTTTCCCCCAAGTTTACAAAGAGAGAAAAAAATAACAATAGTAACACCATCCTTCTCGCGACGCCTTTCCCCAGCGGTGGGAAGACTGCGAGCAGCCACTTTAATGTCACCGCCCACTTCATATCGCATCTCGCTTCGCCGGCTGAGTTATTTTCATTGCATTATATATATTTTAAAAAGAGAGGAGCTGTCACCAGAAGGGTAATTGTCCTTGCACAGAATCCTGTCTGGATGGAGCTGAGCAGCCCTAACTTCATTAAGTGTAAAGCCTCTACCTGAGAAAATCAATCGCAGCCTAAATCATAAAGACAAAAATCAATGCCAATCACACATCCCGGGCCTCTATCAGCCCACTGAGGGCCCGGGGGGGGGGGGCGCTGACGCTGGACGGAGCCTGCCCCCCAGGAGGCAACGGTGCGGGCGTGGCCAGGGGAAAGGATGGGGGCTTTTGAAAATCTACTTGGCGGCAGCCTCATCAAGAGCAGATGGAATGTAAAAGGCACAAAGCAACATTCATATATTCAGACATTAACTGAGCAACTACTGTGTATCAAATCCTAGGAAAGGCCTGGGGAGTCAAGATAAACGACCTAACGCCTGCTCTCCAGGGGTGGCTGGTATGGTGGGTCACGTGGGTGGGCCCTAAATTGGGCCTGAGCAGGGCTGGGAAATGCAGAGAGCCTCGTATACAGAGATAGAGGAAAGGGGCAATTTGAGTTGGGTCTTGAAGGATGAATAGGAGGTTGCCAGGGGAATTTTCCTTCCTAATAGTGTTGGGAGGGAGTGTTGTTGTTTTTTCCTGACAGCATTTTTTTTTTCTGATGCCTGACAGATTTGGATTCCCCTGAGTCAGCACAGAAGACGTGCTGGCCAAAACCCAGTCACCATTTCCAGACGGCTCTTGGAAGCGACGATATGGCCCTGACTCGGGGAAGTGAGTGGGTCAAACCAGGAAGAGACATGGAGATCCCCTTGACACGCCTCCCTTAAACCTAGAGTTGAAACTGAGCTGGTACCTGTTTCTTTTCTGGGGGCTTCTTGATGAGCCCCAAAAGTGTCAGGGGCCCCCCGATCCTGTTGGTTGCCTCAGTTTCTTCCCCTGTTTCTCGGCTCTCCTAGATTAATTCCTCAGGGAGGTTCATTCCTGCCCTCCTTCATTTGGGGAGCATCCCCTGGATGCCAGGTGCCGAGCTAGGTGCCAACGATACAGGCCCTCCGGAGAGACCTGCAGGGGCCCGGGCATTGGCCAAGCGGATTAACGAGTACGCGTGGGGCACAGAGGAAGGATGCCTGAGCCACAGTGGGGAAATCAGGACAGGCTTCCAGGTGGAGGTGACTCCCAAGGGGCTCCCTGAATCTGGAATTGTCTGGGGGAGAGTGGGTGGTGGGCAGGGCATTCAAGGTAAATTGCTAATACACAGAGAGGGTACTTTACCTCCCCGGCCCTGCTTAGTGCCTCATCCCGCCCCTTGTTCCGACGGCAACTCTGAGAGACAAGTGGCAGCATTTTAAAGATAAAGAAACCAGCTTGGAAAAGTCAAGTAAGTTTTCCAGACCCGCTCAGTGGGAGAGGGGCCGAGTCAGGACCGACACCTGGGCCAGGTGCACCTCTAGGTAGCGAAGGGAAGCGGGAGGAAGGGTCAGGGACAGGGGACGGGGGCACCAACCCGGGCTGAGCCTCCGAATGCTGTCAGCCGAGGGGGCAGGAGAACTCTCACCCCAAAGCACAGGCCCCCTCCAACCTCACACAAACGAGCAGGGCCCGGTCGGAATGAAACTCAAGCCGCCAGCCTCCCTGTCAAACGGCCGCCTGTCCAGTCGTCCTCAGACGCCCACTGAGCACCTACCGTGCGCCGCTCGGCTCCGGGTCCCGAGTCACAAAGGGCCGGATGCGCCGCAGCTCCGAGGCCTTTGCTGCTCAGAGCGGAGTCGCGGGGCCGGCAGGGGCCTCAGCCGGAGCTTGTTAACAAGACAGGTTCCCAGCCCCGCCCCGGACCTGCCAGAGCAGAGCCCGCACCTGAGCACGGCCCAGCTGATGGGCAGGCCCCGGAGCGGGTGACAGCCCCGCTCCAGGCAGGACAGCAGGGGGAACGGCCGCGGGGGGGGTCTGAGTGCGTCCGGCACTGCGAGCTGCTCGATGGATTTAATCTCATTGAACAGCCAAAGGACAAAAAGGCTACGTGGGGGTGACGACAGGAGGCCACCCGGTGTCCCCGGCCGGAGGAGCTGGGGGAGGCGGGTCCGGGCGGAGCTCACTGTGCCGAACCTGGCCACTCAGCCACTCGGGTTCCCGCAGGGCGCCCAGCCCGGGGACCACTGCCACCGTGTGCCCTGGAGGACAGTGTTGTGAGCACCCACACCCCACCGCACCCCCTTGCTGCAGAAGAAGGCCTAGCCACACCCCCAGAGCCAGCAGCTCCTACGGACAGGAGGGAGACTTGAACCCAGGATTTAGGTTCCCAAACCTGCACCCTTCCCGGGTCAGGCGGCTGAGGAGCTCACCGCGCCCTCTGACCCTGAGTGATCGAGCTCTGGTCCCACCCGGCCCACAAGGCCGCCGGCTCTGGGAGCGGGGGGACGGCTTGGCTGACCTCGGCGCCCCCGGCCCAGCAGGCGCTCAGCGTTAAATAAACAAGCAGCCTGGAGGCAAGGCCTCACCTGGGCGCAGCGCGGCCCCTGCCTCGGGCAGACGGGTGCTGATGAGGGTGCCCTCGGAGAAGGGGGAGGGTGGCCAGCAGGGTCACACGGGGCTGCGGGTGAACTCGGTGTCTGCGTCCCGCTTTCCCTGCCAAATGAGAAAACAAAATGCAGTGTCCGCTTGGCAGGAGCGTCCGGATGCTGCGAACTGACTCAGGCCGTTGGGAGCAGAACTGGGTTAGGATGAGTGATGGCCGGTCGGTGTCTGGGAGCTGAGCTCTGAGCACAAGGCCCTGCGCCCTGGGGACCCTGAGGACCCTGGGGACCCTGAGGACAAGGAGCTCTTCCCTGAGCCCTGGTCCCTCCGCTGGGAGCTCGGCTCCCCAGCCAGGCCGGCTGCAGGGGGAGGACACCGTGGGACCACCTGGGAGGAGGGCAGAGCCACTCATCAAACTCGGGTCCTCTGCTTGCTCTGTCCCCCCGTGGCCTCAAGTAGGGACCACACCCCCGGGCCCTGGGTTCCCTCTGTATAAACAGTTAGGCCCATCTTCCCAGGACAAGAGGGTGGGGGGGCTCTCCTCCGTCAGGCCTCTGTTCTCCCTGTGGACCCTGAGACCTGATCAAGTAAGGTGCCTGGCCCCCCTTTCCCCGTAGCTCCCACAGTTCCCTCCTCTCCGGGCAAGGGGACTGGCCTCGCAGAGAGGTGACGGTTAGCATTAGTTCCACTTTCTTGCTGCTGCAGCAGATTACTGCCAACAGTGTGGCTTAAAACAGATTTATTTTCTTACAGCACTAGAGGTCCACAGGCCAAAAACGGGGGGCAGGGCTGGGGCTGCAGGGGAAGCATTTCCCTGCCTTTTCCAGCTTCCAGAAGCTTCCCGCATCCCTGGGCCCCTGGCCTCATCGCTCTGACCTCACCTTCCATCGCCACGTCACCGTCTCCCACTCCCGCCTTCCGGCCTCTTTTATGACGACCTTGTGATGACCTTGGGCCACCTGGGTAACCTCCGGTCTCAAGGTCATTAACCTAATTCCATCTGCAGCGTCCAGGTGAGGTCACTTATTCCCAGGCTCAGGGGTTGGGACGCTGGTGGGGTCTGTGGGGAGGGCTGAGCGATGTCCACCCGCCCAGACTCTCACGCCTGTCACGTCTCTAGAGGCGGATGAAACAAAGAACAGAACCAGGAGCACAGGTCCGATGGCGACCGAGGTTCCCGAGCTGTGCCAGCAGGTGGCTCGAGGCCTCAGCGTCAACCGCCTCCTCCAGCCGGGGCCTCCGGGGCTGCGTGAAGGGCCCTGGTGCTGCACAGCCGGGGGGCGGGGTGTGGCAGGCTTCACGGGGCGGCTGGTGGCCACGCGGGGCTGGGGCCCGCGTCCAGTGGGGTTTGCACTTTGAGGGTGGCTGCGGCTCTGGAGGCTTTAACCACAGGCCAGCGGCTATTTTTCAGCCGGTGCAGACCATGGCTGGGCCACTTTTAACAGCAGGACCTGCCCCTTTTAGCAGCAGCTTTGATAATGGTCTTTGAGTGTATAGACTTTCGGGCATTAGGGGATGGAGCCATTTATTTTTGCTGCTTTTTGCTGTTTCTCAGGCAGGCTGGCGGGCCGGGGAGCCGGCTCTGACACAGTGGGAAGCTCGGCGACAACCCAGCAGGTCCCCGGCACGAGCCCTCAGGCCCGCTGGCCGCGCTCTTCCCCTTTGTTTCTTTATTTTTTTATATTACAATCCTCACCCGAGGATATGTTGAGAGAGAAAGTGAGATACATCAGTGTGAGACTGAAACATGGACCGGTGGCCCCCCGCATGTGCCCCAACCGGGGACTGAACCCACAACCTATGTATGTGCCCGGACCAGAACTCGAACCCGCAACCGTTTGGTACACAGGACGACGCTCCAACCAGCTGAGCTGCCCAGCCAGGGCTCTTCATTTATTTTTCCCTAGTTGCCTTCAAGGCCGAGAGGGGGCTGGGAAGGGACCACCCTCGGATCCACGGGGTTCGTCCGCCCGCATCTCCTCTCACCGCAGGGTCTCAGGTGGCCCCTGGGTGCGTCAGTCACACATTCGACCACGGCTTAGGTTTTGAGGCCCCTGATGTCCCCTCGTGGGCAGAAGGCAGCTAAGAAGCGGTGGGCACCCTTCCTATAGATGGGGGGGGGTCTTGATCTGCTGCCCACCCAGGAGCCTGGAAGACGGTGAAGAGAGGGTGGTGCCCAGCACTCGTCCTCCGTGCCCGGGAGCCCGGAGCGCCCGGGGCACCCGGGAGGGCGCAGGGAGTGAGAATCTCCTCGGAAGGACTCTCACAACAGCAGCTGTGCAAGAGGAAGGCAGGGAGGGGCATCCAGGGGGTGCAGGGACAGAGGGGTTTCCCGGGGAGGAAGGTGGAGGCCTTGGGAAGCCCGCCAGGCCGACGGGGACAGGGGCAGGCGGAGGGGCGGGAGGGGTGTCTCGGCTCCCACCCGCCGAGGGCGCAGGAGCCAGAATGAGGTCGAAGCTCAGATGAGAGTTAAGTGGGAGACACTGGGGATCCTATCCTGTCCCTTTGAGGGCAGTGACAAAAAACCTGGACAGCTCAGAGGACGGAAGGTGAGGAGGTAACTTTCGGGGGGACCCTCTCTGTAAGTGCTGGTGTGGCCGGTGCCCTGATGGAGAAACGTAGGGGTCAGGGCCCCAGGGACAAACACTGCGGCAGGGGCCCAGACACGCTTCTGTCACCGCCTGCGTCCCAAACCTGGCTGTGTCCCCGCTGCTGTGCACCTCGGGCCCGTCGCTCAACCTCTCTGTGCCTCGGTTCCTGCACCTGTATAAAGGAAGCTAGTGATGTTATCTGTGCTGCAAGACTGATTAAGAATTAAGTAAGTTAGTGTTTGTAAAGCACGCAGGGCAGTGCCTGGCATCCGTCTGGGCTGCACAGGTCTTAGTGGATAATCACAAGTTCGGGGGGCGGGGGGGCAGGTGGGAGCCCGGAGAGGCCCCACCTCAGTGGACGAGCCTCTGGCCGGATTAGACCCCACGCTGCGATGCTCCAAATCAGGAAGGCGATGGGGAAAAGGTTTGTTTGAACTGTGCTTTGGGCAGGCTTAGGACTTATTGATTTCATATTTCTTCCTACAGGAAAGAGTCCAGAGAAAATGTTAGAAAAGCAAGTGCCTGGTTTAGCAAACACAGAGGAAATAAAAGAAGGGAGCCAGCCAGGGTGTGTGAGCGGGACACAGACCCGGCTGGGGAACAGGGAACTGGCAGAAAGTCTCAGAGCCTCCCCAGGGGAGACGTGAGAAGACGTGGGAGACAGACAGGTGTGTGACCCTGGGGGCAGGGACTGGGCGGCCTGTCCTGACTCCGTCATCCCCTCTGAGCTCGGGGAGGAGGGCTGGGCGCGAGCAGAGCTCTTCCCTCTTGTGTTTGGGGATAGTCCTGCCCGTGGAGAAGGAGCCCTGTGATCACTGGACGGCTCCCTCCTGGGATGCTCCCTGATTCTGTGCTCAGGCCCTGGTCTTGGGTGCTGGCCTCTAAGGGAGCTGGTCACCTGGGCGACGGCAGCTCACCGGGAACCCACGGGAGGAGAAGAGGGCTCTGCGCTGCATCTCTGTCCCCCAAAATCCACATGTGGAAGCCCTAATCCCAATGGGATGGACTGGGAGGTGGGGCCTTGGGGAGATAATTAGGGTTCGAGGAGGTCGCGAGGGTGGGGCCCCCGATGGGATTAGTGCCCTTATAGGAGAAGCCCGAGAGCGGCCCCTCTCCGCCGCCCGAGGACCGGCGAGAAGGCGGCTGTCTGAGAGCCAGGGAGGGGGCCCTCGCCCTCGGCCGGGACTGGCCGGAACCTTGATCTTGGGCCTCCAGCCTCCAGAACTGTGAGAAATAAATGCCTGCAGTTCAAGCCCCGGTCCGTGGTGTTTTGTCATGGCAGCCGGAGCGGCCTGGGACAAGGCGCTAGCAATGGATGAGGCCGGGGGCTGCATCCAGTATCGGTGTTGAGTCAAATATGCTGCTAGCACCCAGCCCTGCCAGTGTGGCTCAGTGGTTAGAGCGTGGGCCCGTGGACCGAAGGGTCTTGGGTTCGATTCCCGGTCAAGGGCGCGCACCTGAGTTGCAGGTTTGATCCCCGGTTGGTCGGGGCACATGGGGAAGGCAACCAATCGATGCGTCTCGTTCACATCGATGTTTCTCTCTCTCTCTCTCTCTCCTCCACTCTCTCTAAAAATCAATGGAAACAATATCCTCGGGTGGCGATTAGCAAAACAAAAAATATGCTGCTTAAACCTACTTGCTGGTGGTCAGCCCAGAGGAGGGGGTTTCTCACAATGCCGAGGTTGATCCCACCCCGGTCACCAAGACGGGAGGTGTTCTGTGGTCAGTCCACACTAATCAGGACCCTCGGGGTCGCGGGAGACCACGGCTCTCCGCGACTCTGGTGCTCGCGCTGTGCGGCCAACGAGGGCACTGTTCTCGGCCGATGGACGTGTCCGGCTCCCAGGCGGGTGGAAGTCGCCCCCGGCGCCCTGATGGAGCTTCGGCCCATCCGCAGAGGATGAGCTGTTCACTGGTTATGCAAGAAGCCCCGACGGGCAGCTAGCGACCGCCCGCCTCATGAATTGTTGAGGCCCATCCATTATGCACGCGGCGGAGCTGAACCCAGAGACATTTCATAATTTAACATTTGATTACATTTCGGGCCAGTGGAGTTGGGCATTTAAATATTTCAGGCCGGGGCCTCGGCTGCCCGGCTGGCTCGCCGCCTCCTTGCACAGCCGCCTGCGGGCCCCGCTCGACACCGTGAGGGAAGCGGGATGAGAGCTGGGCGACGGCCGCGGGGCAGGGCTCGCTGCTGCCCATCGAGCGCGGCTGACGGGCCGTCTCGCCCCCCGAGGTCATGGGGATGCCATGGGATTGCATTCAAGGCGGCCTGTGCCCCTCTGCAGGGCCGGGGTGTCCGGGCCAGCGCCCACGCCTTCCCCGTGGGGAGACTCGCAGCGCCTGTGCCTCCCTGGGATCCGACCAGCCGCCTCACCGGCCGCCTTCGGGCTCCGAGGCGAGATCCGCAGGCTCCGTCCCCGCTGAAGGCTTTCGGGGAGGGGCCTGTCCAGCAGGCTTCCCGCGATTCCCGCTCAGACGGCCTCTGTGCTGTGCGCAGGTGCAGCTGGGGGGGCGGGGGGGCCTGCGGGCCGACGAGAAGGGGGCTCACGCTCCTCCGCCCCCAGCTGCAGCCTCCCTGACTGTCCCATCCCCTCGGGGCTTTTCCCTCCCCACCAGCCACCAGGGCTGGGGAAGGCAGGCGCCCGTCCTCCTAGGTCTGACCTTGACTCCTGACCACGGCGGCCACTCAGACAGGCTGCTTCCCGACTCGGGCCGCTGACCTCCCTCTTCTCAGACCTTCTCCTTTTGGGAAAACTTGGGCTTGCAAATCCCTCCTGGGCCCCTTTGAGATGTGGATCTTCTACAGCCCAGAACCTTCTCCCTCAAGGACTCGGGAGCCGTCCATTCAGATGAAAACGACTCACAAACTGAACATAGAAGGTGCCTCCCCGTGTGCGGACACGCGCGCACACGCACGCACACAAATGAACATGCACACGTGTGTGCACACATATGAGCATGCACACACGTGCACGCACACGCACACAGGGACACGTGTTTAGTCTGAGACTGAAAGCGAGAAGGTGCAGCCCCGGTCCTGGAGGCCACGAGGAGACGGAGCTGGGAGGGGAGCGGTGGCCCGGGGGACGCGGCCCACGCGGTGCCCACGCGGTGAGAGCTGAGCCGCGGGCTGGGTGAGAAACAGCAGCAGCACTGAACGGGACAAACTGCTCGCCGGGAAGTACAGACAGGACAACTCCAAAGGCACGTCCAGATCAGCGCGCTTCACGTATCTTAAGAGGCAAAGGGGAGGAAAGGCCCCGTGTCTCCGGCAAGAACACGGCATCAGGAAAAAATACGCAGGAGGGTCCGGAAGGGAATGGAGCCGAGCCACAGAAATTAAACAAAATTGAACTAAACCAAGTGAAACTAACGGACCCGCTGACAGTCATCTGGAATCAGAGGTTTCGGGAAGGTGTCCAGAAAACAGAAGCTTCGGACCCAGGCGACGCGGGAGCACATCGGCTCTACGGAAGGGAGGTCCCAACGGACGGACGGACAGGCGACACCCTGTCGGGAGAGGCAATTTTCAAGCTGAAATGGCAGAGAATTTTCCAGAGCTGATGCAAGGCAGGAGGCAGGCGGGGAGCGCGATCTCGGCGCAGAAGCACAGTCTCCGCACAGGCGATTTCCCTCCGTGTTGGGCGAAGCGATTCAGGGAGGAAAATCTCGGTGCTGCCGGGGGGAGGCGGGAGCTCTGCGACGCCGCTGTGGGGACGCACTGCTGGGGGGACATGGCCCCACCTTCCCCGGGGGGTCACCTGCTGTGACAGACGCAGATTCTTTAAAAAGTCTGCAAACCCGTTCACCTGCCACTTCACGTCTGGAAATTCGTTCCAAGAAGGAGTGATTGACGGGCACAGAGAGGCACCTTCAGCAGGGCTGGAAACGGCACCAGGACTAGAGAATCTAAATTATTTCTAAAGGAAAAAGTACGCCTAAACCAGGGCACGAACCATGAACTGGAATGAGGGCCCCGCCGCAACGATGATGTCAGAAGGAGTATTCAGTGATGCGGACGGGTGACGGGCCGTGTCATTCATTCCAGGGAAACGCGGGACACAGCTGCGTTGAGCACGTCTTACCTCGGCTGGGCGTGTGTCCGTGTGTGTGTGTGTGTCTGTGTATCCGTGTGTGTCCGTGTGTGCCCGTGTGTCCGTGTGTGTGTCTGTGTGTGTCCATGTGTGTGTCCATGTGTGTGTCTGTGTGTGTCCATGTGTGTCCGTGTGTGTGTCTCTGTGTGTCCATGTGTGTCCATGTGTGTCCGTGTGTGTGCCTGTGTGTGTCCGTGTGTGTCCGTGTGTGTGTCCGTGTGTGTGGCCGTGTGTGTGTGTGTCCATGTGTGTGGCGTGTGTGTAGCCATGTATGTGCACGCACATGTGCATCATTAGCAACATTTGACCAGCTTCATAGTCATTGCCTCTGGACAGTGGGCCCAGCACGGTTTTGTTCTGTGTATTTGTGTATTTGCACAGGCGTCGCCTGCACTCTGTAATATACATGTATGAATATTGTTGTAATAAATATGTTACTTCCCAGGCCCTTGGAGGCTCCTCAGTGACCAGACTGCTAACAGCACAGGGCAAAGTCTGAAGGCTCGAACCCCCCCCCAGCCACTCTCCCGCTGACGACTGGAGCCGCCTCCCTAATCCCAGGGCCCCACGTGCTCAAGGTCACCTGCCAGCCCCAGGTGTGCCGTGACTGCTGAGGGCGCAGGTCTTTATCACACCACCCGTGGGGGTGGGCTGGGGACCCAAAGAACCAAAGGCAGCAGGAAATCTGGGCGGTGCTTGGGGGCGAATGGCCTGGCTGGGTGATGGACTTAAATCAGGGTGCTGGTAGGAGAAAGAAGCCTTCTGGTCCGGACTGTGTTTGGGAGCAACCGCCGGCCCCGTGATGAATCCCAGGTGGCTTTGTGGCCTTTGTCTGGCCTGCACGGGAAGGTCTCCAGTTGGATTCCTGGTCAGGACACACGCCCAGGGTGTGGGCTCCATCTCCAGTAGGGGCCTGCAGGAGGCAGCCGATCAACAATTCTCTGTCCCCCTCTCCCTTCTTCTCTCTTAAAATCAATAAAAACATACTTTTTTAAAAAAGGAAAACATTTGGGGCACACATGTAGCGTTTCTTACGCTTCCCCACTGTATCCAAAACCGTTTACCAGACAACACAATTGTGTCAGGTTGTTTTTCTGTTCTCTGTCCAAGCTCTTTCCCCAAAGGCTGGCAGGGCGGACAGATAAATCCTAAGCCAATGAAACAGCAAAAAGAGTTTTTAAAACAATGAACTTAGAGCCTGGGTATCCGTGTGTTTGGCCAAGGTTACGGCCGCCTGTGGCCGGCCTTCAGATTCCGTCCCGTATTGTCACTGAGCGATTACTCACCGGTTACCGGGCCACGCACGGGGCATGGCCAGCCCTCCCCAGCGTGGGCCCTGGACGGCAGGCCCTCCACAGGCCTCGTTCCTGTAAAAGGCTGTTTGGGCGTGAACTTTGGGGCGCCTCCTCGATTCCCCCCGCCTCCTCGGGTCTTCTCTCTTGCTCAGCGCCCCTCGGCACACACGCCGTCCCCCCCCCCCCGCCGCCCCGTATCCAGACTTGGGTGAAATGTCTTAACAGGGGTGGAGGTAAGATCCTGAGTAGCCTCTGGAGGGCCGATGACAACACAGGACGGAATCTGAAGGCCGGCCACAGGCGGCCGTAACCTTGGCCAAACACACGGATACCCAGGCTCTAAGTTCATTTTTTTAAAACTTTTTTTGCTGTTTCATTGGCTTAGATTTATCTGTCCGAGAGCAGGGAAATCGGCTCTCCAACGGGACCGGGGAGGAAGGAGGGGACCTCTCCAGGGACCCCCGAGAACCTTCCGGAGAAGTCCCACGGGCCGTGCGAGCGTGCCTGCCACCTGCTGTCCACGCGGGGCTCTTCCCGGAGTGGCCGAGAGCAAGGCGACGCGTCCCCTGGGTCGCTTTGCTTTGTTATCATCATCATTGTTACGTTGCCCCACCTCTCCTTCGCCCCACTCTCCCCCCCGGGCTCGCACCTCCCAGGTGAAGTGCCGGCCCCTAAGCCCTGCCCGGCCCTGCCTCCCGAGATGCGGGATCCACCGTCTCCGGGGGCTGTGCGCCGGGGCAGTGCTGGAGCAGGTGCAGCCCTTGGCTGTCAGGATGTGGGATGCCCTCTGGCAAATGGACCTATGTTCCTGAGGACCCTTTAAAAGGTCCCTAGGAGCCCAGCCAGTGTGGCTCAGCGGCTGAGCGTCAACCCAGGATCCAGGAGATCGGGGTTCGATTCCCGGTCAGGGCACAGGCCCGGGTTGTGGGCTCGGTCCTCGGTCGGGGGCGTGCAGGAGGCAGCCGATCAGTGACTCTCATCATTGATGTTTCTCTCTCTCTCCCTCTCCCTTCCTCTCTCTGAAATCAATCAAAAATATATATATTTTTAAAAAGGTCCCCAAGAATCCAGAGCCCCTGAATGTTTAGGAGACGAGGGCCTCACAGGGGCAGTTCTCCACGGAGGTCTCGCCCAGCAGGAATCCCTCTGAGCCACCCCTGGATGCCCAGCCTTAGTCCTGGCCAGCGTCGCCCGGGAGCCCCGGGCCTCTCCACCGCCGAACATCTTCTCATCAGCTCCCTCCGCCATTTACGTTCAACTCCGACTCCCCTGGTATTTAAGAAACACGATCAGCTCCCGCGACCTCAGGCAGCTGTGTTGAGCGGGGTGTCCTGGTCAACTCGGGCGGCTGTGACACAAGGCCGCTGTCTGGGGGCTTAAACAACAGGCCTTTCTCCCTCCCGGTGCTGGGGCTGGAAGCCCAAGATCCAGGCGCCCGCAGATGTGGCGTCCGGGGAGGGTCCTCTTTGCGCCCGGTGGACCACTGTCCTCCCGCTGCGTCTTCACGTGACGGCGAGCCTTTTCGTTTCCTAGGCCGATCATGAAGGGCCACCTTCCCAGCTCATCCAAATAACCACCCCCAAAGGCCCCTCCTCCAAAGACAGTCCCATGGCGGATTCGTGCTTCAAGGCATGAATTTAAGGGACACATTCAGTCGGAAGCACTGGGCGTGATGTGGCCGGGAGAGGCCACCACCCAGGCCAGCGCAGGCTCCTGGGCCGACTCCGGTCCCTGCCCTGCACACACGCCCGGTGCGCCTCAGGTCACCTCCCTGTCTATGCAACTTTGACCTTGACTGTCTTTACCAACCGGACTCGTTAACGCGGGCAGAGACCCAGCAGGCAGCAGCCGGCGCTCCCGGCTACATCCAAGTTTCAAGTAAATAAACCATGTGTCCCCCGCCGATTTATAGCCCAGCCCATCCGTCTTCCAGACGAGAGCCGGGTCGTTTATAAAGTGTGCGGCTGTTTGGATTTTAGCAGCAAACATCCATCCATTTTAAATACATGATTAAAAGGCACTAATTAAATTCCTCTAGTGACAGATGCCAAGGCCCCGGAGAAGGGACGGGTCTGCCCCAATGTCGTGTAGCCTGAGGGGGAGTCAGGAACACCTTGGGGGGCTGGGCCAGGACTCGTGGACAGACCATGACAAGAAGGGTGGTGGTCACACCCACCCCTAAAGTCATCTTACCGCCGGGGTCCTCCCTCAAGGGTCTCGGGACAGTGGGTGCCATTCCTTTAAGTAGGCACCAGGCATAATTAACTCACAAGTCAAGGGGATAATTCAGTAACTGACTCATAACTACGTGCTGTGGCCCTACTATGTGCTGGGCCCTGCGCCCAGCAGCAGAAATGCAAGAGCTGGCAAGACTCTCGTGGTCCGGGGACAACAGATGGTGAGAAGCAGGTGAGCCGGGGAGGAAGCAGAGCCCTCCTGACCCAGGGGAGCGCCCAGGGCTGCAGGTCCTTGAGCCCCAGGCAAGCGCCCGCCCTGGGCCGCAGGGGTCCCGCCAGCCCTCCCTCCGGGGCCTTCAGAGGTGCGCCCCAGCTGTCCCGGGGGATGTCCCTCTTCTGGTAGGAAGGTTCCCGCGCCTAAGGAGAGGTGCAGGTTCCTTCCCCCGCCTTCCAGGGGGAAGGGCCTGGCGTGACTTTCATGGGCCACTCCCTAAAAACACTAACAATCGAATATTACAGAGGCGTCGCACAAACATTAATTGATTTATACGGGAAACGTTTTCTTCAACCTAAAACACTGGTGTTTTTTTCCTTCTGATTTCAATGTAAGGACTTGTCTGAAGCCTTTAGGGCTGATGCCGGCCGAAGGCTTTTCACTGGACGCTGAGAGCGGGGTGGGCAGCAGGCACCAGAAGACGGCGGCTGCTCTGGGTGGGCCCCTGGGCCCCTGGTGAAGGCGGGGGGGGGGGCGTTCCCCGGGCTCCATCTCGGAGACGGAGCGAGTGGACACAGAGACCTGGTCACGCTGTGGCTCCGCGGCCACGGCCACTCGCCGCTGTGTGCTCCAGGCCTCCAGCGAGTAAGTGAGCCAGGGCATAGGCCCCAAACTTCCCCACAGGCAGGTCCTCCGTGTGTTCCTCCAAGTCCCTGCGTGATGGAAGCTCGGGTCACCCTTGAGAGCCACTTCGGTTTCTAGTTCAGGGTATTGACCAGGATGAGACGACTTAGGTAAGACGGGGTGAGTGTCCAGACCCCACAGCGGTGGGACCACCGCGGGGCATGGAGGGTGGAGAGGCTGTCCCTGAGCCCGACTCCACACCAGGCTGTCCCTGAGCCCGACTCTGCTCCGGGGCCTGTCATTCGGGGAGGTGCGACTATAAACACCTGAGCTTTTACAGACAGGAAACTGAGGCTCGGGAAAATCCCACAGCCTTCCAGGTCCAGCATGAGTAAGGGCAGGAGCCAGGACTTTAAGTTGGGCACCTGGGCTCCAAGGAGCCTGCTCTTAGCAGCTCCACCTACTCCAGGGTTTCTCCAGCCCAGCCCTGCGGACATACGGGGTCAGATCAGTCCCTGTGGGGTCGTCCTGGGGACGTGGGCTGTGCAGCAGCAGCCTGGCCTCTACCCACCAGATGCCAGTGGCACTGCCCCAGTGAAGCCATCAAGAACTTCTCCAGACATTTCCAAGTGTCCCCACGGTGGGGACGGACATCACTCCTGGGTGATAGCCACTGTTCTAATGCCTCAGTGTATTTCCTTTGCTTTAAAACAGCTTTATCAAGATACAATTCACACGCCATACAATTTTCCCATTTAAAGTGTACAATTCAATGATTTTTCATATAGTCAGAGTTGGGCAACTATCACCACTGTCATCCTTAGAACATTCTATCAGCCCTAAAGAAAGCCCATATCGATTAGCAATGACTCTCCATACCCCCGCCAAGCCCCCAGCCACAGGCGACCATCAATCTACTTTCTCTCTGTGGATTGACTTATCCTGAAAATCTCACATAAATAGAATCCCCGGTAAGTTCTGGAATGTGGACGCACACATTCACGCACAGGAGAAGCCTGCTGGTTCCCCAGGGAATTGTGGGAGGGGAGAGCACTCGGCTCAGTAATGAAGTGGGAGCCGTGTTTCTCTGAGAATCTGGTGGGTGTCAGCATCCTCCAGCTGCAGGCTAGTTAAGAAAAAATGAGATTTATTAGAAAGCTGTGAGGAGAGCTCTCAGGACCACCAAGGGAAGGCTGGGTGGCCAGCAGCTGAGCAGTTCTGGAATGCTGTGGGGACAGCAAGGACAACTTGAGTCTCACCAGAAAATGCCGGTGGAAGGCATGAATGATATTGCAGCCAGTGTGCATGGTCTGCAGCCAACATTCGTGGACTCCAATCAGCATGCATGGTCTCCAATCAGCATGCATGGTCTGCAGCCAGCATGCATGGTCTCCAATCAGCATGCATGGTCTGCAGCCAGCATGCATGGTCTCCAATCAGCATGCATGGTCTCCAATCAGCATGCATGGTCTGCAGCCAGCATGCATGGTCTCCAATCAGCATGCATGGTCTCCAATCAGCATGCATGGTCTCCAATCAGCATGCATGGTCTCCAATCAGCATGCATGGTCTACAGCCAGCATGCATGGTCTCCAATCAACATGCATGGTCTCCAATCAGCATGCATGGTCTCCAATCAGCATGCATGGTCTCCAATCAGCATGCATGGTCTGCAGCCAGCATGCATGGTCTCCAACAAGCGTGGAGGTCTACAATCATTTGTAGTGGTTTGGATCACTCCAGTCACCAAGTACCACAACTGGGTGGGGGAATTGCTTAAAAGCAATTGAAATAGACTCTTTCACAGCCTTGAGGCCAGAAGTCTGAAATGGTGTCAGCAGATCCTTCCTGCCTCCTCCCAGCTCTCGTAGCTGCCAGCTTTCATTGGCTCATGGCCACATCACTCTAATCCCTGGCTCTGTTATCACAGGGCCTTTCCCCGTGTGTCTGTGTCTTTTCTTGGAAGGACATCAGCCTATTGGAATTAGGCTGATGTCCTTCCACCCTCCTGCAGTGTGACCTCATCATAACTAATCACATCTGCACAGACCCTGTTCCTCAGTAAGGCCACGTCCTGAAGATCCCGGCGACATGAATTGTGGATGGACATGATTCACCCCAGTACAGTGACCAAGAGAACCAACAGTCTCAGCTGCTGGCGACGCAGGACGACATTGCTGAGTCCCCCCGTTCCGCTCCAGCCCGCCTGCCGGAGGAGGTCACAGCCTCCATGTTTGTCTGTACCTGGAGCCCCTCAACTCTCTTTCCAGCCAGTCCCCTGCCCAGCTGTCTGGGACATAGCTGGGTCTGGCAGAACAGTCCCTGGAAGGAGTGGCTTGTCAAATTTGCCGCTGACCTTGGAGAACTGGGATCGGCAGCCAGCACACAGCCTTGGGCGCGTTTCCGGCCCTGGAAAGGATGGTGGCAGAAACTCTGCCAACCCCACCACCTCCGCAGCAGACTGAGGCAGAGAGAAAATACCCAGAGATGAGCGAGCAAAGCTGCCCCGGGGACGCAGCGAGCCGGGTGGCAGGGGCTCACCCACCGGTGGCCCTCTCTTGCTACCTGAGCAGCTTCTCTCGCCGCCCGCAGCTGTGGCCGTGTCTGTGCGCGCTCACCTGCGCGTGTGGGCACCGGCTCAGGTTCGCCCACTTTCCAGGGGGCCCAGGTAGGAAGCGATCGTTAAAACATGTAAATTGGGTTACGCCAGGAGCTTATAGATTAGTCATTGACTTTTTCCTTCCTCTTGGATCCGAAACTTCTGTGGAAATTAGGCACCAAATGGCTCAAAACAGCCACTAAAGATTAGCAGGTTCCACTCACAGCCTGCATGGACCCTCATCTTTACTTCCCCCCCCCCCGCAGCCTTCCCATTGGACAGGCTATGGCTACTCCGGGGGCAGGGGAAGGTCTGGGCCACCTACCCTTTCCTCCGCAGCCGTGACCCAGGGCCAGGAACAAAGAGCTCTGTCATTTATGGCATTGGCAGCCACACACACTCCATCCATCCCACTGCATCAGCATGTCAGCCCCACACACTCCCTGAGAAGGGTTTTGGCCTCGCCGAGAGAGTGCAGGAAAGCAGATTTCTGCTCTTTAAGGGTTCGCTCATCCCTGCAGTCATTGTTTGAGCATTTACTGAGCACCTACAATAGTGCTGAGGACACGGATGTCAATCAGATCTGCCCCTGCCCGCAGGGCACTCAGTGCAGTGGACACACACGGAACCACGTCCTCCCAACAGTGTGGCCAGAGCAGCCACTGGCACCCTGAGGGCCTGAGAAAGGTGTGCAAGCTTCCCAGGGGAAGCCAGGTGGGCTCCCTGGAGGAGAGGACACTTTGAGCTCCATCTTAAGCATGAGCAGTCTTCCGCCATGGGGGAGGCTCTGCAGGAAGGAGCAGCCGTGTCAAGCATGGAGGCAACCAGACCCAGGGTCAAGGCCGGACGCTGGCTCTGCGTGTTGACATTGTCGCTGGGTCAGTCACCAGCCCTCCCTGAGCGTTGCTCTTCCAGCCACACAGTTCTTACTTGCAAGTAAGTGACTACACACGGGAGCAGTTATTACTGCTGCTGCTGCTCCTGTAGTTGCAGGTTCCGAGAGCTGCAGGGCCCCGGTGCTGCCGGGGCCTGGGCTGTGAGGTCAGTGGTGGCCCAGGAGGCTGGAGAAAAGCGAATGCTGGGTGGGGAATGGTCAGCAGAGAGATGAATGAATGAATGAATGAACGAATGACTCTGCCAGATTGTGGGGTGCCGGCCTAGGTTTCCTGGGGAGGACACGGCAGGGACACCAGCTGGAGCGGGGTGCTCAGATCTGCACCTTAGATATCTTTGCCCCCCAGCAGCCTTGTCCTGGTTGACATCTCGGCTCTGGGTGGACATCTGCCCTCCACCCGAGACCCTCGTCCCCCGGGACCACCTCACAGATGCTCACGTCCTCACGTGGAGACTCCACCCCTGTGATCCCGCTCTCGGCTCCACACACTGGTCCAACAAAGGACAATTGGTGCCAAAGTCTGCAGATGCTGCTCAGTGCAGCCAGCAGGGGGCACCCAACAAAGGCTTGATTTTGGAAATTAAAGACAGGGCCAGCGTTGTGCTGGACACGTTCCAATTTCGCATCTGTTCGCAAACTCCTACCGGGGAGGGTCCAAAGCTGTGCCTCTTTGCCAGCCCCTCCCGTCCACCGGGACATCACCCCGGCCCCAGATGTAGCTGCTGACCTCCGAGCCTCAAGGTCAACAGGAGCAGACAGAGGGAACAGCGCACCCTTTCCTCTCTCCTGGCACCTAAGCAGGGGTTGCCTTCAGGGTCCCGTGGGCGGGGGGCGCCTCCCTCCTCCCCAGCCAGGGGGCGCCCGCCTCGGGGGCCGCGCACGCCCTGTGACTGTGCCGAGGACGCCCACCCAGCAGCTGCGCTGGCAGGCGAGCAGCGAGTCGGGGAGGTGCCAATTTGTGGCAGACGTCTGAAGAAGCTATTTCTAAAACAGCAATTACCAGAGAGGGGAACAAATCACTACTTACTTCAGAGACTTTCACACATGGAGAATCAGGGCCCTACAGAGTAATCAGGGCAATGTGTTTGCAAAACGGCATTATTTATACTGAAATATTTCACCGAGAAAGGTCGGGAGCAGAAATTGAAGGTTAGTGAGAAGTAAAATACCAGGGTCACTGTAATCGCCGAGAAGTCCGCAACGGGCCTTGATTACTGCCGCATTAGACACATTTGAAAACTATTAAATAAATCCAGGCTGGTCTCCAATGTCAGATTTCTAGGAAAAATGAGCGCAGTTGTCCAAGCCCAGAGGCAGAAGCAGAGCAGGCAGCCCCGGGGAGGGTCCGCTGAGCCCAGGAGGCAGCCCCCCAGACCCTGCCCACCCATCAGACACTTGGCCGCCATCACGTCACGTTGGGTTGCCAAGCAACCACCCAGCCTCTCCAGGGCTCCGCCCAGGGCCACCAGGAAATTAATAACTGAGCCAGGACGGGGGAAGGCGGAAGCGGGGACAGGAACTTGGATTTGGACCCCAAGGCAGGTCCTCCTGGCAGGGCGGGCCCAGGGCAGGGGGCTCCCTTCCCCACACTGCCCGCCCTCCACACCCCACCCCTCCCCATGGGAAAAAGGTGTGTCCCCAGACGAGGACCGGCCCTGACTGTCATGTTAATAGTACCCTGAGCATGTTGTAGGTGCGCCCCCTTATCTAATCTGATCCTCGAAACGCCCCGATGACACTGAGAAAGATGCTCAGGCCGGGGTCGGGGGTGGCTGGTCCCGCCCTTTGCTGACCTCAGGGCCCTGCCCGGGGAGCTCTCGGCCTCACATGTGGGGAGCCTGCCTGCTGTGGCTTCAGGGGTTCCCTCTGCATCCTTGCCCCAGGCGCCATCCCCAGCTCTCTGTTCCGTGGCCCAGAGAGGCTTCTGGGACAGTGGCAGCAAGAGAGAGGCCAGCGCATGGGGTCCATGCGTGGATTTGGGCCGCACCTGCCTGAGTCCCTTCCTGCCTGGCAGAGAACCCCCCCCCCCCCAGGACAGGTCTCCAGTTTGTCCAGCACACTGTCCCGTGATTGGGAGTCAGAAAGGGAAGGTGACTCAGCTCCCTGCACAGTGCACTCAGAGGGTCCCTTTCTTAGACCATTTGGCCTGGACCAAGTTATAGCTCCTAGACCCCCCTCAGCCTGACCACAGCCTGAGGACTGTCCTCATTTCCCGCTCAGCTCCAGCCTGGCCCCCCTCCCTGGCTCATGTGTAAGGTCCCACCCACCCCCAGCCATCATCGTCCGCCGTGCACCCAGCCTGCAGGCCTACCCGCCACTCTGCTCACCGTCCTGAATCTTTTCCCGTCACGTCCTGCCCACCCCACCCCTCCCTGAAGCCGTCTCCTTGGCATGAGGTGCCCCCTTTGACGCCCATGGCTGCTCCGTCTCCTCGCACACCACACGGCACCTGCTGGCACACCCCCTTGCTATGGGTGTCCGTTTCGTGGCCACCAGCTTAGATGGCGTCCATCCATCCGACGTGCATACGTACACCAGGTTACCTGGGTAGCTCTGGGGCGTAGCCCGTCAGAGAGAGGGAGGGTCCACAGCAACAGAAATGCTAAAGGGGCCTTTGCCATCGGCTTCGCAGCCCCTCGTGGCACAGGGGCCCGGCCACAGGTTGGGCAGGAGCTTGGCGTGTCTTTACTGACCTTTCACAGAGGAAAGTCGTGCACTGTGACCACAGGGCGGGAGCCCAGGACTGTCCCCCTGTGGTGGCGGGAAGGAAGGATCCTCTCATGATCCCCCTTCAGACGGCAGAGAGACATCAGAAAAGCTCGGGGGGGTGGGGGGCAAGCCCCTGGAGCGGACAGCCCCGCTGTGACCCCGGCCCGAGAACGCCGGCCGGGAAGTCCGGCCTAGAGCCAGCTACGTATTCACAAGGCCGGGTGCAAAGCAAAACTCTGTTTCTCGTTCAAATGGCAGCAAAAAGCGTCCTTCGAGCTGCTGAAATACAACCCCTTTCCCTGCCTCTCTCGACTTTCACGGTGAGTGTGATTTGTTAGGCCGTATCCATCATTCGGAGTAAAGAAAAATTTACATTTTAAATTATTAGCATGGATTTGACCATTCATCTTTATCCTGTGCAAAGCCAGTTCCAAATGCAAATGCAAGGGCATCCACGCGTCTGCAGAATCGCTGGAATTGTATAATTCATACTTTACAGCCCGCGCCTGGGTGTGAATTTCACTCGCACCAGGGCGGTGGGAACGGCGCCGGGCCCGACTGTCCTGCTGTCCGTCGGGCACACTCACATCCTACGTGCCGCGGAGAAGGGGACGGGGGGACACAAGCGCGGCCCGTCTTTCCCGTTACTCTAGGTCGTTTGTTCCCACCCGAGCGGCTGGCTGACGCAGGGGAGCGGCCGGAACGAGGGAGGCCCGGGGAGGTCCCGGGCCCGTGGGTGTCTCAGGCCGCGGCGCCTTCCTTCTGCTTCGCAGCAGGTTCCGGATCAGACGGAGGCTTTTCCGCTTTGCTGTGAGCACAGCGCGCTCCCCCCGCCCCCGCCGAGTCCTGGGGGCTGCCACGCATCACGGTCCACGGGGCTCTTGCGCTCGCGGAGCAGCACGGGTGCCAGGTGCACGCAGGGGGGCCGGGCCGGCGGGCGCACGGCAGGGGCGTCTGGTCTACCCCCACGCACACGCCAATGCCCGTCGGGCTTGGCTCACAGACACGAGCTTGAAGTTTAAAAAATCACTGAGAATTTAAAGACGGCAACGGCAGAGCGTTAAAGCAAGCCCGGCCCTCCCGAGTGGGGGCCCTGCGGACGGCACAGCTCCTGGGCCCGTCGGGTTGGCACAGGGTGAGGCTGGAAGCCCCACGTGGGGCCTGCAGGAGCCTGAGCCTCCTGGGCAGGGAGCACCAGCCTGGGCTTCTAGGGGGCCCCTTCCCCATCGCCGGACCACAAAGTGAAGGGGGGAGCCATTGGAACATGAAAGACGAGATGGGGTGTCGGGGGGGAGCCCCTCTGCCGCCTCGGCTCACACACACGCTCACACACGCACACGCACAGCCTCAGGCTGACCCAAGGCCTCCGGGCCGCTCTGCTCTGTGCACAGGAGCAGAGAACAAAGCTGCAGCTCAGCTCCACAGGCTCCCGCGGGGCTCCCGTTTCTGGAGCAGGCGCCCTGACACCCCGAGCGGGGCACACCTGCCCGCACGGGCCCGACGCTGTTCCCAGCAGCAAATTTAGTGTAAGGGCCTGAGGCGTCCTGCTTGCAGCCTCCCGAGCTATTTTTAAACCGCTTTGTGAGCACCGGCACGTCCTTGCCTCCATGGTCTGCGGAGGACAGCTCTTCCGGCGGGGCCTCCCCGCAAACCCACGGCACAGGCACGGGGCCCCCGCGCAGGCCGCCCTCCGCACACTGCACCACGTGCCCGCCCGGCTCGCCGGGCACCGTCGGCTTTGCGTGGCCGTGGACGACGTCCTGCGCCTCAGGCCGGCTGGGAACCCACACCCACAGTGTGCCCCTGCCCAGAGGCCATCCTGGGCGCCTCCTGGAACCTGTCTCCAAAGCCAGGCCACATTATCCCAAAGGTGGACCATTTCCATCCGTTGAGGTTAGACACAATTTTGGGGAACCGCTACAGGTCAGTCGGAACTAAGGCTGGGGTCTCGGGTGCATGGGCAAGGGACCACCGCCCAGTGGCCCCGGGGTGGTGGGCACAGCCTCCCTCGGAGGTTAAGTGTGTGGCCTGTGGTCTCAGACTGCCTGGGTTTTAATGCCAAGCTCATAGCCGTATTCTCGGTGTGACCTTGACCGAGACCGAGTCCCCTCTCTGGGCTTGGGGATCCCTGCCCGGAGAGGTCAGGGACTAAGGGCGACGCTCCTGGGCATTCTCCTGAGGACTGAGGAAGATACAGGGCGTGAGGTGCTGAGAGCAGCCCCTGGCGCAAGGCAGGCACTCGGTCAGTATCAGCTATTTTCACCCCCGCTGTTCAGGAGACTTACTCCCAGACGGGCGGGGAGAGCAGCAGCCCCAGTCAAGGTCGTTCCATGCAGGAGCCACCAGCCAGGTGTGACCACTGTGGCTGACGAAGGGAATTTGTAGTTCTTGTGCATTTTAATTAATTTAAATTCGCAAAGCCATCTGTAACCAGTGGGGGCCGCATCGGACAACCAACTCCGGACAGTCACTTCCAGAATTTCTCAGTTGGAAGGAAGAAAAAGTTTCTATCCTCCCACAAACACGGGAAACATCAAGGGCCATGACGCCCTCTGGAAGCTTGCGGGAATCTATTTACTGAGTAAAGGCCCTGAGAAGTCCTGCATCGGTTACATTTTGTTCATCCTGACGTTTCCCAGGTTTATTTGACCACAGACTCTCTTTGCTGTGCAGACGTATGCAACACTCATTGACGCCCAGCTGAACGTTCCAGAAGGAGACCTTTGTGTCCATGAGAACAATGAATGCTGCTTTGGCTTTGAAAAGCTCTTTTTAGTCAGTGCCAATGATTCGGGAAGCCAGGAGGCAGTGCTGAGTCACTCGGGCATTCATTCAACAAACAGGAGACACGAGCTGCCACTACCAGGTGCCAGGCTCCCTGCTGTGCCTGCAGCCAAGCAGTACCTGTGTCCTTTGTACCAGGCACGGCACAGTGGTCCCCACTTGTCCCTGGACACGCCAGCATGGGCTTGGCTGTGCTTGATGATACACACTCCTCACACTCCTGGCTCCCCTCTGGAGGGCCTATGTTTTTTAAAAGCTCCCTGGCAATGCCACCGGGAGCAGGTTTAGAACCAGTGGGGGGGATCAGGGATGGTGGCCCTCCCACCTCTCTGGATCTAGCCCAGGATGGTTCCTGGCTCCCACGGCTGGCGCAGCTCCACCTGAGTGGGGAAGCCAGCTCCAGCCCACTGATGGCAGACTGGTCCCAAGTGGAAGGGAGGCGAGTCTGTCTGTCCGTCCCCGCCCCACCCCCATCTTCCACCAGAGGCGTGAGCATCGGCCTGGGAAGGGGGTGTGGGGAGCGCCTGTGTGGGCTCTGCCCTCCCCAGTTAGCTGCCAAGGACACAGACACAGGGTGCCACGCTCACCCACATCCAACCAGCACAGGGTCCCTTAATGAATTTTAGAAAAAAAAGACAAAATCCCAGATACTGGCATATCCTTAAGATGCCTAATAAAGCAATTGGCCCACAAGCCCGGGTGGCCCGCCAAACAAAACCCCAAATGTGCAGCGGCGACCAGACTTGCCAGACCTGCTTGACGCAAAGTGGGTAATGCCATTTGCGAGGCACAGGGACTCGGGATTATGACTAAAAGGACAATGCTATTAACCGAGCCTCGGTGGCTTCCGTGCGTGCAAACAGCTCGGAGCGGATCCTCCCAGGGCTCCTGGCACAGCCCTCGCGCCCGGCCGAGAGCTCGCCTCCAAGACTGAGCTTCCCAACCCACGTGCATGCTCCCCAGAAATGCGGTAAGGTCCCCAAAGCAGGAAGCCTGACCCTTCAAGCAGCTGAGCCCCCTCCCCCCCGCCCCCAACTCCACAGGGGACTATTGAGGCCAGCCCTTGGGTACCGAGACCAGAAGATGCACAAAACTGTAACAAAAATACAGGCCCGGCGGCCTCTGGCCAGCATCTTGCCAGGGCTTTCTGACTCGGCTGTCCCCATTAAATCAGCCGTCTGCAGAGCTCCGTCCATCCTCGGGGCCAGGCTCAGGGCCAGGGGTTCCACGGTGACGCCCGCATCCCTGGCACAGTCTGCAGAGGACCCCTGCCCCAGGACAGGTCCCCAGCACGAGCTCCCTGCAGCACATTAAAGAGAAACAAAGGAGAGAGGAAGACAAGGCCACCTCTCAGGGCTCAAAAACGACAAGATGAACCGTGCAGGAGGCAGGCAGGTGTTTCAAAGGGTTCTCGCTGGGCGCCGGGGCCGCCTGAGCGGCTCAGAAGCGAGGAAGGTCCGTGCAAAGGGGACCCTCGCTCAGGAGGCTGCTTGCTGGTCACCTCTCGGTTTGGGCTCCCTCCCCCTATAATTTGGACCCAAAAAGGAACGTTCAAAGAACTTAGAAGAGTTGTCCAGTGTCTGGGAGGGCGGCCTGGCTTGTGTCAGCGGAGGAGCCCGGGCATCGGTGTGCAAGCCCCACGTGAAGGGCACCTACAGCACTTCCGAGGTTCTCCTGTCTCGGCGGGTCTGCGCTCAGGACACCGGTGCCACCCGCATGGCCCGGAGGCAGGAGGGAGGGCCAGTGGCGTCCCTCCTGGGGCCCCGGGTCTCTCGGGCCACAGCCTGTCCCACGGTCGCCCTGATCTGCAGCAAGACTCCGTTGCCCTCTCTGCGTCAGGCTGCGGGACTGGATGCGTTGCCGAGTCCTTCCCAGCCCCACCTACCCACCGGTAACCTTTCTTACTTAAAATGCAAAATTGTGCATTAACAAGCACTTGCCGAGCCTCTCGCCAAGCAGTTCCCACAAAGAAGGCGATTCGTAAATATTGGGCGCTTCTTAACTGAGGTCCTTACGTCGCCTCGGACAGGCTCTAAGACGCCGTAGGCTGCGCCGGCCCTGTCCCGGGCCAGCCCCCGGCGCCCCCGGCCCCGTCAACGTGGGGCTCTCGGGCCGACCGGGTCCCGGGAGCGGCTCCCAGGGACCGCCTTTGCCCGGCACGGGAACAAGATGACCCCACACAGTGCCCGACGTGAAGCTGCTACCGGCCCCCCCCCCCCCCGACACAGGCCTGGCCGTCCTCCCAGACACGGGACAGCTCTCCTAAGTTCTCTGCACTTTCCTTTTTGGACCCAAAGTATAGGGGAGCGGGGAGGAGAGTCCAAATAAAAGGATGTTTGCAACTTTTAATGGCGCTGATCCGTCACCGCGTCCCTGCCGGAGGGGCGGCCGCATCTGTAACCCGCTGCAATAACCACATATTGAACAGAGACGTGATTTATTAACAACGAGATTTCACAAGAAGCCGCCATTGACAAATGGCAGCAATTTTAGACACCCCAGATCAATACCCTTTAATCGAGTCAAATCTCAACAAATTGAATTAATGCAACATTCCCAAAATCGCCACAACCTAGACAGATGAGTGCGTGGAACATTCCCCACGTGGCCGGATGACACGCGGGTCACTGTCGGGAGTCCACGGCGGTATTTTTATTTATTTATTGAGAAATCCAGGTGCGCCCTGGGGTGACGCTGTTAAACGGTCCTGCCCGGGTCCTTCTGCGCCCTGTGGTGGGACACCCGTGATGTGAGGGGGGAGGACAGGTAAGTCTGGGCCCCCCAGGGACCACTGTGGGAACTCACGTGTCCCCTACCTGTTCACCACAACCCACCACATTCCCCGGGCGAGGAGACCATCGCCTTAGGGCTCCTGGAGACCAAAAGCAGACCCCACCCCCACCCCAGGTGACCCAGGTGAGCTTGGACAAATCACAGGTAACCCTTTTTCATCCACAAAACAGAAATGAGGTTCCTCGCCGCCCCCTCCAAAGCTGCTGGGACATTACACAAAATAGCGTATTTGAAAGACCTGGTGCAGGTCCCAGGAGCACTCAGATATGAGGCGCGGGGGACGGCCAGCCCGATGACCGCTGACGGGGCTGCCTCCACCCCTAAAGTGCTCATGCCAGCACCCCCGGCTGGACTGTCCCCAGGGCAGACAGGGTCCCCGAAAAGCTGGAGGTCAGCCGGGGAATCAGATGGCAGCAGGCATTCCCTGGGGTTCATGTTGGAAATTCTTCTACACCTGGAATTTTCCAGCGTCCCAAGGGAGCCCCTGCTTCCTACACTCGGGGATGAATCACGGCCCCATCTGCAGATGCTCAAGGAAGATCTCAGAAGCCGTTGTCCTTGGTCAGCAGTGAAAGGTGTCAGAGGCCTGGGGACAGCGCTGAGCTCCCCCGGCGCCGGGCGGGCCTGGCTGAGGGCGGCCTCGCCAGGTGTCAGGGAGGACTGGGCGCAGAGGTTGGAGGGGCCTCTTCTGCGGGTTCCGGGGGGATCAGGGGTGACATTCAGGCCGGGCCCTGGGGAGCGGGTGTTCCTCCTGTGTCCGTTTAGGACACACACACACACACCCTGCTGGGTGTGGGTGACAATTCAGACGGCAGTGCCATGGTCTGTGGGCTCGTCTGCTTTGCCAGCCACCAGCTTCCTAAACATCAGCCCATCCCCGCTTGTCTGTGACTCGGGACCCAACAGGAGGGCAGGCAGACTTGGCCCACTGAGCACCGGGCGAGCCCATGGGGAGGGAGCTAGGCTCAGCCTGGCCTTTGTGCTATTTGTCCAGCAGTGTCCTTGACCTTGACCCCTCACCTCCAACTAGCTGGAGGGCTGGCCCCTGGGCCCTCAGACACCAGCAAGTCCCCTGACAGCACTCTGATCCCACCTGGTTATAACTGTATGTGTTTCCTGCAGCTGCTGTAACAAATCACCCCCAAACCAGGAGGCTTGAAACAGCAGAAATACATCCCCAACAATTCTGGGGCTCAGACGTCCGAAGCCAGGTGTCGGCCGGCTGCCAGCCCTCCAGAGGCTGCAGGTTCCTTCCTCTCCCAGCTCCGGGGCTCCAGCTCCCTGGCTCAGGGCGACCACGCCCGTCTCTGCCTCAGTCTCCCCAGTGCCTTCTCCTCTTGTCTGCCTGTTTCCGTCTCTGGCACAAGGACTTTGGGGTAAGGGAAGGGCCCCGGCCGAACAAGCCAGGATGATCTTATCTCAAGATCCTTAGTGACACCTGCAAAGGCGCTCTTTCCAAATGCAGTCACAGTCGCGGCTTCCGGGGGCGTGGGGGTACCCGCTTGGGGCCCCCGTTCAGCCCACTACAGATGGTCTTTCTTCCCCATCACGCGCCCGGCACCGAGCAGGTGCCCAGTGGGCATCTGCCCGAGGGCAGTGAGCGAACGGGCGGCTGCCACCCTCAGGGCGGCCGGCAGACCCACAGAGGCGGCAGCTGGATGCTTGCGCGGCCCAGGCCCGCAGGGATGCGGGGCGGGGACCAAGGCGGAGGATGGAAGGCCCAGCAGTGAGCACGTCGGACCCGGCCCCAGGCTGGCTGCGGGCCCCGCCGCACCTGCTCAGATCCCGCGGCAGGCTCGCACCCCGCCCCTTCCCGGGGACCCCGCCCGGCCCTGTGCCAGCGGCGGGGGCACCGAACAGGAGCACCGGGACCCCAGCTTGGGCTCGGCGCCCCACCTCCATCACGCCTGTGTGCGGGGGGGTGTAGGTCCCTGCGTGCGCAGGCATGGGCACGGCTGTTACGTGTAGGCATGTAAGTGTGTGCGTGGTGGTGCGGGTGTGTGTGTTGTGTGTGCGGCTTTGTGTCTGTATATTTAAGTGGGTGTAATTAGGAACCATTCTCGGGAGACCGATGTCTTCTTCAGGCCCATGATTTCCTGTCTTGTCAGAATATTAATACTAAAAATTATGAGCCATAAATGGGGCTAGTTAACATAAAGGCCGTAAAATATGTGTTTCTAATGGAGCCTGTGCACAAGCAGATCTGTCTTCGGGCTGCTGAGGGGCCCCCTCAAAGAAGAGGGGTGTCTTCTCAACCACAAGCAGCAAGAAACGCCCCTGCCGTGACTTCCGGGCACCCCCACACCCCTCCCCATGCTGGGCCTCCTGGCATCTAAGGCCCTGGAGCAGGGGCGAGGAGGGAACTCGCAGTGAGGGCGCCTGCCGGGGGCCAGACAAGGTGGCCCGCGCGTCTCACGCCCTGACTCCCCCGGGGTGGCTCTGCTTCCACTCTGGGCAGCTGGGGACACAGCGCTCGGCCAATGGGGGCGCCACCTAGAGTCACACACCAGTCCCCAGGCTGGGTGGTCCCCGAGCATCGGTCCTCGCGGAGGGGCCAGCAGGGGGCGCAATGCTGCTGAGCCGCCAGTCTCAGCGCCCCCGACGCCCAGCGAGGGCAGCCTGGCTGAGGCTAGACTTCACCTCTAGCGAGCCCCCAACAATATGAGCGGATGGTCCCCTAACAGCCCCCTGAACACTCCACGGACGTCCGGCGGGGGTGTTGCTAGGGCAGCGGGTTTGTTCCCAGCCACCCGCCGAGACTCACCCAAGGGAAACCCCTGCCCTTCTCATTCGTGTGAGGTCTCTAGGGTCCCACAGGCCAAGGGTAACTCAGGCTTGCTGACTGGAGGGGGCATCAGGGCAGGCCCAGGAACGGGTGAGACCCCCCGTTCCCAGCCACATGCAGGATGAACCTGCAGTCGTGCTGGGGACCGTGGCGCTGGGACGATGGCGCCGTCCCCGAGGCCCCGCCCGGCCCTCGCCCCTCGCAGCCCCGGCCTGCGGGACAGCAGGAGTCGGGCCTCGCTGTGGGCGGCTCCTGGAACTCACCGCAGGCCGCGTGGCGTGCTGGCTGACGGGGTGAGTTGAATCCTAACCTCTCCTTCCTTAAGCAACGTCTTCCCTGAGGTCTCCGTGCCTCGGGCCTGTCCACAGCCCACGTCTACTTTTAATGACACCCCTGCCAACCTCGTATACCCCTGTCCCCAGTTAGCATCCAAGGGCCCCATTACTCACCGTGTCCTCCAGACACACCCCAGGCCCCTCCCCTCACCCGGGGGCGCTGGTGGCCTCCGCTCCGGGCTGGTCTTTTCATTCACCCTCAGTTCCTCCAAGGAGCCCAGGCCCTGGTCCCCCAGCCAGTGGACCCACCTCCTTCCTGGAAGCCACCCCCCCCTTATCTACGGAGCTACTGCTCCGAACAGGCGGGGACACCTGGGGCGTCTCGGCCTCGCACTGACTGCCCGGTCCCACAGCTGCAGCCCCGCCTGCCTGTCTCGCCAGGAGGCCTCCGCGCTGGGTCTGACTTTCCCCTGGGCTCCAAAGAGCTCCTTTGGGTTTGAAACGTTAAATATGAGCCATGCAGCCCCGGCCGGTGTGGCTCGGTTGGTCGGGCGCCATCCAGCGCGCCGAGAGGTTGCCAGTTCAATTCCCAGTCATGCCGGGGTTGCGGGCTTGATGCCCAGCAGGGGGCGAGTGGGAGGCAGCTGATCAATGTTTCTCACCCACGTTGATGTTTCTCTCTCTCCCTCCTTCCTCCCTCTCTCTCTAAAATCAATAAAAACATATTTAGAAAGGAATCTCTTTTTTAAAAAAATGGGGCGTGGAGATTAGACATGGACTTGGAGTCCCAAAGACAGAGGTTCGAATCCCGGCCGCCCTCGAGTGGTGACCTTGGACAGTTGGCCTTTCTCCACCTAAAACAGAAGCCGTATTCCCGCTGCGAGCGCCCCCGTAAGGAAGAGCAGGGGTCCTCAGGCACCCCCAGCCTGAGACACGGCTAACGGGCGCCCAGCACGGGGGAGGTCAAGAGAGGTCAGGGGCCTGGCGGCTGAGACGGAAAAGAGGGGACACGTCACATGCGCCAGGCAGCCAAGTAAGACTGCAGGACGCAGCGAGGTGTCAGCCTCATCCGTCTCCTTTGACGCAGCCGGTTCTGAAATATGAGCGTCACCCCCGCCAGCGAGCCCGCACCCGCGCGTCCTGCCGCGGCCTATTTATGGCGACATCCCGCCCGTCACGGGAGACTTACGAGCCACATAAATACGAGGGATAAGCCTGCGGACTCCGGGCCGGCCCCACGGCGGCAGCTCAGCGCCTGGGCCGGGGCCCAGACACAGAGAGGAAGTGTGATTAAGTGCGACTTTTTAAAGTTTTGTTTGGATTTAGTCCTAAAAGCTCCTTCACGGGAGGCCCGGGCCTCGCGCTGGCACAGCCTGCGCCCGCTCGTGAATCAGGGGCGGAATCTGAGCCGCGTCCAGGAGGCCAGGAAGGAGGCGCAGCTCGCGGAGCAGAGGACAGGGCGCCTCGGCGCAGAACTGGGATTTGTGGGGGCCTGTCCCTGGGCTGGGGGCGCCGTGCCCCGAACCACGGACACCGCTGGGAACCTTGTGCTCGGCAGCTGCCTCCACGCTGGCCCCACCTGGGCAGAGGTCTTTACGGCACAGCTGGGGTCACAGGTTCGATGCTGGTCAAGGGCATGCACCCTGAATATTCATAAAATCTACATTTAAAACCAGGACTAACCATCCCACAAACACACATTTATCTTCTCTCTCTTGGGGGTGCTCTGCGGCCTCTCCATGACCAAGGGGACTGCGGGAGGCAGCTGGGTCCAGCCCGGGGGTGAGCCAGCACGCTCTCGGGCACAGCCTCTCTGGCGTGAAGGTGGCACCCCGGCCCCCCCACCACCCTGTGGTCCATTTCTAAATTCTTCCGAACTTGGGCAGCTAGAGGAGAGCTTCGGCCAGGGGGCCCTCCAAGACCCTCACTCAGTGGAGACCTGTCCCCTGGGGGAAGGTGTCTCCGAGCCAGCAGGTGGCTCCCCGGCACCCACACTCCTCCTCTTTCCAGGGACGTGGGGACTGTCCTTGCCCGCCTGTGAGGGAAGGAATGGCCACGTGAATTTCTTTGGCCAACAAAAGAAGTATCACTTTGGGGCAGACGCATGGAAGTGCCCCATGGGAGACCATCCAGAACCTTCCTCCCCGGCCCCAGTCACTCAGGAAGCGTGTGTTGGGGGGGGGGGGGTGCGACTCCGAGGCATCACAGGAAGAGATGTTCCTTCTGGAACATTCTCGGGTAACCCCCTTCCTGGGGGGGCCTGTCTGTCGCAGCAGCATAGCCCAGCCCATCCTGACGAACGCAGGGGCGGATGGAGGGCCTGGGCAGCACCGGGGCCTCTTGGCCGATGGCCTCCAGGGGGGCCAGGTGCCCGGCACCCACGACAGAAGGAAAACAGAATCGACCGTTTCTGTGGCCGCGTCAGGGAGACAGCCTCCCCCCAAGGGGCCGCCCTCACCCCGGCTGCCTGAGGACAGGCGCCTCTGGACGTTTCCCGCAAGCGTCCCCAGCGTGTCAACCACGAGCAGAGCGAGCGCCGCTTCTTTCCCAGCAGCCCGTAAGCACATTCACAGCCGTCGCATCAAGGACTCTTGCCTCGACTCCGATCGATTTTACCATAATTAATTTTTAATGTATTTTCCAAAGCGTTGCGTCCGTACAGGCCGGTACATCTCACCCGGTACTAACGCAGCCGTTTCCTCTCCGAAGGCGGGGAACTAAGTGGGGGTTAATTTATTAGCGCTTCAGACGGTCTGATTTAACCCGATTATCATCGGCACGGTGCCGTTTGCGCTTCGGCGGGGGCGGGGCCGCCGAGGCAGGCGCCGCGTGGTTAAGTCACCTCCCGAGCCTTCGGGACTTGGACCGAATTCTAATAGGAGCCCGGCCGGCCAGCGGGACGCGCCTGCCGCCCAGGCCCCGGGCCACTGTCCCGACCCGCCCGAGGTTAGGACCTGGGCCCGCCCGCGCTCCTCCTGGCTCTGGGCCCCGGCCGGGCGCTCACCCCCTTCGCGACCTGGTTTTCCCACTCGGGACGGAGGGTGACCACGCGCCTCCTCTCGGAGAAGGTCGCGGTCAGAGGGGAGAGCGAGCGGCAGGCTGGCCACGCGCTGGGCACACCGAGGGCTCCCGGATGTGAGCCCCTTCGTCATCGGGACCGTCCCTCCCCCGGGACCTTCCCCACACAAACCTGCCGCCTGAATGAGCTTGGAATATGCTGTTCCCTCCGCTCCGGTCGACGTCCGGGGAAATATCCTCTGACGTTGCCAAGCACGTGTGTTTTGCATCTGTATCTGAGAGAGGTCCCCAAAGTGGGGACACTGCCTCTTGCTCTACTTGAGGGAATGTATTCAGGGAACTGGGGTCACCTATGTGAGCTCTATGCATCGGTGATTGGCTCCCGGGGTTCGGGGTTCGGGGACCACGCCCCACCCAGCAGGAAGTCACAGCAACCCCCCCCTCCCCGGGCCACGGGCCACCAACGGCTCTGGTCAGCAGCTCCCTGCTGTCTGCTCTCAGGTGGCCGAGCTCTGACCACCCTCACCCCAGCCGGACACCCACTGCCGTCACCAGGGTGACACTGAGCTGTGGTCTCACAGGAGCTGGACACAGAGTCATCCGCCATCACTGCGGAGGCCCAGCCTCCCTTCCGAGACCTGGGACCCGCGTTCAGGGTCCACGTTCGATTCTAGGCTCCCGCCCGAGTTGCCAACGACTGGTAATGACCCGTCATGACTCAGGCCAGGGAGCCTGCGGCTCCGGCACCTGTGCCCGTGGGGACCTCCCCTGGCCGCACAGGAGGGGACCGTGGCACAGGCGGACGGCGCGGCCACGTGGCTGACACAGGCCGGAGCTGGGGCGGGAGGGGCGGCTGCGCCTGCCAGGCGCCCAGCGGCTGGACCAGGCCACCGTCCTCTGCTCGGTCGGCAAGGCCTCCCGGGGCCCGCCGCTCTGCGCCCGCTCCTGCCGTGGCGGCAGGAGGATGGGGCCCGGCCTGGCCGCAGACGGAGGGACCGGCGATGACCGGCCCGGGCCAGGCCGAGGGAGGGCAGGGCTGACTGTCGAGCGGCGTCCTCCGGTCGCCGGGGACCTCGCAGCGCCCTGCTAACCTCCAGCCGGGGAGGCAGAGGGAGGCTCAGAGGCGCTGCGTCCCCACAGCAGGACCTGGGGAACCGCCGCCCGGGGAGGCAGGAGGGGGGCGGAGCAGAACACCCATCACGGGAGAGACCCTTCCCTCCAAAGGACAGGCGAACACCTGTCAGGTGAGGCATCGCCCGCACCCAGTGTGCGGTCTGGCGCGGGGGACAGCTGCCCTCCTTGCCCTCCCCCGGAGGCCAGCTTGTCCTGTGACATCACTGGGAATGCCAGGCCTCATCCCCAGAGCCCGACGGCCGGGACACAGGGGGACGTGGCCGACGGGAGACCCGGCTGCACGAGTTCTTATGTCATCAGGAACACCTCGCCCCCCATCCCCCCAAAAAAGGAACCTGGCCTTTCTCCTGCCAGCAGGGCACCCTGACACCCTAACTCGGGGAAGGCAGGACAGTGGTGGCACTTCTCTTGGCGCCACGCCCGCGGTGGACTGTGGCTGGGAGAGCCTCCCTGGTCGTTACCATCTTCCTGAGGTGACGCTGTGACCCCGCAGGCCGCACGTCTCCCCGAGGTTCACCTGCCGGGGCCGACGGATGGACCGAAGCACAAGCGTGTTTATAACATTTACACTTGTGGCGAGAGGAGCGGTCGGCTCAGGGCCACTTACCTCATTCCTCTTGGAAGCTCTTCCAGTTTTAACTAATGGGGAGGCGGTGCAGTGAGTAATTTATAACCCCGCTTTGCTGACTCGCCACATTTCCACAGAGGACATTCCCGTGTGCCACCAAAGTACATGACTTACTGGCTCAGGGATGTGGCAGGTGTGGCTCCGTGGGCAGGCAGAACTGCCCCGCGGGACCCTGCAGAGATGATGCGGGATGTGGGTGGCCCCATCTCCACCGGGCTCCCGTGGGAGAGCATGTAGGGATCATGAGAACGCCTGACATCAGGGTAGCTTATCCATCAGGGATTCATCGGGTCCAGTGTCACTGTGGTAAGAGGGGGAACTGAGGCCCCTGAAGGAAAGCTAGCACAGACGGTGGAGAAGATCACAGTCAGCCCGCGACCACCGAGCAGGTGGCGGCCCCGGCCTCAGCGTGGGCTCACCAGGCCTGAGCCCTGCCCTCCTCCGCTCCCTCCAGCCAGCCAGCTCCCACACTGCCCGCCGCTCAGCTTCTGCCTCCGCCTGCCGCCTGCTCCCAGGACTCCGATCCCCACCTGGCTCCTTGCGTATGTTCCTGGGCTGGACGAGGGTGAGGGGCAGTTGGAGGGCACAGCCAGACGCTCACGTGGCCCCTTGAAGCTGCCCCCCACTGCCCCCTGACTCAGTTCACCACCCACTCAGGGTCTCTGCACACAGATGTGTCCCGAAAACAGCCACAGCCACCGAGGTGCAGCAGCACCGACCCAAGACCAAGCCCCAGAGGCTGAGTCGCCCTGTGGCCCAGGCATCAATCTCCTTTATCCTGAGGCCTCACCTTCCCCCAAACAAAAGGGGTGAGCTCCATCTGTGGCTCCACCTTGGCCGCGCAGAAGGAGCTCCGCGCCCGGCCCCGCGCCGGCTGATAACATGGCGCCTTATAATCACCTGGCACCCAGGCGTCTGCATTCCGTGAGTCCCAGGTGATTCCAGCTGCAGCCAGAGGCGGGAGCCCAGGGTCCTCAGTGGGGCCCCGGGGGCAGCAGCAAAGGCTCTTCTTAGACAAGCAAATTCTCCAGCTCCCGCCTCAAACCAAGAGTCAGACACTCAGGGTGGGGCCCTGGAGTCTGCTGGGCCCCAGCGTCCTGAGTCCCTGAGCTGTGCCCCCTGAGCTCCCGGCCCCCTGGCTCCACGGCCTGTCCACCGGCCAGCAGGGCCCCCGTCAGGCTCCCTAAGGAGTAAGCAGGACAAGTGCGCAAAGCCTCGGCGTGGCAGGCACTTAACAAAAGTTGGCCCTGCCAGGGACCCGTGCGGATAATGTCGGGGGGGGGGGGGGCAGCCTGTGGCCCAGCCTGGAGCCTGCCCGGCGTTGCTCCTGGAGAAGACTAGGGCCGGGCAGGGCTTCTCAGGGCAATCAGAGGCCTGGGGGCAGCGCACAGGGGTCTGAGAGACATCGGCCCCCGGGGACTGACCCATGGGGGGACCAGAGCAGCACAACTCGGGGCTGAGACGGGGGGGGGACAGGCACACACGGAAAGGGACCCATTCTCGATCTACTGTGACGAGTGTCCCTGAAAGCTCCCCGCTGCCCAGGCAAAGCTCCTGGTGGGAGTCTGGGTGCGGGTCCATTTGGCCCCCGGGGTCGCCCCAGGCGCGGGGAGCCTGCAGTGCGCAGTGTCGGCCGCCAGGTGGCAGCGTCACCGCCACGAGGCGAGTGAGGGGAGGCTCCCCTAGAGGCTGCTTTGCAGCAACTTTGGGGGGACTGACAGGGCGGGTGTGGGAGAGGAGGAGCCCCCAGGGACAACTGCACCCTTTGAACCGAGTCAGGGTGCACCCGGCGAACGCCAGCGCCCAGAAACCGCACATGCGCTCTCGACCCCAGCACTGGCCCTGCCCTGGCT
Source organism: Miniopterus natalensis (assembly GCF_054644295.1). Taxonomy (NCBI): domain Eukaryota; kingdom Metazoa; phylum Chordata; class Mammalia; order Chiroptera; family Miniopteridae; genus Miniopterus; species Miniopterus natalensis. Next base: position 2,346,178 of record NC_142089.1, read on the forward strand.
GGCAGCCCCCGGTTACCTCCCCTCCCGCCCCCTCCTCGCCCGGCTTAAGGGGGCCCTTCAAATCCTTCAGGGTCTGCAAGTTTTGTGCTTTTATTTCCCTGAGTCTAAAATGTGCCTTCCCAAGATCTGAAGGTACAACTTCTGCAGCTCCGTTTCCTAAATGTCGCTAAGCGGTCCAGGGACATTCCCCAGGGTTCGAGAGAAACCGTCCCTCCTAACAGCTCCCTGCATTTATGCATCTAGCCTCAGGCCTGGCTCTGAGGTGCACACAGAGCCTGTGGAGCGGGTGCCGGCATCACCCCACTGCACAGATGAGCAGACTGAGGCGGGAGAAGAGAACTCTCCTAACCCAGCTGAGGCCGTACTGTGGGGACTGGGGCTGGTCACCCCCAGCTCCCCGCCCACCTTGGGGCCACACCGCTTTCCTCTGGCTTCCTGGAACCCGCATTCCTACCCTCCCCGGGCCCACCCTTCTCCTCCCTCCACCTGGAAATGCAGTGGGTGGGGAGGGAGTGGTCTCCGATCCTACAGAATTGCTTTTGGAGAGGGTTGCAAGACCTAATTTAAGCTAGAGTGTCAATGGCTAGATGTGGCTTAACCGGCCTCCCTGCTGGGGGATTTATGTCCCTTCCCTGCCCGAGGATGGAAGCGGCTGCCGGGGTTCATCAGAGACACTGCCCAGTGGCCGCAGCTAATGACGAGGTTTGCCCTGAGCTTCTCTGGAAAACAGAGCAAACCCCCGGCAAGGGCTGCTCAACCCGACTCCAGAGAAACGTCCACAGAGCAGCCGCTCCTCGGGCCAGCGTGATACCCGGGACCCCAGAGCATCTGCGAAGCCGCCCAGAGGCCGCGGGCTGCAGGCTGGCTGTGTCCCAGGGCCAGGGTGTTGTTTTCCAGGCCGGGCCGCTCCTCCCCCGCGCCTCCCCCGGCCTTCGAGGCCTCATAAATCCGCCCTGTGTGGAGCCCGGGACGTAATTGAGTCTCTCGGGCGAACAGGGAGAGCTGAGAGGCAGGAACGGCCGGGCTGATGGGCCACAGAAGGGACATTAATGGAGTGAGTCTACCCGGCTTAAAACAAAAACACATCCCCAGGCGCCAGCCTGCGGATCCGCGGCTCAGCAAAGCCGGCTGCTCCCCGCGGGCCCCAGCCTGGCATGACCCTCCCTGCAAAGCAGCAGAAGCGGGAGCGAGGTGGCAGCCGTGTGTGTGGGGGGGGGGAGGGAGGGAGGGAGGGAGGTCATCTCCTAGAGCCAGGGTCTTGGAGAAAGAGCCATGAAATACTCCGCCGGGGGCCCGCTGGTCTCCCGTCTGTAGATGTGGGAACAGAGACAGAGGGGAATTAAAATTAGTGGGGGGGAATCATTAGATACAGAATCCCTGCATGTCTGGAGGTGGTCTTACCAAGGTCAGCCGGCCTTCTGCCCCCCCCCCCCCCCCCCCCCGCTGTGAAGATTCTAACTTTGAGTCGTCGGGGCCACATAAGGAAAGGAGCACCCTCCACAACCCTCCAGCGTCCCGTCCCCAGTCCCCACCCACGCATGGACATCTCAAGCCTGCCCCTGACCCAGTGCAGGGGACTCCGGCCCACCTGCTCCCGGCCCCGCCTCGCCTGCACCCCCCCCCCCCCGGCACTCCCTGCACCGCCGCCGAACTGGGGCTCTGCCGCTTCCTCGGGGCCTTGGCACGTGCCGTGGCCCCTCAGCCCAGGCCTCGCGTCTCATACTCTAGTTGTCACCGTAGACGTCGCTCCTCAGAGGGCCCCCTGCTCATCCCCCCACTTTCCGTCCGTCCGGACAGCTGTGTTCCCGGCAGCCTCTCCGCTCCTGACTGTTTCGTGAGCTCGGTGCTGCTCACTTCTGGCTCCCGCAGAGCAGTGAGCTCCGTGAGGGGAGGCACCCTGTACCCCGGCACCCGTGGGGTCGGTGCCCTGGAGATATCCCGTAAGTAAAGCTCCCCAAATCCGTATGCTCCCGGCACCTCTGGGCAGGTTCCCCGTGACTTCATTTCACCTTCCTTCCCGCCTGCTGGCTGGATGCAGCCAGTGCCGAGCCCCAGCTCCCTAGCACAGGGGTGTCAAGCCGTGGCCATGGGGGTGCCCCATCAAACGCCATCGGGGGCTCCTCTCCCAGGGCCGCCCCACCCCCAGGCTGCTGTGGTGGGTTCCTCCGTGCGTCAGTCAGCTCGAGCTGCGTGACAAAGTGCCCCAGGCGCGGAGCCTGGAGCACCAGAGGTTGATTTCTCAGCCCCGGAGTCTGAAAACCCGAGCTCAGGGTGCCGGCCGGCTGCTTCCTCCCGAGGCCTCTCTTCTGGGCTGTGGACAGCTGTCTCCTCCCTGTGTCCTCACGTGGTTGTCCCTCTGCGGGTCTGTGTCCCAATCTCCTCTCATAAGGACACTGGTCCTACTGAGGCAGGGTCCACCCCGGTGACCTCATCTCACCTTGGTGACCTCTAAAGCCCCCGCCTGCCCAGGCAGCCGCACTCGGAGAATCTGGGGCCAGGGCCTCGGCAGGGGGTCTGGGGACCCGGCTCAGCCCAGGACACTGCCACACCCAGGTGCCACGGGGCACTTTCATCCATGACAATGTCCATGTAGGTTCTTTACCAGGTGAACGCCGACTCCCCATGCAGTTCCTCCTCGACAGCTCATTTTCTTAGCAAAGCCTCTTCATTTTAGGGGGTTTAAGGAAGAAAAAGAGAAAAACGAACCCACTTACACCTGGAGTTTGAGCGCGGCAAGGTCTCATTAAGCTGGGCTTACGGGAGGGAAGTGGTCCGACGGCAGAGCTCTGGGTGGGAGCCCAGCTGAGGAGTTTCCCTTAACCAGCTGCTCTGTCCTTGTCAAGTGGAGAGAGCCGCTCTGAGGGCCAGAACGAACCGCTGGCGACCAGCAGCATCACTCGGGTGCAGGGCCTGCGCGTGTCCTTTTATTTTTAAATGTGTTGTTGACACTAATTGCCCAGGTCAGGTTAACCATCTCCCTCCTGGGTCAACCCTCTCCCTCCTGGGTCAACCCTCTCCCTCCTGGGTCAACCATCTCCCTCCTGGGTCAACCATCTCCCTCCTGGGTCACCCACCCCCCTCTTGGGTCACCCACCCCCCTCCTGGGTCACCCCCCCTCCTTTTCTGCCCGCCGCCCTCCTTTCGGACCCGGTCCGCCTTGTGGAATAAACGGAAGCCTCAGGCCCCCTCCGCGGTCGAAGGCGCCTGAGGCGGGCAGCCGCCCAAACGCCGCGGTTTCTCTCCCTCGCACGGTCCAAGGAACCTCAAGGGAGACTCGGGGGGCAGGTGCGGGCCAGAGGCGCCCGCCCGTGGGAGCTGGGGTAAAACACAGGCTGTGATAACTAACTCAGCGCAGCCCTTTGAGGTAAAATAAAGGGAAGAACAACCCGCGACAGTGAGTCAGAAAGTGTTTTCTTCTAAGTTAATGGGGAGCATGGTTTTCAATGGAACCGAATCCAACTCTCCCAGGTTCTACTTGCCTTTAAATGAGGTTATCAACTCCCAGAGCAGCAATTAAATGTGTCAGCAAAGCTACTTAGTGCTACCGAAGCACTTAATTTTCATTAAAAAAAAGTGACATTGCCAGCAATTATCAAGGACAACCCACAGGCCCAGGTATTTATGCTCCTAGGGATGGATGGTGACACGGAGGTGCCTAAATCACCCAGATCTGTCCCCAGCTTCCCCTCGGGTGGGCTCGGAGCACCTGCTCCCTGTCTTCCCATCGGGACCACGTGCGGGGCCCTGGTCCCCCGTTCACCCCCCTCCACACCCCAGGCGCACATCGGTCCCTGCGGTGCGATGCCAGTGGTTTTCATTATAAACTCATCTCCTCCACTTACACCCTTTAACACGTGCTTTTAATTGAAAAACTCAACTTGGCTCGGCTCTGTCACCTCCTTCTTCTGTCCCTCCCATTTCCCGGGAGGCGCAAAGCTGCTGAGAAGAGCGGCGGGGCGTCTGCAGCCCCCCAGCGGGCCGGGCACCCCGCGGAGCGCCGCCAGGTCTGTGGGCACAGCAGCCTGGGGCGACCTCCCCCCGGGCCTACCCCCAGCCCCAAACTCGAACTCTAACCCAAACCCCAACCCCAGCCCCAACCCTAAGGCACCGGGTCTCTGACTCAGACGAACTCGCGAGCCCAAGCCTCGGAAGCAGGTGAGGCCGGGACGCCGCGAAGGCCGAGGGCCCGCATCCTAAATTGGGCGTCACATGAATTCAGCGCAGATGAAACGACCCGCACGCAGCCGCCTGACAAAGACCGCAAAGCAAACACGCGTCGGAGGTGCCAAGACAAAAACAAAGAAACGGCTTCCACTCATAAGGAAGAAATTAAGAGCTAGAATTCAAAAGTTAAGTGAAATGAGAGCGGGCATAAATAAAACATAATCCATTAAATTTTCAAAAGTGAAAATACGGCCACTGAGAGAGAAAACAAACAGCTTCCAGAGCATAAACTGGTTCGGTCTTTTGAGAGCACGTTTTGGAGGTTCAGTCATCAGTCAACATTTGTGGGGCGCCTGCGAGGGGCCGGGGGGCATCCAGCGGTGAACAAAACAGACAAAACCCCTGCCAAGCAGGGGCCACGTCCGCCCTGGTGGGCTGTGCCATCCCAGGGGGGACAGTCAGATGGTGAGAGGTGACGTTAGAGTGAAAAGTAAACAGCAGGGGAACGAGCCCCGGGGCCCCCGCAAGCCCCGGGCAGGGGGAGCAGCGAGGTCGGAGGTGGGCCCGTGGGGAGCGTGACTGGCGGGTTCGAGGAGCGGCCGGGAGGCCACCTGGCTGGTGACCTGTACTTAGAGGCCCTGGAGGCCCCCAGGGGAGGAGTGTTAACAGCATCATGAAATTTGAGGCACTGACACAGACCTCAGAGCCGGGAGATGGGAGGTCCCCACCGTCGAGGGGCCACCGACAAGGTGGTGAGATGGGCCAGCGCCGGACACGGTCCAGAGGCTGATGGGCCGGTGCCGAGTGAGAGAGGTGTGGAGAGTGATGCTGGGGACCGGCCCGAGGACTGGGAGGGTGGCGAGGCGGCAGGTCCTGCCATATACATCAGGAGCCTTAAGAACGTGTGCTGTTCACCTGGCACTTCCACTCGAAGGAATTTATTGTCCGGAGTAATCACGGTCGCGGGGGAGTGTCAGAGACATGGCTCATGGAAACGAGCCTACAACAAGGATTTGGACGCGTCCTACTCGTCCGGCGCTGGAGGTCGGAACGGGACGGTGGGATCTGCGGTTAACGCAGTAGCCTTTCCCCGGCCACTGCTCCTGAGCACAGCCCCCGCCACAGGCGAGCCAGGTGCTCCCTCCCCCAGCCTCCCTTTGGTTACAGGGATTCAGGGGACCCGTTCGAACCACAAATGCTCGTAATTGTCATTTTTCCTGCTGTGGACACAAATGCATTGCCTGGAGCTATGGCAGCTATTTTGGGACCGTGAGGCAACAAGCACAGGCAGGGGACGGGGGAAACAGCACCCTAAGAAATCAGGGAAGAAAAGCTGGGGGGATCCCGGGCCTTTGACAAAATCACTGACCACAGGCTGACTCCAGCCATCGCCAACCTCCGGACTCCTTTTCACAGGAGAAAATGAGACCCCGCTGCCAGGTCGCAGTGGGCCGGGCTCTCTGATGTCTGCAGCTGGAAGTGTTCATATTCGTGTCTGTGTCACAGCTTGTGCTGGGCTGGTTCCCCTGGGTGGTCTCTCGTGGCCAGAACGAGGGAGAGAATTTGGGCCCCTTGAGACAACCTCGACGCAGAATCAAAGCCTCAGTCCCCGGGAGGGTGACAGCCTGGCCCCGGCCCACACTGCCCAGTGCGAGGGCCTGGGACACGCAGAGAAAAGCTGCCGGCATTGTCTCCACGGCTGATCTTTCCTCCCATGACAGGCATGGGGCATCGAATCCTCAGAGTGACCCAGGGGTGCGGGCACTGTCGCTGCCCCGTTTCACAGGTGAAAAGACCCGGGTTAGAGGGCTGGGCCCAAGGACACAGCCTGCGGGGAAGTGGAGCTGGGGCTGAACCCAGGAGTGTCCCACTCCAGAGCCCAAACCCCAAAAACTCCTGGAAAACCAAGGAGAAACGCTCCAAGTAGGCGATCGCCAAGAGCTGCCTGGGATTTATCTCCCAAGCAGAATCCCGTTTAATCCTGGGTGAAGATGAGTGGCTCTCTGCTCCCCGGGCTGCGCCGGCCCCCCCATCCATCAGCCGCCGTGTCGCGTGGGTAAGCACCAGCACTAATTCGCCAAGGACATCGGGGGGCCACAGCTCCTGCGTGGGATCCATCACCCCCGGTCGGAGCCCCTCGCTGGCGGCAGGCTACCCAGCAGTCGGACCCCACGCCAGGGCCGAGCGCAGAGCTGCCCCACCAGGGCCCCCGGAGCTGAATGCCACACCTGGGTCCCGCTTCCCCAAGGGGCTCGTCCCTCCTCTGCTCGCCGTGTGACCAGCTTCACGTTTTTGAAGGACCGCCCTGAGCGGCGCACAGAGCAGGTGGTGGGTGGGAGGCCAGGGCGGAGGCCCTGCAGAAACCGTCCTGAGAGGGGCCGGTGTGAACCCGGCCGGCAGCCCCACCGTTTGGAGGGGGACCTGGGCAGGTCTGCTGAAGGCCCGGCTGGCCGCGGGCTGTAAGGGGAAGCAGGAAGCTGTCACCTGCCGCAGTGGAGATGCTGGCGGCAGGTGGGGCCTGGAGCACCGTGCAGGGAGCTGGGCTCTGCACACACGTCCAGTCTGGGAAAGCGGCCGAGGGGAGCCCAGGGCCCCGCGGGAGGAGGACTCGTCCCTGGCTCTGGTTGGAAATATCACCAAACGGTGATCATAAAAGGCACACACTTTTAGTAGGTTTTACTGTGACTGTTACTTTTTGGTGTTTTTTTTTTAATCTTCCCCTGGGGATATTTTTTCCATTGCTTTTCAGAGAGAGTGGGAGAGAGAGAGAAACATTGATGTGGGAGAGACATCAACTCCCGAACTCGTCCCAACGAGGGCCAGCGTGGAGCCTGCAACCGAGGTACGTGCCCTTGGCTGGAATCGAACCCAGGACCCCTCAGTGAGCCAAACTGGCTAGGGCTTCCTGTTACTTTCTGACCGAGCATGCAGACACATGGCCTATGGGTCCTTCCCAACGTATTACCTCTGGGGCACCAAAAATCAGCTGTCTTGCTGTAAGAGAGGAAAGCCTTTGTCTCAAGGCTGTGGTCCAGAAACCGTCCCGAGGGTGGGGTCCAGGGCTGTGGGCGGCCCAGCCACGGCTCTCGGGCAGAACCGTGGCCGGCCATGCAGACTGGAAGCTGGTGAGAGACACAGACCAGGCTAGAGACCCTCGGGGAGGCCAGGCCGGCATCCAGGGGAGACGGGCGGGTCACTGAAGGCCAGAGAAGCACCAGCCTCAGGGGCACTGAGTCTGGTAGAGCCGGACTCCGTTGTGGCCAGGCAGTGGTCCTGCCACACTTTAACCTGTGAGCAGACCTCACATCCTAGATTTCTTCTTCAGGGATATTTTGACTGCTTTTGGACCTTTACTCTTTCATATAAATTTTGAAATCGCAGTTCTACAGAACACCCTGAGATTTTGGCTGAAATTAAATTTGGAGAGAATGGGCATGTTTATAATATTATCTTGAACTATCCATAAATAAGTGATAGATCTTAATTTATTTAAGACATAAAGATGTCTTCTACACCTTTAAAAATTTTTACTACAAAGATCTTGCATATCTTTTATTTATCTTAGTTTCCTTCTATTATCGCTACTTGTAAATTGTATTTGTTTAAATGTTTAATTCATTAATGATGCCGTGTAGATATGCAATTAACTTGTATACTGGTCTGATATCCAGTAATCTTACTAAATACTCTAATTAACGTGCACAATTTGTCTCTCCATTATTTTGGATTTTTCTAAGACAAGCGTGTCATTCTGCAGCCTAATGGCAGTTTTATTTATTCCTCCTGGTCTGTATGTTTTCATTTTTCTTGTCTTATTGCACCGTTTAGTTCCTCCAATACAATGTTGAATAGCAGCAATGTTCACAATAGGGGCAGTGGACATTCTTGGTTTAAAGAAACGCTTCATTTATTTTGCTGTTGGGGGTGATGTTTGCTGAAGTTTTTTAGAATCATCACGGCTGTTTTGGAGCTTGAAAAACATGAGCTTTATCGTAAAAGAGCATTGAATTTAAGTAAATGCTTTCTCTATGTTGAGCCAAACACATGTTTTCCCTTAAGCTGTTAATGTGGAAATAAATATATTTTCTATTTTTGCTTTCTGTGATGTTTGTACCTTGCTGCCATATTTGGTTGGCGTGTTTTCAGGATTTTTGCAACCATGTCTGTTTGAGTTTAGCCTAGAATTTCATTTTTTCCAACTGTCGTTTGTTTGGATACCAAGATTACGATGTCTTTATGTCGATTCTGCAAAAACATTCTCTGAAAAGTTTTGTGTTAAGAATAAAAGTATCTGTCCCTTGAGGCATAAAACGGCCTGGGTGCCGCGTGTTCCTTCTAGGAAGGTGAGGAACTGAATTCAATTTCCTTAATGGTTATTGGAATATCCAGATTTTCCATTTCCCTTCCGTCAGTTTTGGGCATTTACCGCTTCCAAGGGGTTTGTCTAAGTTTTTGAGTTTACCGTCTTAAAAGTGTCCGTGACACTCTCTGCTAACCTTTCGGTCTCTGTGGCGACAGTTCTCTCCATGACCTACTGCGGCATAAAGAGCGCCACAAGGCAGTCCGCAAGGTGTCTCCGGTCACCCCCCGAAGCTGGAGGGGCTCTTATTGCTGAGCAATTACTTCTCAATTATCAATGATTCTCGTTTTCTTGTTTATACTTTTTTGTATTTTCCAATTTTCGTGAGGAGCACGTCATGAACCAGGGGAAATACACCAATATTTCTTTCCCCAAAAAAATGAAAAGTGAAGCTGGACTATTATTCAAAGCATTTCCCCGGCCTTCCCAGGCCTGTTTCCCACTGTCCAGCCCCATCCTCTGGACCCCTCTCTTTCCTCTCCGGTCAACACTGTCCGGTTGGCTGTCCCACCCCCCGGCCTCCCTGAATGACAGATGGGTGTTTCCTCTCCCTCCCGCCATGTCCCTGTGGCCAGACCTGCCCGTTCCTCCCCTGACCCCACCCTGCCCCGGCAGAGGTGGTGGCAGCTGGGACTGGGACAGAGCGAAACCCACGGGAGCTTCAGGAAGTCATTCCACTCATTGGAAACTCCATCAAGCCACGTGATAGCGACACTGAGACGGGTGCGGCGTCCCTGAGGGTTTTCTGTGTGCCGGGCTCTGTGTGTTTTCTTATTTAACCCAACAAAATGCGAATAGGAGGGACATCCATCATCCTCCTCACAACTGGAGATCGGCGGGGGGCCGATGCCCAGGGATCCGCAGGGCCCACAGCTGTGGGCAGCAGGGCTGGGATTCAAAGCTGGCTCCTGGGATCCATCTCTCCCCATCGTGACACCGTCAACAAGCCAGCTCTGAAAAGCATGGGGGGTGGGGGAACCCCAATGATTTCAACAGAAGTGGCTGAGCAAGAAACATTCCAACCACAGGTCTGCGTCCCCAGCTCAGGGCCCTCGGGCAGACGCCCCGCGATGGCAAATAGAGTTGAGATCAGCCCCAATGACCCAATGTGCCCGAGGTCCTGCCAAGTTCACAGCCACAGAGATGACTGCGGTGGGTCCCACGGCCATGCCCTAACCCCTGGAACCTGTCCATGTGACCTTCTACGGCAGAGAGGACTCTGCGGATGGACTAAGTTAAGGCTCCCGAGTTGACGAGATGATCCTGAGTTAGGGGCGGGCGCTCAGTGCCATCAGCATCCCCAGGTGAGCAAGGAAGGGGACTCCACACTCAAGGGGCGGGGGCCGCGCAGGCCCAGGGACACGGGCGGGAGTGACGGGCCACAGCCCGGGCCTGCCAGCAGCCCCAGAGGCTGGAAGCGGCGGGGGGCAGCTTCCCCCAGGAGGAGGCAGCCCTGCCCACACCTCGCCGTTAGCCCCGTAAGACAGTTCAGGCTTCCGTCCCCCGGGACTGTTTCTGACACCACCAAGCTCGGGGTCATTTGTTCCAGCAGCCGTAGAACCTCACGCCGTGACCAAGCCGGGCCTGACACCCTGGTCCACAGACCCGGCTCCAGCCACCAGTAAACCCACCGAGACAGGAAAGCGTGTCCCCAGGCGTATCCCGCTCGCGCTGGCCTGGCGTTTCCGCAGCGATTATCAGCCGACACAGAGCAGCCGGCACGCAGAGAGCGGGACGGGACCGAGATGCAATCTGTGTCCTGGTTCCCCACCCACTGCGGCCGCAGGGAGCAGGCAAGGGTGTGTCTCTGCGGGGGGGGGGGGGATCACTTGCTGTTATGTGATACATTTAGTGGTCCCTTTACTTTGTCCCTAAAAAACTCACAGTTGCATTTCTTTTTTTCTTTTTTTAATATATTTTTATTGATTTCAGAGAGAGGAAGGGAGAGGGAGAGAGAGAGAAACATCACTGATGAGAGTCATGGATCGGCTGCCTCCTGCACGCCCCCTGCTGGGGATCGAGCCCAAAACCCGGGCGTGTTTCCCGACCGGGAATCGAACCGCGATCTCCTGGATCCTAGGTCGACGCTCAATCGCTGAGCCACACCGGCCGCGCCAGAGACGCATTTCTTGACCCCCCTCCACATGTCCTTCCCTGTTAGTGAAGAAAATAGGAATTGCTCTGGGCCAGGCCCGCGGCCCATGCAGCCCAGGAGCGGGCCCGGGGACGCCTTGGAATCGTGACCTTCCTTCCGTTAATTACGGATTCCTCGCTGGAGGCCTGTTGGCTGAAATACGAGCATCTGTGAAGAGGAAATTGTCTCGGCAGCTCTCCCGGCCCTCGGCTCTCCAGTGGGGCTTCATTAGTGGAGACAAATGAGGGGTGGCCCCAGCACCCTGGACTCGGCCTGCTGGCCGGGCCGGCTGCGGGGGCTCTGGGAGGCCGGCGTGTGCCGTCCCCCAGGGAGCAGGGGGATGGGAGAGGGGCGACCCTCCCCAGAGGCAGGCACAGTGCTGGCTGATCCCGGGACGTCCGTGCCGGAGGGGCCCCTCGGCACCCCTGGGCCCAGGCGCCTGCACGCATCTGCTCAGGCAGCCGAAAGAAAGTGCCACCGACAGAGTCACCTAAACACAGGATTTATTTTCTGGTAGTTCCGGAGGCTGGAAGTCCCAGGTCAAGGTGTGGGCAGGGCTGGGGTCCTCTCCTTGGTTTGTAGCTGGTTATCTTCCCAACGTGTCTCCACGGGCCTTCCCTTTACTCATGAGCTCCCTTCTTACAGGGACATCGGTGAGAGTGGATCAGGGACCAGTGGCCTCATTCTTACCGAATCACCTCTTTAAAGGCTATCTCCTGAGGTCCTGGGGCTGGGACTTGAGCATGTGAACGTGGGAAAACACGGTTCAGCCCAGAGCTGAATCCAACCCCTGGCCCGTCCAGGGAGCCCGCCAGCTCTCTGCCCCCGTATCCGATCAGTAGCTGGTGCTTCACGTGGTTTCTGTCCCTTCGTCATCTTTCAGGAAAAAGCAGGGAGCTCCGCCCCCTGGGAGCCAGACAGTGGCCCCCTTTCCTGGGAATGGCTCGCCTGCTCCGGAGCCCGGAGAGGAGGAGCGGGCAGGAAAGCGTGACTCCTGCCCCAGCGCTCGTTTGAAAAGTGAAACAGCTCACAGGGTGTGTCCTGGGGCCCCGCACCTTCCGAGGTGTCCCTCCAGGACCGGGCACTGGCTGGGGAATGAGGACCCCGCCACGGCACCCCAGACTCCGTCTCAGTCCCGCCCTGGGTTTGGTACCACAGCACAGGGGTTTTTCACCCCTAAATCTGCAGCGAGGAGGCGTCTCCCTCCTTACCCCCAGTTAACCCCAAGGTGACCGGAAACTTAATGAGGCAGAATCCCTGCCCCCGAGCACCCCAGGGGCCAAAGGCCACGCTCTCTGTGATGGGGGGGCTGGGCTCACTGTGCACACTGACTCCGCCCCCGAGAACCTTCACCCCCTCTTCCTCTCCTCCTGGTGTGGCCTTTGTCTGACTCACAGTGTCTCTCAGAGCGAAGCCGGACCAGCTAATATTTGCAGATGGAAAGGGCTCCCTCCCGAGTAAACACGAGGGCCACACCGCCTGGGTCCCTGGCCGGCCCGAGATCTAAATGCAGACCTGCTGCCCTTTCGGACGGACGTGGCCAGGAATACAGAGGAGGCCCCTGCCCTGGCTCGGGGCTCGGCTCCACTCCGGGGCCAGGGCGCAAAGGCTTCTCCGTGCAGAATGGAGGGGGGGCTGACGTCGGGCCTCCCCCGAGGCAGGGAGACGCAAACTCCCTTCAGAGTCCCCCACCCCCCAGGGCAAAGAGGAAACCACCCCAGGAAATGTCACCAAGGACAGAAGTGTCGTCCACAAGCATAGTCCTGCAGGATAAGGCCCCTGGTGGGCAACGGGGAGCAAGGGGAGACCGCTGGATTCTGAGCTGGAAATCTCCTAATAGTGTCCTCGACCTACCTGGTGCAGGTGCACAGAGCTGCCAGCTGCAGCCACAGCGCCCGGGGGACAGCAGAGCGCCTGCTTGCACAGGTGGGTGTCGCTCCTTCCTGTACCTGGCAAGCAGGAGACCTGCCCCTGACACCGGGGACCCAGGCAGGAGAGCAAGCGAGGCGGGCACAGAAACCAACCCGGCAAGCTTGAAGGAGGCGCATCGGGGCCTCTCACCTGGGCAGGTCCCCCTCCAGGCAGCCGGAAGGCCAGGGTCCAATCCAGACGCCGTGCTCCTTGCAGCTGAGCCTCAGCCCCGGAGAGCCGGCCGGACCCTGCCCTGCCCGGCGCCCTCTCCTGCCCTGTGACTGGCAGCCCTGGGCTCGGGGTCAGCACCCAGGCCAGGCTCTGACTACGCCTTCTGCTGACAGCCCCTCGGCCACCCTGGTCCCTAGCTCAGGGCTTCAGGGCCAGAAATTCTGGGGCCCCAAGTGGAGAGCATGAGCTAAATTGGGGGGTGGGGGGACAAGCTCCAGGTGACAGGTCCCTGGTCATACAGACCCCCCCAGGCTGAAGGCGCTCAGGCGTCAGGAGGTCAGAAGGGCCTCGCCCAGTCTGTAGCTGGATGCGGCGCCCGCTGGGCACACGCGCATGTGCACCCGAGGCCCCTGGGCTGGTCACCTCTGAGCCAAGACCTGTAGGAGGGACACAGGAGTGGCCGGCTCAGCTCCCACAGCAAAGCCTTGGGTACAGAGTGAGACGCAAACACGTAAACACGTCATGGTGAGAAGAGCGCACCCCACGCCCCGCCTCACGCTTCCCCCTCTAGCTTGTCGGGAATCCGGACGCATTTTGCAACAATGACAAATGCCAAGAGCAAGGGAGGTGCACGTTCGCTCCCGGGGTGCCGCTGGTAGGTCCACGGTGCCCCTACAGTCACAGGCTTCTTAGAACTGGGGGATCGTGGCCAAACCCTGGTCCTGGCCCTGGCTCAGTAGGTGGAGACCCGCCCTCTGTGGGATTCTGGGGGCCAGAGTTGTCAGGTGGGGTCCAGGTAAAAGACCCAGGTAAGGGAGTGAGCTACAGGAGCAGGGCGGGGCTCCCCTCCCCTCACCTGGGTCCAGAAGGATGGGGCTCCCTCCCCTCACCTGGGTCCAGAAGGATGGGGCTCCCTCCCCTCACCTGGGTCCAGAAGGATGGGGCTCCCTCCCCTCACCTGGGTCCAGAAGACTTCCTACCTGAAGCTTTGGCACCTGGATTTAAATGCGGGTCTCGCCTCCCACTGGGTAGGACGGAGCCTCCTGTCCCAGGCCCAGGATTTCAGCCCAATTTCACCTCCATAAATAACCTGGACTCGGGGGGGAGGGGGGAACCCGGCTCGACCCACTCAGATCACTTCTGCGGAGCTGCCTCTGACCGCCCAGGCGTAAGCCATCGCTGCTCTGCTGCGACAAGTAAATGTTCCAGAAAGAGAAGAGGTTCATTTCCCCAGAAGCAGGCGGGAGCCGTGGCTCACCCTTCAATCAATAACCGATTATCTTGCTTGCAAATTCAATTCACCGCCTGAAACCAGCCCACCCTGATGGGCCCCGACAGGCCCAACCGTCCCGGCGGCACCTGTCAGGGAGAGGCCTCAGGGCTGGCGGAGTCCCACACGGGGGCCCAGGCTCGGGGGCAGTGGGAAGGAGGGGACCCCTGCTCCACGCCCTGCGCACGCCTGCCAGCCGTGAGCCCCTGCCCAGGAGGCCTCCGTCTCAGAGAAGCAGTGAGACCCCCAAAATAGCTTCATCTAAGTTCAGCTTCAGGCCGAGGGCGTGGGCTGCAGGTGTGAGTGCTGCTGGTGCCCCCACAGGAGAAGGCCGGCCGGGATCTTTCTGGGTGGTCCCCTGGGGTGGAGGGGCCAGGAGTCACGGGTAACAGCCAGTTCCCCCCCTAAGGGGTGTGCGTTGTGGGGGCACCAGGAGGCGAGGACGCTCCTTTCATTCATTCGTTCACTCACTCACTCACTCACTGCCACCCCAGCTCCTACGCCGAGTCCCCCGGAAAACAAAAGAATGACAACCCTTGCCCTGGAGGAGCCCATACGCTCAATCGCGTATCTCCCAGGTACTTATGGGCCTGTAGCCTCGGCCCCAGAACCGTGCTGGGCTCCAGTTCAGGACCGGGACCCAGTCACTGCCTCCTGAGTAACTCAGGACGAAGAGCCGTAACCCACGGCAGAGGGAGATGGGGGTCGGGGGGGGTAGCAAAGGGCCAGGTTTCATGCCGCGTAGCTTTCTCCGTAATGACGTTGCACAATGTTTAGGCACAATACAAAATCAACACGTGGGCCAAGGCGTTAAGGGGAAAGTTTCGCACCTCGGAGCCCAGCAGCCTGCTTCCTGGCCGGAGGACACCTCCTCCCTGGGGACTCGGCTTGGAACAGCCCCCCCCGCCCGCCGCATCGGCACCTCTGGTGAGAACGTCTGAGATCCACTCTCTCGCCCGGCTGGTGCGGCTCAGTGGCTGTGAGTCAACCGGGCACCAAGAGGTCGCCGGGTCGTTCAAGGTCGGGGCACGTGCCCAGGTGTGGGGCTCGATCCCCAGCAGGGGGCGGGCAGGAGGCAGCCCGTCGAGGGTGTTTCTCTCCCTTCCTCCCTCTCCCTTCCTCTCTCTAAAAAGCAATAAAAACATATTTTAAAAAAAGATTTACTCTCTTAGCAACTTTCAAGTATACTTCACAGGGTTGTCATCTATGTATTATAATTATCAACCACAGAGCACGCGCTAACCAGGTAATTCTTTCCTCCGCCCCCCGCCCCATTTTCTTTAAGTTTAATTTTATACGATACCAAAGTAGAAACGAGGTAAACGCAGAAAACCGTCACTTTCACTGTCCCTTCTTCTGTCTTCCATCTGTCCCTTACGCGATCATTTTCATTCATTTTATTTGAAAAGTAGCAGCCTGTGCGCACGGTTCGCCCCTGGATTTCTCCATCTAACAGCTCACGCTGGAGATCATTCCACGTCTCCCAATATTTCCCTCCCTTCCTTCAACTAAGGCGAGACTCAAATGCAGCATTTTGCTCAGATCTTGAGCACGATATTCAATAATGTCTGGGAAATGCGTGCGGATTAACGGGTGCGTGAGCTCCGCATGCCCGTCCTGGTGACCATCTGGGCAGCGCCTCCGGGGTCCTCTCGGTGGAGCGCCATGCCGGCGCCCGGCCTCCCGCGGTCTCTGCGCGTTCGCACCTCGGCGGCAGAGTTACTCCCCGCCCGTGCCAGCTCTTGGTATTGTCGGTCCTTGTCCTTTTAGCCAGTCTGGCGGATGGGTGGCAGCGTTTCACTCCGGTTTTATTTTTTGTGTGTCTACGTTTTAAATGTGTTTTATTGACTTGAGAGAGACAGGAGCGGGAGGCGGGGAGAGAAACGTCGATGTGAGGGAAACACCCACGGGCTGCCTCCCGTTGAACCCTCCACCTGGGCATGTGCTCTGACCAGGAATCGGACCAGGGACCTTCCCGGTGCATCGGACGACGCCCGACCAACGGAGCCAGGCTGGCCAGGGCTCACGGCGGTCGCAGTCTTCGCGTTTCTGTTGAGCGTCTGCTCACGGGGTTGCTCGCCTTTGGCGTGTCATCCGCGGCGAGGTGTCGGTTCAAGTCGTTCGCCCATTTGATCGGGTTGTTTTTCTTGCCTCTACTGTGTTGTCAGAATTCGCTATACACAGGGCGTCCCCCAAAAAGGTAGACGCACTTCGAATGATGGCAACGTCAGGGTTTATTGGCACACGGCTCATTTTCAACGTTTTAAAGAACCTGCGGGAATGGACGGTTCTTTCCGTGGGCGCCTGTTTGCAAACTGACGGCCGCTCCGGCCCAGGCCCTGCCGACCACGGGGAGCAGCGGGATCGCGAACGTCACGGGGCATTTCCTGCGGCATTTCTGCGCCCTCGGGGCATCGACTGTTGCTGGGTTTGTCCCATAAACGTTTATCTCTTATGTGTCCTCATGAAAAAAAACAAAGTCTAGTGGCACTTTGGGGTAAATTTTGTTTGTTCAAAGCTTAGTCTGGCTTCACCCATTATTTCAAACCAGTTAAACCTGAAAAGGGGTGAAAATTACGGGAGTTCTCAGCTGTTAGGGTGTGTGCACATTTTTTGTGACGCCCGGTATTTGGGCTGCGAGATGGTCAGCAGACCTCTGCTCATGTTACCGAGACGCTGTGGGCGCCGGCGCCACAGTGGGCCCCCCCTTCCTGCCTCGTGTGTTTTCTCTTCTGTTCCTGATCAGTGTTGTTAGTTTATCAGCTTTATTATTTTCTCAAATAACCTACTCTGGGCTTTACTGGTTTTCTTTATTGCGTGTTTGCCTCGATCACCTCTCTTTCTGCTTTTGTCTCGACAGCGTCTCCCTCCTATTTCCTTCGGACGTGGTCCGGTTTTCTTTCTCCAGCTCCTCGGCAGTGGAATCCTAAGCGGCTGACTTTCCCGGCCTTTCTCCATGTCTATAGGGCTACGGATTTCTCTCCAGCCACCACCGACATGTCCCCAGGATCATTTCGTTAAAAATATTTTCTAATTTCCAAGTTTCCACTGCG
This sequence comes from Miniopterus natalensis, assembly GCF_054644295.1. Lineage (NCBI taxonomy): Eukaryota > Metazoa > Chordata > Mammalia > Chiroptera > Miniopteridae > Miniopterus > Miniopterus natalensis. Next base: position 2,363,241 of record NC_142089.1, read on the forward strand.
GCTTCTTTTCCGAACCCCGGGTTGCTTGGGAGCGTGTGGCTCGATTACAGAGCAGCCGAGACTCTCACGTTCTCTCTGGTGAACTGACTGCTCTGAGAACATCGCCCGAATGGCTCCTGTCCTTTGGAAACGGTCAGGCCTGGCTTCCCGGGCTCCCGGCCGGCGCGGGCACGTGTCCCGCGTTCATTTATCCCCGTGCGAAGCAAGCGCATCCTGTCGTTGTCGGGATGCTTCATTTATGTGAATTAGCTCAATTTGATCAATTGTGCTGTTCCGATCGGCTCCATCCTGACAGATTATTTTGTCTGCTGGTGGCATCGGCTGCTGAGGAAATGTCTCCACGTCTCTCAGAATGACGGCTGTGTCACTATAACGTCCCTGTTTTTATGTTTTCTCCGGTCGGGGTCTGAGCTCCAAGTGTGAACTTACGGTGTCGTGCTGAGCGGGGCTCTGCTCTGACCTGCTTCACGTGCCGGGGCTCGGGAGGTGCTGCATCTGGGAAAAAAGCCCCCCTCGCGATGAAGGGCGATGCCCGGGAGTCGCCAGGGAGGATGTCGGGAGGGGACGCGTTGCCGGGCGTCTCGGCAGCCTCACTGCTGGGAATGGGAAGGTGTCCGCGCCGGACTCCCGAGAGGCCTCCGCTCCCCCCGAGGCCCCTCTCCGGGGAGACATCCCATTAGGACGCCTCCGACTCGACTCTGGGCGAGAGGCGTCCCCAGCTGCTGGGACGGGGAATTAAAATGCAAATGAGTCACACGCTTGGCTGGTATCGTCTCTGAGTCAGTTGGAATCAAGATAGAAAGCTAAGGGTCTGACCAGGGACCGGGGCAGAGAAGGCAGACGGGCCGAGTCCCCTGCCCTGACCGGGGCTTCAAAGGACCGGCCGTGCAGGGTGGGCCACCCGTGGGGCTTCCACAACTGGGGGACCCCCAGGCCCAGCCCAGGCCACAGCATACGGGGCTTCCTGCAGCTGGGAGCTCCCTCCAGGGGAGACGGCTTCTCTGAGTAAAAGTGGCCCCGTCTCCCCACGACCGTGGCAAGCACTGAGCCACGGCCTGTCTCCGTGGGTTTGCATATCCTGGACGGTTCGGGAAGTAGAGTCTGTTACGGGGTGAACTGCATCACCCCCACGTTCATAAACTGAAGCCCTGGTTTTGGAGCCCAGGCTCCAGAGCCGGGCGATGCGCGTGGGGGAGCCGCGCAGTCCCTGGGGTTACCCCTGCGGCCCCGGGGAACCAAGGCAGCCTGGTCTCGTGTGGCCGCCTGCTGCCACTCGGCGTCACGCCACGTGTCCGGGGCCACCGGGATGCAGCTGGTGACGATGCCTCGTCCCTCCCGCGGCCGGATCGCCCTGTGTCACGTGCACAGACCCCGTTTGGCTTGTCCCTGCTCCTGGTGGTGGGCGTCTGGGCCGGTTCCACTCTGGGCCACACAACGAAGGCTGCCGTGGGCTCTCACGGCCCCGGGTGCGCGGACGGGCGCGGCGAGCTCTCTCCGGCGCACACCTGGACGTAGCCTTGCTGGGCCCTATGGCAACTCGGTGTTGAGTCTTTTTTTTTTTTAAATGTTTTTATTGATCTCAGAGAGAGGAAGGGAGAGGGGGGGAGAGGGAGAGAGAGAGAAACCTCAGTGATGACAGCCATCGATCGGCTGCCGCCTGCATGCCCCCTATTGGGGATCGAACTGAAACCCAGGCATGCGCCCTGACCGGTAATCGAACCCTGACCTCCCGGTTCAAGAGTTGACGCTCAACCACTGAGCCACGCCGGCCGGGCCGTGTTGAGCCTTTTGAGGAGGCGCCAGGCCCTCGCCCAGTGGCCTGCCCGCGTCACACGCGCACCAGCAGAGGACAAGGCCTCCCCCGCTGTCACCAGTGCCGGCCGCACGCCACGGGCCAGGGCCTGAGAGCTATCGTGCTATTCACAGGCACAGAGCCAACGTCCCCTCTCCGAATGCTGCTTCTCCCGAACTCTAACTCTTCTCCATTCCGCCCGGAGAGAAGCCGGGGGCAGCTCGCGGGGACCTCGCCTCTCAGCCAGGGCCCCGGCCGCCCCCTGCGACGGGCGGCGTGGGCGGGCACGGGTGTCGCAGCTGCGCCCCTCCCCGTGCGGTTGCTATAGGAACGGCCGCAGCCCGCTGGCCCTCGCCTCCTGGATGTTAATAAACAGCCGCACTGTTCTGCAGGAAGCCCTTTGGAAGATCGGCAGACCCGCAGCTTCGTCCTGACCCAAACGGAGGAGAGGCTCTGGCCTTTCTCATTGACCTCGAAGAGGCTCCCGCCTGCACTTCTGCTGGTTTTGCGTTTTACGTGTCAGAAGGCGATCTCCCGCCTCCATCACGCATCGCTAATGCCCTCGTTACCTTGAAGGCGGGGGCCAGGGGTATTTTCTGCCCATCAGTTACGGACGAAAGCAACAGAGGAGCGAAAATGAGGGGGACCAGCCGAGGGTCTGAGGGAGCCCTGCCGGCCGCACCCTGCCCCGAGCCTCCAGCGAGCCCGCGTGGCCCGCCCGCCCGCCTCCCCGGCCCACCCGGCCCTGGCCCCCGGGAGCCCGGGTGCCCGAGGTGCCCCGGCAGGGCCGCGGGCTGCAGACTGCTCCCTCGAGGACACGGCCCCGCTCCCTCCCCTCACCCGGGCCTTGCTTCCCGTGGCTCCAGTTACTCTGTCAGCCTTGCTCCAAGCATATTAAGTTGAAAATCCCAGAAATAAACAATCCATACGCTTTAAGTTGCACCGCCCAGAGGAGCGTCGTAAAGTCCCGAGCCCTCCCTCTCCGACCTGTGGGCGCTGGGCATTTTCTGTCTCCTCTGTCTGGCGGAGCAGCCACGGGCGCCGAGGAGCCATCCCTCCCTGTCCCGTGGGACGCGAATCACCGGTCCCGCATCCCCACGCGGCCGACGCTCCCCGCCCGCCCGTCACTTAGCAGCCGCCTCGGGGACCAGATCTCGGTGTCTCGGCGCTTGGGTTCCAGTCGCCCCAGTTGTCAGCAGTGGCCCCAACGTGCAGGGGCGGTGCTGCCGGCCGCTCGGATGTGCCGTTAGAACAGCCCCCCCCCGGGAGCCAGTCCTGGGACAGCAGGCTCCGGCCGCAGGACGTGGCCGGTGCTCAGGCCGGAGGCGGCGTCGGGTTTGCCGCTGTCACAGACCACAAGCCAGGGGCTCAGCGTAACAGACACGTGTCCCCTCGGCTCGAGGCGGGAAGTCCAGTCAGGGCGCTGGCAGGACCGGGCTCCCTCCGGGGGCTCCAGGGAGAAGTGGGCCCCGGCCGCCTCCAGCTCCTGGGGGCTGCGGCGAGGCTCGGGGTCCCGGGGGGGTGGACACGCCCCTCCAGCCTCTGCCTCTGTCCCTCTCCCCCCGTGACAAGGACACCATCTCAATTCATCCGCAGAGACCCTACTTCCAAACAAGTGCCCTTCCCGAGGCCACAGGCAGACGGGAATTTTTGACGCTATTTCACTCATTTTAGGGAACCGCTGGAGGGTTTGGGGGAACGGGCGGGACATGATCTGACCTGGGGTGTTGAAGGCGCGTTGGCCGCGCTGAGAGGAGGCCGGGCTGCGGGGAGACGGCGGGGAGTCCCCGCCGGGCGGCCGCGCTCACCCTGGGGGCTGCGGGTTCTGGGTCCATCCCAAGGAGGGCCCGGGGGGCTTGCCGACCCAGGCTCCCCCAGCTCCTCTCTGCGCTCTGGTCCCCCGCCCCCCCGGCCCGTGGGGCTGCCGCCGCAATGCCGTTAGCGCCGACCCACCCGCAGGCCACCGGACGGTGTGTTCTCACCCGTCACAGCCTCAGGCCCCACGCGCGGTCCCCTCGCCCCCTCGGCATGGGAGGGGCAGCCTGTGCCAGCCCGGCTGAGGGAGGTGGCAGGCTGCCTGGGGACATTTACGAGGTGACGCAGAGAACGGCCAGCCACAGGCGGGGACAGTTGGGCCTCAGTGTCCTTACGGGCCCAGGGCAGCTGCGGCCCCGAGACTGTCCACGGAGAGTCACGCTCACAGGCCGGGGCCTACAAACCACCTGCCGCGCAGCGTCTGCTCCCCCTGCGGCTGGTCTCGCGAGGGCCGGCCGCGCCCGGGAGACGTGGCGAAGGGAAGCCTACGGAGCGCTGAACAAGCTCACGGTAGGTGCCACCCGGGTGCAGGGTCGCGATCAGGGGCTGCACCCACAAGATACAGGGTGTCCTCTGACCAAACACGGATTTCCTCCCAGGCAAAGAGGGAGCAAAGCAGCCCTAGAGGCGCGGGTCCCAGAGGTGGGTGCAGAGGGCGGTGCGGAGCAGACACAGGAGGAGGACCCCGTGAGCGAGTCCGTCCCCTAAACAAACCACCCTGGGCGCGGTCAAGGTCCACTTCTCCCCTGCGAGCCTCTCCGGAGACAGAGCCAGGTCCAGCCCCCGGGCAGCCTGTGGTCCCCTCTCGAGCCGTGTTACCCACACGAGTCCAACGTCACAGCCAGAGCAGGGAGCCCTGCAGAGCCCCTCAGGCCTCGGGGGGATTCAGGAGGCCCTCCCGCCCCGCCCCAAAACACAGCCTCCGGGTAATTTCCGGGGTCTCATTAGGGCCGAGTTCCCCAGGTGTGTGGAATAGGGGTTCGGGTGCCCTCGCCCACGGGCAGAGCAGGAGGCAGCCCCAGTGACCGGCAGCCGCCGGGGGAGAGGCCCCGCAGCGAGGCCCCCGCGACCCGCAGCTCTCAGGGGAGCAGGGACACCTGCCTCCGGGTAGCTGGGCCAAGAATCAGACATCAGCCTGACCTGTGGGCGCCGGGCGTCTTCTGTCCCTTCCCGCCGGGGAGCAGCCACGGGCACTGACGGGCGTGGACGAGGGCAGCTGCAGGCCGTCCCCGCGACCGCGTGGAGCACGGGCCCTGGTCACTGCGGGCCCGGGGCACACGGGTTCGGTTTTGTCATCTTGGCAGACAAACCTGTCGTCACATCCAGACCCCTTGGGGAGACACGGGACCCCGATGCCTTCATGACTGAGGCGGTGACGACCTCGCCTAAAGAAAGGCGCCGTTTCCAGGCGTCACTGGGTGAGGGAGACGACCGGCGGCTTTCCGAGCTAACATCCTCCCGGATGTGTGTGACTACGTCAGTAGTTGCGCGGTTTGTCTTAAATTCTTTTTGGAACAAGGTCAGTTTAAACAATAACATGTTCATGTAGCTCGGATCACAGGCTGCGTGTATTTAATCCCGCCTTTTCACTGAACGCTAAGGAACGAGCGGCTGCCGTGTCATTACGGACTCATAGGTGTAATTTTTAATCACAGATCCGGGTCTTCAAGCGCCATAATCCACCGCAGCCTGTTTCTCTCGTCGGTCAATTATTTCCAGGGTCCCTGTGCTGCAATGTTTCAGTGAACAAATTATTAATCATCAAAGCGTCCGTTTCCCATTTGCTGGCTCTCGCGCGACTGGGCTCAGGGATTGAGGGGCTGGCACAGTCCCTGTCCTCGCGGAGTCTGCAATTTATGGGGGGGGGTGCACACTAAGCGATGTTGGAGCAGTGCAAGAGCACTTTTTTTAAAAATGTTTTATTGATTTCAGAGAGAGGAAGGGAGGGGGGGGAGAGAAACATCGTGATGAGAGCGTCATCGATCGGCTGCCTCCTGCACGCCCCCCTGGGCATCGAGCCCGCAACCCGGGCATGTCCCTGGGCCGGGAGTCGAACTGCGACCTCCTGGTTCATAGGTCGCTGCTCAACCGCTGAGCCACGTCGGCCTCGCAAGAGCACCTAATAATAAGGGGGAGCCCTGGCTGGCTTGGCTCGGTGGTTAGAGCGTCGGCCCTCGGACTGCAGGGTTCTGGGTTCGATTCCGGCCAAGGGCAGGTACCTCGGGTGCAGGCTCACTCTCCGGCCCCGGTCAGGGCACATGCAGGAGGCGACCAATCGATGCGTCTCTCTCAAGGTGATGTCTCCCTCCCTCCCACTCTCTCCAAAAGCAATGGAAAAAATACCCTCAGGCAAGGATTAAAAATAATAATAATGGGGAGGTGGGGCTGCAAATGAACATATAGCAATAAAAATATAAAAGGCAGCGCCGGCCCTAAGTGAAAATGCGTCTGTGTCGCCCACACTAACTCCAGGGGAACCTGAGGGATGTTGACCTGCTGCGAACATGAGTGACCCCAGGGCCGCGGAGAGGCCCCTCCTGGCCTGGGCCGTGGAAGTGGGCGCCCCGCGTCCAGCTGCTATGCGCTGAGCTACCGGGCAGCCGGCAGCGCCTGGAGGAGACGGGAAGGGCCGCCCGCGGACCCCGTGGGGCAAGAACACCGGGAGGAGGGGCCAAGGCCCCCCTGTGGCTCCGTAGGGTCCTCGCCAAGGCTCCTGGCCAGGGGGCCGTGGGGTGTCTGTCGGCCGACTGGCCCCCCAGGAGGAGCAGGGTGTGACCTGGCAGCCGCTGCCCGGGGCCCAGCGGGTTAATGCGGCCGCGGGCACAGCGCCCTCCTGCCTGTTACGATTCACAGCTGTATGTGGAACACAACAGACTGTGAAATGCAATAAATCTGGAGTTGCCTCTCAACTTCAGCAATAATAATTAGCAAATTAAAATAGAAATGTCACCGCCAACCCATAAAAATTCTTAAGTGCAGGATGGGGAAGTCTCCCAGGACCAGAAATGGCTTTTGTCCGTGTAATACCCAGGGCAGACGGGCTGTCGGATGTGACTCGAGACAGCCATTGCGCCCGAGAGCCCGGCGCGCGCTGATTAATCCGGGGCCGGCTGTCTCCCCGCGTCGGCGCGCTAACATAACTGCAATCAGGCCTGCTTTATGGAGCCTGTAATGCGTGGACAGGGCTGCAGCCGCGGCTCTAACAAGGCAGGGGGAGCGCAGGGCGTGCCAGCCGGGGCCCCGCTGCACCCGCCGAGCCTCCGCTTGGCCAAACGCGGGGAGGGCTGGGAAATGGCCAGCAACTCGGACCATCTGGCTCGCGTTTGGGAGGGTTGGAGCCAGAGACTGCCCGCCACTCACGGCGCCTCCCACGGACGCCCCTCCAGTCGGCTCTGGCTCTCGGCCCGAGTCCCCCCACTTCCCCTCACGAGAGAACCCAATCAGGGAAGCCCAGCCTTCCCGAGATCGACAGGTGACGGGGTGACTCCACACCACGCAAAACGACCCTCTGTATCAGTAAATAAGGGCACCCAGCGCTCTCGTTCGGACTGTGTGACGAGGGCCGTCGATTCTCCCGCCCGGGACAAAGGTCCGACTCACTCAGGGCTCTCCCGAGAACACAGCCCGCGGGGTGCACATGTACACGCCCACGTCGGTCGGAGGAGGTCTGTTCATTGCAAGGCATCGGCTCACATGGCCCTGGCGGCCGCAGGCCCCACGGGGTGCAGGGGAGTCGGCAACTGCGGACGCCGGGAGCCAGGAGTAGTCCAGGTCCGAAGGCGGGCAGGCTCGGGACCCGGGAAGGGCCAACGTTTCTGATACATTTTTTCATCTTTTATTCAGAACCTCAGTTACTCCCCCAGCGGGGTACACGGCTCCCGGGGTACTGCAGTGCCAGCCCACGCACGGCCTCTGGACTAAGACCGTAAGACCAGGTGCAGTATCTGCCCCCCTCACTTTAATATCTGATACGTCTTCTCTCTGAGGACAATATACTGAATGGATTTTTGGAGCAGGGAGATAGAAAAGATGAAATTTTTAAAAAACCAAAAATCATGTTCAAGACTCTGGGCACTGGCAACGAACTGACCCCTGAGAGCCGGGGAAGGAGGGGGGCAAGCCCTGTGGGTGCCACGGCGACTGCCCGGGGCGTCCAGGCCCTGCCGCGCCGGGGGGCCTGCTGGACGGCCTGGGCTGAGGGGCCTGGGCCGAGAGTCTCGGAGACCGAGGCAGGGAGGGTCCGCAGGACACAGTCCCAGGGGACAGCGAGCTGGACCCAGGAGAGCTGTGCAGAGCCGCACGTGGTGCCCACGCGTATCGGCTGAGCTCTGGCCAGCACATGGGTGTGAAGGAGCCGCTCAAGTTCATAGAAAGACCCACCCAAGGGTCAGAAAGGACAGGACCCAGTGCTCACACAAGGCAGGGGAGAGCCCAGGAGCGCCGGCTGGGCCCGTGAGTTCCCAGGGCCTTGGGGAGAGCACACAGGAGACCTGGCTCCGTCGGGAGGAATCAGTATCTTCAGGCCGAGGACACGCCGATGGCCTCAGGGTCCACTCTAAGAAATCAGAAAAACAGGCCCTTAAACCCAACGTAAGGAGGAGAAAGTAAATAATAGGAATCCAAGAGTCGTGGAGAAAGCCAATGACGCCCAAAACTGGCTCTGAGAAAGCCCGTGGAACCGGTCAGCCTCTGGCCGGACTGCCGGCTACCGGTGTCAGGAGGAGGCGGCGTCCCCGCGGCTGCTGCAGAGGTGAGGTCAGCAAGGCTGCAGGGCACCAGCTCGGCCTACAGACGTCAACCCTGCCTCCCCACGCTGGCGACGGACGAGCAGACATTAAGACTGAAAAAAATAAAAATACCGTGTGCAAGAGCATCGAACAATGAAATACTAGAGACAAATCTGATAAAAGGTGGGAAGCATCTGTACACTGCAAATATCACTGTCAGAGAGCAAGGGAGTTAAGGAAGACCTCAACATACGGGAAGACACACTCTGGTCTCGGGCATGAGGCGCACTGTGGCTGATGGCAGTTCCCCCGTGGGTCCACGGGCTCCGTGCAGACCTGCTCCGAGTCATCGCGCGTCCCCCAGACGTCGACGGGGTGGGGTCCCCGAGGCCCCCTCCTTGGTGTGTAGACGGCCCCCTTCCCCGTTTCTTCTCGCGGTCACCCCTCCGCGCCCTGCCGTCCTCTCCGTTAGAGGGCGTCAGGCCACCCTAATGGCTTCATCTCAACTCCCTACCTCTTTGAAGACCTTCTCTCCAAACACAGTCAGTCTGATGTCGGGGGGCTCGGGCTTCAACACACGAGTGGGGGAGGGGGACAGGCACCGATTCAGCGCCTGAGAGGCGGCTTCCCGGGCGTACACCTGTGTCACACTGTTTAACTTAAACGTGTGACTTTCTGCATGTTAATTACCCCTCGACAAAGCTGATTTTTAAAAACTATTCCTCTCGGTTTATTCTGTTTGTGCCTGTTTGATAATGGACCCTTCCATGCACGGGGTGTGGTCCACCCAGGTCCGGCCTGAGCACGGCTGTCAGGAAGGGCACAGCGTCTACCATGAAGACGGCGCGTGCGTCTTGTCTCCACCCCGAGACCCACCCCCTCGGTTCCACAGTGAAGTCGGGAGGAGACTGCGCTCTCCGTGGTCCTGAAGGACAGGTGACCGCAGGCGGTGGCTGGTGCCCTCTGTGGTCCTGAAGGGCAGGTGACCACCTCTCTGAAGGACAGGTGACCGCCTCTCTGAAGGGCAGGTGACCGCCCCTCTGAAGGGCAGGTGACCGCCCCTCTGAAGGACAGGTGACTGCCTCTCTGAGGACTCGGCAGGAGGCGGCTGGTGCCCTCCGTGGTCTGAAGGGCAGGTGACTGCCTCTCTGAAGGGCAGGTGACCGCCCCTCTGAAGGACAGGTGACCGCCTCTCTGAAGAGCAGGTGACCGCCCCTCTGAGGACTCGGCAGGAGGCGGCTGGTGCCCCCCGTGGTCTGAAGGGCAGGCGCGGGGTGCCGGCCGTGGTCCCAGGCCGGGCCGAGCTGGGGGCCGCCTCCGTTAACCTCTGTCTCCCAGGCACCCGGTAGCTGCACGGCCTCCCTGGGAGTCTTCCTGGACCCAGACCGAGGCCGCGCCTGCCGTCGCCCTCAAGCTCACACCCCGGCGCGTGACGTCATGATCCTTCTCAGGGAACGGCGGTGGCCCTGGCCCGGCGGCCCAGGTGGTTTGGGAGCCGTCCCGACAGGCCGAGGAGGGTGCCGGTTCAGTCCCGGGTCAGGGCGTGCGCAAGAATCGAGCAATGAGTGCGCAGGGAAGTGGAGCGACAACTCTCTCTCTCTCCAGGCAACAGGTTTTAAAAGAAGACGACTCCGATGTTTTACCCATTCCCACTCCCCCTCCATCTTCCCCAGATGCCTCTGCTCCCGAATCGGCCTGCATCTTGCGTCTTTGGGGTGCACCTGCCCAGGAGCGGTGGGACGGGCCGCCCTGAGGCCCCCTCAGCCGAGAGGCCCGAGTGGCGGGAGCACAGGCGAGGCGGGGGGAGGCCCCGTCCGGCGCAAAGCCGCCCGTCCCCGCTACTCTGCCACCCCGGCTGCTTATTTCCTGCAGGGCACATACCACAAAATGCCTGTGTCACTCACTAAAAGCTAAGCCTATAAAGCCCATTGAAGTTTTCCAAATACCTAACCAACCCTGACACGTGGTGGACAGCCAATAAATGTCGGCTAAGTGAGTAGAGTGGGCTGTAAACTCTCACGGGGAGTCCAGAGCCACTGGAGCCTCCCGCCTGGAACCAGCCCCGGGCACCGGCTTCCAGTTTCCTCAGGACGCCCAGGGTGGGTCCCCGGGCCTTGCCCCTACCTCAGCCGGAATTACTCATTTTTGCCTGTTTTATATATTATGATTCCATGAAAATTCTTGTTTAGGAAAGAAAATAAAAAGGAATAGCAGTGTTTTTTAAATGCCTACAATCACTCGTCCAGGCTTAAATCGAGGAAGAAACCGTGCCATTCTAATTAGACTTTTCGCAAAGCCAAAGCAGGCGCCCTTTAAGATCTCACAACTGGAGCCTGCAAATATTTTTAATATCACTGCGAGTTAAGAGAGTTTTACAGAGCAGCGGATCTGCTGGTTCCGAGTCGAGGCGGGAGGCTGGACGAGGGAATCTTATCTTATTTGATAGGCGCCTCTCGCCCCCTGCCCACAGAAGGCAAAAGCAAGCAGCTGAGAACACGGGTGGCCCCGGCCGCTGAGGCAGGGCGGCCCGCCGAGCGCGGACGGGCTGAAGGAGGCGGCGAGGACACGGCAGGTGCGTGGTGCTGGGAGCCAGGGATCGAAGCTCAGTGCCCGCGGCTCTCCCAGGGCAGGGCTCCTGGTCTGCCCACCATCCCGCCTCTGCCAGGAGCCGTCTGGGCCTTTCCAGGTGATCGTCCCATCGGGTGACAGCACAGATCAGGTCCACCGGCTGGGTGATCGAAACCGGCTTCAGTGGGACGTGGCGTCTTTCCCGGGACACGCTGCTGACCGGCCCTCTGCAGGCCCCGTGCAGTGGGCGGGACGGCAGGCGCCGGCCGGCAGGGCAGGGCCTGGGTCATGCTCCGGGTTCCTGCCGGGAAAATGCTGCAGGCTGCCCTTAAAACACCGTGGAAGCGACTCTCCTGCGCCAGCTCTCCTAGGCTCAGGTATTTCTGCGTAACTTTGGTGCCGTTTAACCCAAACCCCTCGGCCCCATCCAGCCTCCGCTGCGCCGCACACGTCAAGCAACCTCACCCGGACGGCCCGGGAGCCGGGCTGCTCGGCGCCCAGCCGGGGGCCTGTTTTCACTCTCAGAAGCGTCCTCCTTTTATCAGACGTAACCTGTTTCTCAGAAACCTCGATCCTCCCTCTGAGGCCACAGAGGGAACTGAGGTATTTCCCGTCTCCAGAACCACCACCCAACATTCCGTCAGCCACTACCCAACGTCCCCTTTCCAGGGTAAAGCACCGCTTGTTGCTTCCACTCCTCGGAGCCTGTTCAGATTCATGAACGGCAGCTTTAAGTGTGTTTTCAGGCAGCATCGCGCCCCCGTCCCGCCTGTGTGGACACGGCGCGCTGAGCAGCCAGGTGCTGGGCACTGCGACGCGCACGCTCGCCCGCCTGTCCGTCTCCAGCTTCGGCCTCCTCAGCACTTTGGAACTGGGCGGGTCCTCGTCTCTCATTCTCGGGGACCCCCCCCCCCGCCCGCGACCCCTCCCGCAGCCTCTGCGCCGGGCTGTGGCTGGATGGGAGCTGGGGGCCGGCACCTGCCCAAGCAAAGCCCCAGAGGGTTATTCCTCCCGCCTGACCCCCAGCATCACACGCACCCTCACGTTCCTTCCACATCAGCTCCGTCGGGGCAAACGCGCTACTCGCCCGTTTCACTGACGACAACGCGAGGCCCGGAGTCGGAGGGACTCACTCACCTTCCAGTGCCCCACACTGAGCCTTGTCACGGGAAGAACTGTCCTCCATCCTTCTGGGCCCCCCCCCCAGACACCGGAGGCGGCTGTCAGTCACCATCTCCACCCGCCGACGGGCGAGCGGCACCGGCCAGGTCGCAGGCAAGGACAGACCGGCTCCGCGGCCTGAACGCTCCCGCGCCTCACTGAGGCCCCGAGGCTTCGCTCCTCCTGACGCGGAAATACTGCCTTTCTCTTGGGAACAGAATCCCAAAGGCAGCCCCCGGCCTGTCACTCAGGCGGGGACCCCAAAGCAAATGAGTCGCCGCGGAGTCTGCAATGGGGCCCAAAGGTGGGAGGAGCCTCGACTTCCCGTGACTTTTCTGTCCCTCTCAGAGCGGCGTGAAGGAAACAAACCTCCCCTGTATCACCTGCGGCGCTGTGGGTAGCTCCACCCTTTGTGAACCGATATCCGAGGTGAGCGGGTCACTCCCCTCCCGGCGGGCAGGGGCCCTCACAGGGGACAGCCAGGGAGTCCCCTCCTGCCGCGAGGTCACCTGGTCCCCGGGGCGTCCTGTGCCCGAGGCTTGAAGGTGCCGCCAGCCCGCAGCCCCACAAAGGGGAAGCAATGGGGCTCCCCGGGGGGAGTTGCCATCATTGGGCTGCTTTGGTGCTTCTTGGTTATTTTTTATAATTAGGGACGGAAATCATCTAAAAATTTCACTGGCACACGATGTAAATACTCAAACCACCTGCAAGCATTCGTTTATTGCTACTTATATTTATGTGGATTTATTATTATATTAAATCCAATTTAGTTTTAATATCAATTAAATTAAGAAAATGTATTAAATGTTAAACTATTAAATTATATTTACATTTGACATAATTATACGCTCACGGGAAGTTGCAGAAATAGCGCAGAGGTTCCCGTGTAGCCTGCGCCCCTCCCCACGGCAGCTCCCGCACTACAGTAGGAAACCCTCCCGCGAGGACCCGCCCCCGCCCGCCGGCACCGCCTGGCAGCCTCACCTGGCGCCATGTGCTGAACGAATGACCCTCCACGCCCGGGGGTTCCTCACCAGCCTTGGGCATGAATGGACCTGGGATGGCCAAGGCCGTACCCAGTGTGAGGCAAGGTGAGGGCAGCCGGTCACCCTCCAGAGCCACCCCCAGGCCCCCACCCACTCTGCTTCACCCCCTCCCCACCGTCCATACTCACCACCAAGTTCCCCGTCTCCACCCCTCCCGCCATGGAAAACTCCGATCTTGTCATCAAGGCCAAAGCAAAGGCCAGCGTCCAGAGTTTGTTTCCCAGGGATATAAGACGCAGGGACCTCTCGTGGATGGGACACACGTCCCCAGGGTCATCTCAGGTACAGGTGATGACCCGTTCCTGGGGGGCCTCTAGGGTTTTGAAGAGTGACAGGAAGAAGGGAGCAGCCACAGTGCAGACAGCTGTGCTGTTCTCCTGTCAACCCCACTGTCAACATAAAGTGTTTGGGGACCCAGTCCCCCACCACACTCTGCCATCTGGCAGCCTTGGGAATTTTTGCCCCTTTCTCTGGGGTCCCCATCAAAGCAACACCATCTGCCATGTAACCCTGGAGAGCCCACAGAGTGTCATCCGGGCCTCCCCTGGCTCCGCAGAAACACAACCCAGTCATCCTGGGCCTGGGTGGGAACCCAGGGCCCCGGCTCGGGCCTAGAGACGCCCCCACCGCCTCAGTTCCCTTTGCCTCCTTCCTGAAGCTGCCTAGGACCCCAGCTCATGTCCTGCCGTCCCCCAGGCTTCCCACAGCACCCGAGGATGGAGCCCACGCCTTCTCCCCACGGCTCAGAGACTAGCTGGTGGTGTTCAGATGCCCACGGCCACCCGTGTCCATGGCAACAGCGGCTCTCAGCCTCCCCACCTCAGCCGTCTTTTCTAATCCCAGGCTTCACAGGGAACAAAGCCCACTGGCCTCATCTGGACCTCAAACGTCCCCGAGATCACAGGTGAGCGAGGTGGGAAGAGGCTGCCATCAGAGCAGCCATCGGGGCTGGGAAGCTGCCGGCGGGACTCCAAGTCCAACGTGCAGGCGTCAGAGTCAGAGAGGGACCCGGCCTCTGGGGCGGGGACAGAGGACAGGAGGCGTGTGCATTTTAAAATACAATTAAATCACATAAATGTCTAACCACTATTCTATACACCTGAAGCTAATGTAGAACACTACAGAATGTCAACTGTAATTGAGAATTATAAGTAATAACATCTAAATAAAATTTTAGATGTTAAATAAGAATAAATACAGTTAAAGCAATGCAGCGGGGGCTCCATCAGTGGGAAGGGGCGGCCATTTGGGGCCTCACCATCCCTGAAGAGCCTGCACAGGTCTGATGGCCATTTCTAGATGGCGCCTTGACTCCCTGCAGGAGCCAGAGCTGAGCCCCAGCAAGACCTGAGTGCCTAGAGCATCGGTGAGGGCGGCTGTGTCAACGACAGTGACTGTGTCAGGGATGGTGACTGCATCAGGGATGGTGACTATCAGTGAGGGCGACTGTATCAGCAACGGTGACTGTGTCTGCGAGGGCTACTGTATCAGGAGGGCGACTGGATCAGCGACAGTGACTGTATCAGTGCTGGTGACTGTATCAGGAGGGCGACTGCATCAGCGACAGTGACTGTATCAGTGCTGGTGACTGTATCTGTGAGGGCGACTGGATCAGCGACAGTGACTGTATCAGTGCTGGTGACTGTATCTGTGAGGGCGACTGGATCAGCGACAGTGACTGTATCAGTGCTGGTGACTGTATCAGGAGGGTGACTGCATCAGCGACAGTGACTGTATCAGTGCTGGTGACTGTATCTGTGAGGGCGACTGGATCAGCAACAGTGACTGTATCAGTGCTGGTGACTGTATCAGGAGGGCGACTGGATCAGCGACAGTGACTGTATCAGTGCTGGTGACTGTATCAGGAGGGCGACTGCATCAGCGACAGTGACTGTATCAGTGCTGGTGACTGTATCAGGAGGGCGACTGGATCAGCAACAGTGACTGTATCAGTGCTGGTGACTGTATCAGGAAGGCGACTGGATCAGCGACAGTGACTGTATCAGTGCTGGTGACTGTATCAGGAGGGCAACTGCATCAGGGACAGTGACTGTATCAGTGCTGGTGACTGTATCAGGAGGGCGACTGATCAGCGACAGTGACTGTATCAGTGCTGGTGACTGTATCAGGAGGGCGACTGATCAGCGACAGTGACTGTATCAGTGAGCGTTACTGCATGTGGGAGTTTCGAGGTCTGCCCTGGACAAGCTCCAAGGGCTTCCCCTGCTCCACAGCCCATAGCCCTCGAGGCCACCCCAGTCATGGCACCTACGATTCCAGAAGCTTCCTGAGAGCTGACCCTCTGCCCTCATCACCTAGCCCCATGTTTCGCATGCAGAATACCTACAGTTAATATTCTAGCATGTGTCCTTACTAAAACCACACGCACACACACACAAACACAGGACAATTTTGGAGGTGATGGGTGTTTAGTACCTTGTTGGAATCACGGGTGTTTGCATATGTCCAAATTCATTAAAATGCATATTCTAAAAGTGTGCAATTTTTTGCATCTCAATTATACCTACATAAAGAAGAAGCAGAAAAATGTTCTGAAAACGTAGTTGTTGAATGAATGAAAAATTGGTGAGTCAGCCAATTAATGGACTAATTGAGAGTCGGGACTAGAACAAGCCCTCGTGCTCACTTAGTGGACACTGGGTTTTGTCTGCCTCCCTCCTCACCCAGAACTGTCACAATTCCAGGTCCTGGCCGTTGTGAGGTGGGAACCTCCAGTCTCTGCCTTCCCAGGACACTCGCTCCCTGGTGGACACTAGTTATTAGCATTATAAAGCTATTCTCTATGTTAAGCCAAATCTAACGTATTAATGCTCAAAGCCACTAAAGTTCAGGGGAGACCTA
Organism: Miniopterus natalensis; assembly: GCF_054644295.1. Classification (NCBI taxonomy): domain Eukaryota; kingdom Metazoa; phylum Chordata; class Mammalia; order Chiroptera; family Miniopteridae; genus Miniopterus; species Miniopterus natalensis. The sequence continues at coordinate 2,379,212 of NC_142089.1, forward strand.
ATTGTGTCGTTGGATCTGCTCACCAAAGAGGAGGTCAGGTGGAAAGGTCACGGTTCCCTTAAAAATATTCTGACAACTTTTTAGTTTAATTTTAATGTGATCCTCTTGCCTTCTCAGAGAAAAGGTTTCTATTTATCTGAAACCTGGGATCACTGACTTTGACCTTTGCTTTATCGGCAGGTGATCAAATGAACGGGCAGATGACAGAAATGTAATTTCAGGATCACAAAGTTTATGGGCAAGGAAAGCGGCGATGACGGGGGTGAGAGAGGAGGGGTGGGGAAGGGCATGTGACAGACTTGCTCCCGGGCTCGGGCTCGGGTTCAGAGATGAAGGTGCCAGCGGACCCGCCCGCTCAGCCCCGGGCCCCGGCCCCGGGGAGCAAACTCGCGACACGGTCTGGGATCGAGGCGGCGGCAGGCGAACGGCTCCGCACAGGACAACCGCGGGGACCACGTGAGACGATCCCCGAAAGAAATGAAGGTGAGTGTCCTCCATTCCGACAGATGTTAGCAATCCGCCGCGCCCGCAGACAGTCCTTCCCGTTACACCGCACCCTCGGGACAATCGCTCCCTTACTGTCTTTGTCAGTCTGATGCTTACTGCAGGGAGGTTTGGATCCTAAGGGTGAGGCCTCCCACTTTCCGGACATTTACGAGTCACTGCTACTGCCCTTCCTGTGAAACGTGTCCTGGGACAACGGCTGGAGGGAGCTGACAGCCCCGGCACCCCCTTCCTCGCTGGCACCCCTCTCCCTGCCCAGCAGGCCCGTCGCCGGCCCTGCGGCCACCTGCCCTAAATCCGGAAAATGTGCCGCATTCTTTGAAAATAAATTGGAACCAACTCTGTTGTGATGATCCTGGGGCCCTGGAGTCTGTCAAGACCAGGGATTCGGCCAGGAGGTCTGGGGATGTCCCAGGAGTCAGCTGCCCGCCAGGCCCTCAGCTGGCTGCTGGGCTGCACGTCCGGGGCCACAGCTGTGCCCGCTGGCAGAGGGCCGGGCCATCTGCGCTCAGGTGGCTGAGCTGCGGCGCCACGGGCTGGATGCTGAGGCCCGGGGGCTGCGGGCGGCCCTGCGGAGCCCGGACTGCTGGGCCGCTCCTGACCTGCACGCAAGCCCAGAGGTGGGAGAGCCTCCCGCACAGAGCAGCCCTGCTTGGGTGTCCGAGGGTGTGAGCCAGCTGTCCCACCCTGTTTCTTCCCAGCTCCTCCCCACCCAGCTGAACCCTCTGGGTGCACCCAGGGGGTCTCCCTTCCTTTGGGAGGGAGTGTGGCCTGACCCGAGCATAGAGGATTCGGGGATTCCTCTCCCGTACCCTGGGCGCTGCTCTATAAACGCGACCTGAAACCAATCTTGGGAGCGTTGGGAGGACACCCCCATCAGCTCAGGCCTGTCCCCAGCCCTCACGCCCGTGTTCCCGCCGGGCACACAGCACACAGAAGCCACAGCATCCCCACCTGCTCAGCGCGCCATTGACTCAGGACGGGGCTCACGACCTTCCACTTTCCCGTTAAGTTTTATCTTGTCAGCATCGATCCTGTCGCTGGAGACTGTCAGGGCTGCTTTCAATCCTAGTTCTGTCACCTGAAGTTCTGTACCTGCTTCGAGCTGTCACAGGAGCCATGCGGGAGGCAGCTGGGGTGGACTCACGCCAGCTCCCGAGTCTGAACCTGAAACGTGCATGGCAAGAGGTGTGGCCCTCAGCCAGTTACTTGGCTTTGCCGTGCCTCAGTTTCCCCAGCTGTAAAGGGGGATACAGGTTTGTGCGAGCATCAGATGAAGGGAAACATGGAGAGGCTCGTGGAACACAGGGTTTCAACCAGGGCTCAACTCCTAGGAGGAGCTCTCCAAGGGAAGCTCAGAAATTGGCATCAAAAAGCCCGCGTCTGTGCCTGCAGCCAAGTCACCAAAGAAATCTGTTCTCAGAACAGGGCCAAGGTGGGAGCCCTGAGGTGCGTCTCTGGAGACCTTCCTGCAGCAATCAGCTGGCACTGCCCGGGTCTCTGCATCTGACTATCAGGGAAGGCAAAGGGGGCCCTGGCCAGTTTTGCTCAGTGGGTAGAGCATCAGCCCATGGACTGAAGGGTCCCAGGTTCGATTCCAGCCAAGGGCACGTACCTCGGTTGCTGGCTCGATCCGCAGCCCTGGTTGGGGTGCGTGCAGGAGGCGACCCATCGATGTGTCTCTCTCGCATTGATGTCTCTCTTCCCCCACCCCTCCCGCTCTCTCTGAAAAGCAGGGGAAACAATATCCTCAGGTGAGGGTTAAAAATAAAAAGGCGGCAACGGGCCAAAAGACACGATGTACACGGGATTCCTCGAGGAAGGACCCCGGCCAGGCTGAGTCCTGGCTTTCTGGGGGAGGCCTGGCCTCTGCTCCAGGCCTCAAACAAACACACAGTGAGGCTGGAGGGTCTCAGCCGGACGAGAGGAGCTCACACTGTGCACACACCCGACACAGGACGGCAGAGTGCTTGGGCTGTGAAGCTCACTTCACTGTCGCTCGGAAGGGAGGTGCCAGCCTCCCTCCTCTGTGTTCAGGGGGCCACTCAGAACCTCAGTTTCTTCATCTGTAAAGTGGGACATGATGGAACTTCATCCCCATGAGGGGTCTGTGAGGACTGACTGTAAGCACACACTTAAGGTGCATACTGAGGAGTGACAGGCCACAGCATAAGTGCCACCAGTTCCCCCCACATGTGGCTGGGAAGGAAGCCTGGCACCTGGGAGAGGTGGGGCCAACTCCCAAGGTTTCTCCACTAGCAAGGGGTAGAGCTGGGATTTGACCCAGGAGCCCAGCCCCAGCCCCTGCCTGTCACTATCGCAGCCTCCTACCTCTCGTGAGCAAGGGAATATGGGGGGGGACCCCTTCCCTGAAGCCCCAGGCCATGCGTTTCTGCTGGTGGGCACAGTGCTGGCTGGGGGAAGAGCGCCCAGTGCCCACACTCTGCTGCTGCGCCCCTCACTGCCCCCAGGCTGAAGCTGCATCTTTAATCCAAATGAATCAGGTGATCGATAAACTCTCAGAGCACCCAGGCAGCAAAAAATAGAAAACGTCTTCATGCCCGGACAACTCAGTAATTAACCCGAGCGCGCGCTAGGCTGGGGTTTGTTTGACCAGATGTAATTGGCTTTGGAGAGGAGGCGGGGAGGCCTGGTGAATGCCCCCGTTCTCAGCCCACGGGGACAGGCACTGGGGCGGGTCCATTCTGTGTGGATCCGAGGCTGTAGCTCCAGAGCTGGGGTGTGGGGCGGGGGGGGGTCTGTCTGTGACCGAGGCAGAGGCGGCGCGGGCCCCGGGGAGTGATGTGCATCTCTTGTTCTGCACACACCGTTGATCTAGCAGCAGCTCGGCCTGGGGACAGATGAGAAGGCTCGGGACAGCTCAGGTCACCTTCCCCGTCACAGAGTCCTCCACCAGCCAGGGCAGCCGCCAGTCACGCCTGTCCACTGCTGGCTGAAGGTCGGAGAGAGCGCAAGAGCCAGGAGAGCTGGGCAGGCTCAGAGAGAAAAGTGGGAGCCTGGGTGGGCATCAGGGGTGGGCGTCGGGGTAACATGTCAGAGACACAATCCCCTCGAGTCCCCCACCCCATCCCCGAGCCTGCCTGGACCATGTCTCAGGACACCAAGCAGAGCCTCCCTGGTGGCCCTGCCAGACTCTCAGGAAAGGAGAAGCCAGGAGGGCCAGGGCTGGCGTGACTCAGCAGCAACCACTTTCCAGGCAGAGAGGGAGCCAGCTGGGCCTGTGGCCTGTGTGCAGCCCCAGGGGCGGGGAGGGCTGCAGGGAAGGCGCCCCCAGCTGGACACTGCCCTGCAGGGGCGCGGCGCTGCAAGCAGAGCAGGCCTTCGTAAACATGGGCAAGTAGCCCCAGGCTTTGCCCTCTAGATGGCGGAGGAACCAGATTTGGGGACAGGAGCCACTGATCATGAAGGGCGATAAAAGCCAGAACGTCTCCGAAGTCGGGAGGCCCCTCGTGGGTATGACACTCAGTTTCCCCAACGTTCCCCAGAGGAAAGCATTTCGGCACCAGATCCATCCGCGGGGGCTGGGATATGTTGGTGGGAATGGGGACTGGGATTTGGGAGCCCCACCTGTGAGCCACCTCGGAGGAGGAGAGCCATTCCACGTGGGGACTGTCACAAGGACGCCTTAGAAAGGCGGCTGCCTCTGTCTGAGTGGTCACTGTGTCCGGCCCAGGCTGCCACTTTCTGACCTGGACAAGAACCCCCACCTTGCATGTGGGGAAACTGAGGTTCAGAGAAGTTAACAGGGGTCCCAGGTCCTCAGCTGGCTGTGACTGGGCGGAACCCGAACCCGGGTGACTCCGACCCCAGATCTCACGGGTGCTCGCAGACCTGCACGCCCTCGCCTCCTGGGGGCGTGCTGACCCTCTGCCCTCCTCTAAGCCGCCAAAGGCGACCAGACTGCAGCAGCATTTAGACGTGGCCCGTGGGAACAGCAGTCTATCACGTGGGGAACAGGGCTTACCCAGGGCCCGGGGTCCGTCTGAGCCCCTTCCCAGCGCCGCATCACTCCATGCTCACAACCCTAAGATCATCTTTTCTGACATATCAGCGGGGCCCCGAGAAGATGATTAATGTGACTCAGGCCAGAGATAAGGGGAGTAATTTGCTGCCTGAACGCACCATGCCCTGCTGGCTGCAGGGTGAAGACACAGGGTGCATCCAGGCCACAGGACACGAGCACATGCACCCCGATCCTCTGACCCCCCAACTCGTGCGGCCTGTCTGGGGTCTGGATGGCACTCCCTCCCCTTCCGCCAAGATAATCGCTGGCAGGGACCTGCTCCAGATATGCCACCTGAGCACACTGTGGAGGGAGGCTGCTGGGAGGTGTTGCTAGGAGACGGGAGGAAGGGGGAGGGCATCAGGACCGGGGGCTCCGCAGATCCTCAGCAGGCGTCACGGCCTGCGTCCAGGGGCGGGAGGGTGCACGCACGGGGCCACTCTCTTCATTTCAACGGGCTGGATCCCACCTGACACTGACTGGAGTCAGGGGAGGTTGGGGTGATCTGAAATGCAATGGCCGGGTGTTTTGATTTGGTATTAGGGCCGCTGCACTTGGTAAATATCAAGGAGCTGGACGCCTTCCCTGATCCTCTGGGCAAAGTTTACTGGTGCTGCCCTGGCCATGAACGAAGGGCATGGGGGAGAGAGGGAGGGCGGGGGGGGCGAACATGTGCTCCTGGGTGGGGAGCCACCAGGCCAAGGCCCTCCGAGACAGGTCTCCCGTGGCAGCCACAGTCTGTGTTCTGTTAGGAAACGAGTATTTGAAGGATGTGGCTTCCTGGGGGAATCTCTGCATCTCCCGTGCTCTCTGCTAACCCCAGCCCTGCATCCCAGTACCCACCCACCTAGATGGGAAGAGGACTGTAAGCCCTGGTGCATCCTCACCATATCCCCCCCAAAATAGATGGGTCAAAACTTAAATGAAGAGAGACAGAAAAAACATTAAAGTATCTGAAGAAATCATTGAAAAAACAAAACAAAACACAATCTGAGAATGGGAAAGATCCTTCCAGCAAAAATACGAATGTCGGAGTCATAAAAATAAGTGTTAGAACCACCGCACAGAGATGAAAGTTTGCTAGCTTGCTGCTGGGTAAAAGCTGGCATACAGAGGGTTTTGTTCCTTAAGGACAAACTATTTTAAAATATATATCTGCAATTCTTATATGCATAGGCTTAATTCCTCTTTTAAATAAATAGTTCCTATAAAAATCAATAAGAAAGAAACCCCACAGCCCGACAGAATATGAGAGCTCTCAGGGAAAGAAATATAAATGGCTCCTATGTGTACGAAAACAGGACCGGGCTCGCTCGGGATAAGAGAAAAGCAAAGCAAAGCCGCGGGAGGAGAGCCCTCCCCCCTCCGCCTGGCGAAGGTGAAAGTCTGACAAGAGCCGAGCTGCGGCGGTGGCGGGACAGGGTGGCGGGACAGCGGTGGCGGGACAGGGTGGCGGGACGCGAGGCCCTCACTGCGCAGCCCGATCCCACCTCGTGCGACCCGCAGCAGCCGCGGGATTACGGGGCCAGGCTCCTGGTTCCACAACCGGCTTCCAGAAATGCACCCCCGCCTCCCAAGGGCCGAAACCGTGCGGAGGACAGACCATCACTGTCATCGTGACGACCAGAAACCTGGCCGTGGCCTTGGCGTCAGTCAGGGGAAACGCGTTATCTAAGGACGGCCATCGTTGGCGTCCACAGTGCGGCGCCGCCAGGCGTTTCTAAAGAATCAGCAAGAAAAGGGCCCGGCCCTGAGCGCTTAGAGCCCGGCCTGGTGCCCAAGGGGCTCGGGCTCGAGACTCCTGCTCAAGCGTGCGGACCTGGGTTGCAGGTTCGAGCCCCGGCCCTGGTGGGGGCTTGTGCGGAGCCAGCCCACCGACATGTCTCTCTCACCCATGTCTCTCTCCCCCGCCCTTGTAAACCTCCCTCCTCCACCTCCAGGGGAATCAGGCCTGTAGGGCAGCCTCGTTCCTGCCCGGTCGCCTCCCACCCAGGCGCCCCGCACGCCCTAACCACCCCGTGACGCCTGCAAAACGACATGTCGTGAGCACACATTAAACGCAAATGAACCCTCACAATTATTGTTATTGCTATAATTACCAGGGAAATTAGCGATCATGAGCAGCCTGCAGCCCCACTCCAGGACCCACGTGAGCCCGGCGTCAGCTCCATTAGCGCCCCCCACATAAATACACACACACACACACACACACGAGCCAGCCCCGGGTCCCAGCCCTGCACCTGCCCCTCCAGGAGCCCTGACGTGCAGCATGAATCCGGGGGGGGGACGACCAGGAGGGAAATCTGCTTCTGTGTGAGGGGGGCCTCGTGCCAGCCTGGGGAGGCAAGGGGACCGTTGCTGCCCTTCACTGATGGGGGCACCTGGCCTCTGAGAGGTGGACAGCTCGCTCCTGGGCGGGGCCCACACTGTCCAACTCACCGGGGACCCCCACATGCCAGGGCAGCCCCACTGTTTAGAGCAGGGGACAGGGCCTGAGGCTGGGGCTCGGTGACCAACCAGCCCAAGCACAGGGTTCCAGAAGCCAACACTAGGACCGGGGGCATCTGTCCAGAGCTGAGTCTTTCCATCCACCTGCTCCTGAGACATAACACACCACCCTGGACAGCAATGCCCCCCCCAGCGAGCCCCCAGGAGAGTCCCTCACAGGGTGTAGCGGCCGATCTTCTGACCCCTTCACTTTGCATTCACGGCCGATCCTCCCTTGGCCTGAACAATTAATTCAATTACAAACGTCTCCTGGATGCTTACAGTCATCTATTGGGAGTCCTCCGTCCCTGCCCAGCCCACATCCGAGGGGACATCAAAACTCCTCTCCAGTGGCCCTGACAGGCGCAGCTCCTGCCGCCCCAGTGTTCTCCCGGGGCTGGGGCTGGGGCTCGGGCTGGGAGAGGCGGGGAGTGGAGTCTGCATCCCTGGCCCGCCCTTTGCCCAGAATTCGAGACGCATCTGGAAAACTTGGGCAAAGGGAAAAGCAAATCGCAGAAGAATACCTACGGCCGCTATTTGTGGAGAATTTCAAAGGCAAACAAAAGGCTGCATTCTTCAAGGGCACGCGCACCCAGCATGAAACACGGGAGCCCCGCGGGTGGCTCGGCGGTTGAGCGTCAACCTAGGATCCAGGAGATCGCGGTCGAGTCCCAGTCAGGGCCCAGGCCTGGGTTGCGGCTCGATCCCCAGCAGGAGGTGTGCAGGAGGCAGCCGATCCATGACTCTCTCATCACTGATGGTTCTCTCTCTCTCTGAAATCAATAACGATCTATTTAAAAAGCCATGGATGGGAAGGATGGCCGCTGACCTGGGAACAGCGGGAGGAGAGGCGAGTGGAGTAGGTTAGGGGCATAGGCCTCGGCACCCGCAGGACCCGTGCTGATCTCTCCCCTAAAATAAGCTCACGCCGTCGGGCGGTTTGTTCCCAGGTGTTAAGTTGCCCTGGCAGGTGCGGGGAGCTTGGATGTCGGGGAGCAGTGTTGGGGTTGACCGGGCAGGAGAGGAACAGGCCTCCACAGTAACCATGGCGATCTTCAGGCGGCAGAACCAGAGGCAGGCTTCTCCTTTGTTCCCACCTTTATATTGTCTCTTTTTCTTTTTGAGAGGATTTTACTGTTGTGGCAGGAAAGTGTCATTTTACCTGCTGTGTCCTGAGGACGCCGTGCCTGGTCGGAGGGGCCGGAGGACAGGACGAGGGAGCGCGGCCGGTCACCTGGCCACCGAGCCCTGCGGAGGGCGACAGGGACACGGCTCCCCTGCAGCTGGCGAGGCGAGAAGGCCAGTGAGGCAAGTAGCTGCAGGACGCCGGTCCCGGCCTTATCTGACCCTGTATCCCAAGGCTGATTAGTTTAAATCCCCAAATAAAATAAACGTTGGCTTTAAATAAGGATTAACTACTCAGTAGGCCCTTAGTTCGAACACACCGACACTGTACGTTCGGGGGGGGGGGGGGGCATGAGGAGCGGAGGGGGCGCCCTGAGCCAAGGAGAGAGAATGGCCGAAGCTCTGGGACTCTGGGCGTGTTCATCTTCGGTCTCTTGGACGCCGGCAAGAAACACAAGAGCCACAGGGTGGCAGCTCTTCACCCAGGAGGAGACCTCGTGCTCTGTGTCCCCAGCTGCCCTGAGTCCCCAAGGGAGAGGGGTGAATCACGGGAGTGGGGTCAAGAGACTGCAGGAAGCCTCTGTTCTTAAAAAACGACGGAGAAGAGGTTCTCCTGCCTGGGCATGGCTCCCAAACAGCTGCCAGGAGCAGACAGCGAAGCCCCTGGCTCCCCACACGGCCGCGGACCACAGGGAGAACCAGGAGAGCTGGGGGAGAAAGGGTGGGGCGGAGCCGTCTGCCACGCGAGCCGGGGACGGCGGGCCCGAGTCAGGGAGGAGAGAAGGCAGCCGATGGGCTCTCCCAGGCCTCAGCTCACAGAACGAGCTGCGCCTGCGCCCCGCCCCGCCCCGCCCCGCCCCGCAGTGGCAGGATCACACGCAGAGCCAGACCGTGGGAGAGGCCGGTGCGGTAGGAGCGGAGCCCCAGAGCGGGGCTCAGGAGGCCCCAGACCCGGCTGAGCCTCTGCTGTGTGGTCCCAGACCCAGCTGCGCGGCCTGAACAGCTCACCGGGCCCCGGCCCCCCCACAGGCTCAGCGTACGTTGAGCACCGACTTTGTCCAGGGAGGCACTGTGCTCTGGGTTGGGGTATAAAGCAGCCGCGGTCCCCCAAAGGTAGGCACTGACATAGCTGAACAGCAAACTGCAGTTGCTATGGCCCACTCAGGGCGGGGCGGGTGTGAGGGGCGAGGCGCGTGGCAGGGTCCATCCCCGGCAATCGGGAATGTTTAATGGATGGTCCCCGAAGGCGCAGCTTCTCTTCCTGCCCAGATTCACAGCTGCCCTACAGAGCCTCCCCGGACGTGCAGGGTGGCTGAGAATCGTGCAAATGGGACAGAGGAGGGGACAGGGAGGGAGCTTTCTCGGCATCATGAGACACAAGCATTCTGTGGGACAGAAAGCAACCCGCCGGCATCTGGGGTGGCAGCTGACATTGGAAAAGACGTCCGCTGACTCTTCAGTTCATAGACTCGGGACATCCGCAGACCGAAAGGCTGGGGGTCTTCCCCGGCCCAGATGGCCCAGAGCGCTGAAGTTCAAGGAGGGATCAGCATCGGGGGGATGGGGAGACAGGGCGACCAGGAGGGACCCCTCGACAAGACGACAGAGACGCGGCCGTCCGCCAGCAACAGTGCCAGCCAGCAGCACCACCTGCGCTGGGAAGCCTGCGTGATAGGGTCTGCGTGGTCTGGCTGCGGAGCTGTCAGGTGACACGTGTGACTGGTGGGACCCGGGAGAGTTGGGTTTATCATCTTGCTCTTTGCTTTCTATGTCTCCCGTCCGTTGTTTGTTCCCTTTTTCCACTCTCTCACTCTGTCTCCTTTAAGACAAGTGTTTTAAACTTCATCTTATCCTCTTGGTTGGCTTATCAGGTGCAACGATGTTGTTGGGTCTGGCTTTGATTTTTGCAGCTGCTTGATGGTTTGTGGCCGACATCTTTAACTGACCACAGGCTACCTCCACATACAGTGTAAGAGCCTCACAATAATACACTTTTATTTTTTTTTAAAAAACTATGAGTTTATTTGAGCCAAACTGATGACAGTTGCCAAGAAGCAAAACCTCAAAAGATTGAGAAAATGCTCCAGAGAATGGCAGCTTTGCGCCGTATTTTGTACATTATAAGCAAAAGAAGAGACATAAACAGGTTACATGAAATCCATTGGCGAGAAAGACAGCAAAGTGGAGAAACCTCTGGGGCTGGAAGAAATGCAAAAATGCAATAATACACTTTTATTTTCCCCTTTTGGACACTGTGTTGTCTTCAGGCATTCTGCTTCTACATATGCTTTAAATGCCATACTACATTGTAGTTATTTTTTATTTAAACAATTATCTTTAAAATATATTTTAATGTTTTATTTTTAACCTAAATAGTTATCATTTTGGTAAATACTCTACTCCTTTATGCAGATCCAGATTTCCATCAGGTGCCATTTTCCTCCTGAGAGATTTATCATTTCCTGCAGTGATGATCTGCTCATAATGAATTATTTAAGTGTATATCTGAGAGTCTTTACTTTACTTTCATGGTTGTTTGCTGTATCTTAGCTGGGTATAGAATTCTAGATTGACGACTGTTTTACCCTTACGTCCTTCACAGGTGTTGTGTGACTACCCTCTGGTGACATTGTTACTGACTCTTCTTATGTCTGTCTCTCTCTACATAATGTGGTTTATCTCCTCTAACTGCTTTTAAGATTTTGCCTTTATCGTTGGTTTTGAGAACTTTGATTATGATGCGCCTCAGTGTAGTTTTCTTCATGTTCCTTGGGCTTGGGTTTCACTGGGATACTTGGATCTCTGAGTTTACAGCAGCTATCAAATTTGAAATTTTTCACATATTTTCTTCTCCCTCCTCCTTTCTCCCTCCTTTCGGGGCTACGACACATATATTAGGTCTGTTGAAGCTGATTCTCTGTTCACTTGTTAAATCTTTTTTTCTCTGTGGTTCATGTTTGATAGTTTTTATTGCTCTGTTTTCAAGTTTACTAATCTTTTCTTCTACTGCATCTAATCTGTTGTTAACCCCACCCAGTGTATTTTTTTAACCTCAGATATTATACTTTTCATCTCTAGAAGTGCAATCTTAGACTTCCCCATCTCTGCTTTGCATGCTCAAGCTTTCCTTTACCCTCTTGATGTGGAAAATAAAGTTACGATAACAGTTTTAATGTACCTTTTACTAATTCTGTGTCATTCCTGTGTCTGTATCAATTGATTGGCTTTTCTTATTGTTATTGATTTTAGCTGCCTGTTTCTTTGCATGTCTGGTAATTTTTTATTGCATGGCAGACAATGTGAATTTTACCTTATTTGATAGTGGATATTACTGTGTATGTATAACTATTCTTGAGTTTTGTTCTAGGATGCAGTTAAATTACTGGAAATATGTTAAAGATTCGGAAGCAGCCCAAGTGTCCATCAGTAGGTCAGTGGATTAAAAAACTGGTACATTTACACAATGGAATACTATGCAGCTGTAAAAAGGACTCTTACCCTTTATGGCAACATGGATGGACATGGAGAGCGTTATGCTAAGTGAGGTAAGCCAGTAAGAGAAAGACAAGTACCATGTGATTTTTCTCTTATGTGGCAGCTAATGAACTAACAAGCAAAATAGAGACAGACTCACGGAGAGCAGGCTGACAGCTGTCAGTGGGGTGGTTGGGGGACTGGGGTGGGAGGTGGAGGGATTGAGCAAAAAAGAAAAAAGGAGACAAAACTTATGGACACGGACAACAGTGTAGTGATTGAGGGGAGAGAAGGGGTGGAGGAAGGTGGAGGAGGGTATGGGGAGATAAGTGGTGATGGAAAGAGACTCTGCTTGGGGTGATGAACACACAATACAGTGTAGAGATGCTATGTTGTGGAATTGTGCACCTGGAACCTGTATAATTTTGTTAACCAGTGTCGCCCCAATAAATTCAATAAAAAGGGGGAAAAACTGGAAATACGCTGGTCCTTTGAAGACTTTTTTAGGCCTTTTTAAGTGGGAGTAGGGCGGCTCTAGCATATGGCTAATTTTCCACATTACTGAGGCTTTTTTTAGTACTCTCCCCAGTATCCTGGGAAGCATTAGATTTTTACACCATTTCTGGTGGGAATTCCAAATGGGCCTGGACCTGTGTGAAGTTCAACATCGTTCCTGCTGTTCCTGTCATGTGCTTCTCTCTCCAGGCCTGGGCAGCTCACCCACAGGCATGCTCTAATCAGTATCTAACGGAAGACGCCAGAGATTTATGCATTTGCAACAGTCTCCTCTCTGGTACTCGGGATACTCTACCCCGCATGTCTCCCTAGACTCCATCTTATCAACTCAGGAATATGACCAGGCTCAGCCTGAGTTTTCCCTCCCTGGGCTGTCCTTGAACTCTCTGAGCAGTAAGTTGGGACAATCCTTTGGCTCCTTACATTTGTCTATTTTCTCTCAGGGACCACTGTCTTGTGCTGTCTGATCTCTGATCATCTGTTGTAAAGCTATGATTTGAGACCAAATGGTCTGACCCCAGAGGCCATGCTCTTGACCACCAAGCCATACTTGTCCCTCAGCCCCACCCTGAGGGTGTCACTAGGAGTTGTCATCAGCACAACCCTACGCATTATTAGCAGTTGCTGGTTGTCCTTAGGTTCCTGCTTCATACGTTGCCCATCTCTCCTTCCATAGCAGGATTCCATCATTACTAACTAATCTTCCTCCTTCCAAAGGCGCTGAGCTAGCTCTGCTCAGGATCATTAGCGGCTGAGTCCTGGATGTCTAACAAGTACAGTCGAGGGCCAGTGCTCGGAGCCAGCACACCACGGAGGCAGCCTCTGGGAGCCAGGGGGCCTCAGGAAGACCCCTCTCAGCAGGCTCTCCACGTCCTGCAGGTGTGGTCTTAGGGGGCTTGTGGTGTTGAATAAGGGAGCTGAACGTGACCATTTCTCAGACTCTCTCCCTTAGCAGATATGCATTTATAATTACCTACTTCCCCTAGGGGAAATGAAAACCGCGATCCCTGATTCACCAGCAAATTTAGGAAAAGGGGGAAGAGAAGACTGGCTCAGGCCTATTCCTGGAACATGCTAGACAGCTTCTGGAGATTAAAATAATGGCCACTAATGGATCTACATGTTTAATGTTTCAGTTCCTGGTAAAATTAATGCCCTGTTTAATATTAATAGAAGTGATGTACGTCCCTGGGGTTGTTAATCTGCTCCCTCTCCTCTACGTCAGATGTAAAAATAGCTCCCGTGATTAGCCAGGTGGGCAGAAACAGGGGGAGCAGGAGGAAGGAGGGAGCAGCTGAGGAGTGACAATGGGATGGTGACAACAGCACCATTTTAAAGGCCTTATGGCTCACAGGATTCTAAGGGAAGTTTACTTCCAAGTACAGACACCTATTCGAACTTCACTGATGTGTTTCTTCTTACTCAGCAAATATTTAGTGAACACTTCCCACGTGCCACATCCGGCGGCGCACTTTTGACCATGTTGCCTAGACCCCTGGGTGGGAGTTATTGCCCCCACTTTAAGGATGCGAATATTGAGGCTCACGGTCTGACAAGCAGGGATGAGATAGAAACAGCAACAGGGCCCCGTTCTGTCAGAGCCAATGCTTCTAACTGCAAGCTCTTAGGGTTTTTTTCCCTTCCAAAGCATCCTCCAATCTGTGATCATGTAGATACCACAGGAAGTAACTGAGCAGACGGAACCAGAAGTGAGAGCTGGGGCAGGCCAGACAGTCAAGCGCACGGGCCCTCGTGCCACAACTGGGAAGGCTTTGGGAAAACTTTCTTCCTTTACAGCAGCTTCAGGTTTTCCATCACAATTCAACAATTATGTGGCCCGGCCAGTGTGATTCAGTGGGTTGAGTGTCGACTCGTGCGCCAAGAGGTCACAGGTTAGATTCCCAGTCAGGGTACATGCCCTGGTTGCGGGCTCGATCCCCAGTAGGGGGCATGCAGGAGGCAGCCCACTGATGTTTCCATCTCTCTTTCCCTCTCCTTTCCTTTCTCTCTAAAATCAACAGAAACGTATCTTTAAAAAATATGTGTTGAGTACCTGCTATGTGCCAGGCACAGTGCTGGACAATTAGAAAACCATGATCAAGACACACACTGCTCTGCCCGGCGCGACTCCATCCTGTGCATCTGCTCCGTGGGAGGGAAGTCATTCACCTCCGTCCACCTTGTCTCCCACCTCCATGGGTGCCACCACCCCACGGGGGAGTCGATGGATGTGGTCTGAGCCTTCAGAGGCCCCAGAACTCTTTCCGGTTGTGAACTCCAGGCCGAGAGATGGTCCCTTTAAGGTGGGTAATGGTGAAAACGAGAGCCAGTTGCCTTGTGAAGGTCAGGTCAGGGGCTGCTGCAGAGGGTGCATTGCCCGTTGTTGAAGCAGAGGCAGTGAATCATGAAGGCAGCCCAGTTACGGTAACCCTGGCAACTCTAGGAATGTCCGTGCAGCCACAGTTCCCCTTGGTGGCTCTGAAATACCATCACCCGTGGTCTAACAGCTGAAATGTGGTTCAGGGCCTGTGTGTCGGAAGCAAAGTCTAGTGGGCAATGGAACCCTGGATGGGGGCCTGACCCGGCCTGCGGTCAGGGAAGCTTCCTAGGGGAGGTGGCTCTCACAGATGAGCAAGAAGAGATCAGTCAGATGCGAGGAAGAGAGGACTAGGGCCCCGGGCTCTCATGCTGAGGTCTGGGCAGTGGGCCAGACCCCAGTTCTGTGGACCCTCGTCAGGCCCCAGGGGATGGGCTCATCTGTGACAATGATGAAACCTCCAGCTTAGAGCGATTCATCTTGGTGTCCGTCAAAGTCCTTTCCTTGGCCTTGCGGGCTGGATCTTGCTGAGCACAGGGAGGGACTTGTACACTGTGACTCGCAGGATCGGAAGCAGCAGAGGATGTCACTCGGAGCACATGCCCTGTGGCAGCTCGGCGAGATCCTCAGAGACTCGAGGATATTTGCTCAGAGGCCGCGATCGCTCCATTTCCTCCTCTGCTTTGATGCTTACGAGCCCCTTTCTGGCTCCTGGCTGCATCCTGAGCCACGCGGAGCTCGCTCTTCACACCTCCTCTCATTATCGTTTCCCCTCGTTGCATATTTCAGGGTTTGGTGATAGGGCTGCCTATGGCGCGATGTATTAGAGCTGAAGGATCTGCGAAGCTCCAACACCCCCACACTCTCCTGCCATGCAAACGGGACAAAATATTTTTATTTTTAAGCCTCAAAGCCCAGAGGGAAACAAGTTATACAACATGTGCCTACTGGAGCTTCTTAAGAGCCTTTGGTAGCTGTGGAAGGAAGCCAGTCTCAGCTGGCTTTTCTTGAGTGACAAGTGTCCGGGCCACCTGCCATGGCCGAAGGAGAGGTGAAGTGTCCTAAGCCTGTCTGCCTTCACCTCCACATGCCTGTCTGGGGGTGCCCGGCCCTTCTCGAGCAGGTAGCCTCTGGGATGAAGGTGAGGACAGAGCCATGCTAATTATGCACCTGCTGTGCAAAGGGGCTGTGCCTTCTAGTCTCTAGTTTGCATTAATTTGCATGCGTTTTAGTTAGGCTCTGAAATAAATTACCACCAGCTTAGCAGTTGACAAGAACCCAGACTTATTATGTACAGTTTCCATGCGTCAGGAGTCCAGGCACAGGTTAGCTGGCTCTCTGGGTCCCTCTCTGGGTCTCACAGGCTGGAGTCAAGATGACAGCCAGGCCTGCTGTCTCATATAAGAGGCTCCGGGTTACCTTCCAAACTCAGTAGCTGTGGGGTGAATTCAGCTCCTTGCGGTTGTAGGACTGAGACCCTCAGCTCCTAGGGACTGCCTGTAGTTCTCTCCCAAGTTCTCTTCCACAACAGGGCAGCTTGCTTCTTTGAGGTCAGCAGGCGAGCATCTGCTGCTTCAAATCTCTCTGATGTCTTCTTTCTCTGACTTGTAGGCCCTATTTTTTTTTAAAGGACTCCTCTGATTAGGCCAGGCCCAACCAAGACAATCTCCCTTTTCGTGAACTTAAGGTCAATGGATGAGGGGCCTTAATCACATCTGCAAACTCTCTCACAACTTCACAGCATAACCTAATCAGGACACAGACATCCCATGGTATTCACAGTCCCTCCCACCCTCAGGGGAAGGGGATTAGACAAGGGCAGACCCCAGGAGGCTGTCTTAGAAATTCGCCCACTGCAGCCTCTGCTGTCCTTTGTGCACACATCCCCTGGCCTCAGCGGCACTGCTGCTCAGGCTGCCTGGGTTGAACCTCTGCTCTGGCTCCCACTTAAGCTGTGTGTCCTTGGGCAAGCCACCTAACTCCTCTGTATCTCAGTGGCATCGTCTGTAAAATGGGTTCAACAATAGTACCCACATGATATGTCATTTTGAAGGTTAAATGACAATGGCACAGGGCCTGCTCAGAGCGCAGGGCAGGGAGTGCCCAGTACACTGCAGCTGTGAGGACATTGCCAGTGCCCCTGTTCTTCCCCCAGGCGATGCTATAACTGAGACACTCTTACCCCCCAAAGCACCCCTCCCAGTCCCCACCTCCAGCATCCTCCTCAATGCAGGAGCAGGCGGGGATGGAGCAATTAGCCTTCAGTAATAAAAGTCTGCGAGGCCGTCGCTGGGCTGCCCAAGGATTTATGAACTCGGCGGAAGCATGTGCTGCTAGGAGACAGCTTGTCAGGGGACCACTTCCGAGGAAGGAACAGAAACAGCCCATCCATCACTGCCAGAGCCTCCCGTGTAGGATATTACAGCGCTGCCCTGCCCTCGTGCATTTCCAAGCCGACAGTGCCGGCATTATTTTTATAATCAGACAGAAAAAGGCAGTAAACCTGATTTTTCATAGAAAAGCTCCATGATCAGAAACGCCACTCTCTGCCAGGTGGCGTGGGCAGGTGGAGCCCTGCCAGGACGCCCGAGAGCTCCCGTTCAGTTCTTTTCTTTTTTAAAACAAAGATCCATTATGCAAATCGATGGTAAGATTTTTAAAGCATCTTGTCCTGTCTCAATTAATTACAGTCTTCCTGGGCCCAGTTTCTGCAGCACAGCAGCGAAATCCTTGGGGACAAGGCCTTGAGGCGCAGAGCCGTGCCTTGTCCCGCCCTGGGGACTTCTCTCGCCCCTTCAGCCCACACCTGCCTGCCTCCCTGGCTGTGTCGTACTTGTCCCACTAGCTGGCCGGCCACCACTGTTCATCATCTCTCACACACACACACACACACCCCAGCCTTAGAGGTGGCTGCTGCTCCATCCTTCAAGAGCGTCCATCCCCAGGCGGAGTGGGACTAATGGCCTATAATTCATTGCCCAGCCCCTAGGCAGCCGGCCAAGGGACAGTGAGTGGCCTGCTGGCTTAGCTTACCCAGAGGGGAAGGAATCTGCCTCCAGGAACACCACAGGGATCTCCTGTCCTCAAGTCAGCTGACTGGCCACCCCCAAGTCCAGGTGTCCAAGTTTTCTCTGACAAGCAACCCCCCTTTTCTGCACATCCCACACCCCCACCCCACAACCGGCCTCTGCTGGACACTCCTGCATCGCTCTACAGACCCTCACTCTCAAGAGAGGAGCTCAAACTCATCCTCACCAAGGTCCGAGTGGCCAGTAATCTCCCTCCCATTCCTTCTGCATTTGACAACCAATCGAAAGATGACGTCTTCATGCCAGTTTAATGAGGAGGCGGGCAAGGAGGCTGGGCGTGCCAGAGGGTAAGCACAAAGTCTTTTATTTTCCTGGTAAAGGCACCCAGCAACGCTCTAGCACGTAGGCACATGAAGAGAACGTTCTAGAAGCCCAAGGAAACCTGCTGCTCTTCGAGGCACATAAAACCTTGAGATGGGACCCAGCCTCTCTTTGAACACCTCCCCCAAACTCTGCTGCACCCATACAAACTGCGGGCCCCACACCCTCAATGCCCACGACCCCTCTCCCGGACATGCTCAAGCTTCCCACCCGTCTCCGTCTTTGTGGTCCTCGGGTCAGCAGCATCGCCTCGCCTGGGAGCTTGTTAGGAATGCAGGGTGTCAGGCCCCACCCCAGACATGCTGGGACAGAGCCCACCCTTTACCCAGACGCCTGGGGACTGATGCACACACAGGTTGACAGTAGCTCCCTCCTCCCCACCCCACCCATCGGACCAGCCTCTCCTCGTGACAGCTCATCTGTGACACCTTTCCCCACCACCTGGTATGCAGACCGACCGACAGAGCCTTCCTGTGTGGCACGGACCCTGCACAGCTTCACGAAGGCTGCCCACCTTTCCCCCCACCCCCAGACCACGTGTCTCCTGAAGGCAGGGACCCAGGCTTCTGCCTCTACGTGCACCGGGCCCAGGTGTCAGCACACTGCCCAGCACAGGTGACGTGTGGGGCTTGGTCACACAGACTTGTCGCGTGAATTAACAAGCGGTCCCCGAGCTGTTTCATCACGTCACCCCCTTAGCACACTGACCAGAGCAGCTGTGAGGACGCTGGGGGAAAACTATTTTAAAAACATCTGATTTGTTCACTGCCTTTTAAAATGTTTGGAGAAGAGAAGGCCATGACCTTCTGGAGAGCCGATCAATGGAGGGAGCCTGGCAGCGTTATCCTGTGTGCCCAGGGTGGACAAGAGGTCCCGTTTGCCATTCTGTTCCTTTGTCGAAGGGACCAGAAGTTCCCAAGCTGGCTGCTCTGGGACCCCTTTGGGGTAGAAGGGGGTCAGGGTGCATTTGGCAGACAGGGCCTCCCCCCAGTCCTCCCTAGGAAGAGGGCACCCATCTGAAAAGGAAATGCCATCCTGCCTTTCAAGTAAGTAAATAAAATTCCAAAAGCAGATATTGGGCAAGGGTCACATCTCCGACGCAGAGGTACAAAGACCTCGAAGACCTGGAGAACCTTCTCAGAGGGTCTGGGGTCTGAGCGGCCTGCGCCTCCCCTGAGCCGGGGAAGCTGACCGGAGGGAGCCAGGCCGCCGGGCAGAGCCGGTTGGACTCGGATTCGGAGCAGGAGTGGAGCTGCCCAGGGAGCGAGGACACGCCGTGGGGGCTGGGACGGCCGCAGCAGCTAATCCATTTGGATGAAGCCTCTACACTCTAATTAAGGAAGCAAGCATCTCTCCAACTTCAGAGAACACAGGACAATAACAGCTGCCTGCTCTGATTAATCGCCAGCCCGGCGCGGAGCCTGTGCCCGGCCGCCCGTGTCCGGCCCCGCTGGCTCGGGAGGGCGTGGGCTCCACGCGAGCGCCGCCCAGCCTCCCTCTGCAGACCGGGCGGGCCCGCGAGGGAACCACCGAATTTCACGGAACCACGGAACCCAGCCTGGGGCGGCCAGGCCAGGCTGCTCCGGGCGGCCGGGAGCCTCCGGGAGCCAAGGGCGATGCACCAGGGCCCCCGGGCGGGAGGCGGGCGCGGCGCTCGCGGCTCCCCGCGCCCTGTACTCACCCTCAGGCCGCCGGGGCCGGGGAGGACCAGCCGCAGAGCGGGCCCGTGGACCGCGGCTCCTCCAGGCGGGCCCGGCTCCGGGGCTGCGGCGTCCAAGGGGCCGGGCGAGGCCAGGGCATCACAGGAGAAGGGGCCGAAGGCGCCGGGCCTCGGGCGGCGGAGGAAGCGCCCGGGAGCCGCCCCGCCGCTGACCGCCTGCTGGAGAGAAGGACAGTCACCCTCGGCCGCGGGCCGGCCGCAGACACGCCCCGCGCCCACCCGCAGCGGGGCCCGGAGCGGGACGGAGCCGAGGCCGCGGGGCACGGAGGCTGCCGGCCGGCGGGGCGGGCGGCGCGGGGCGTGGGGACGGGACAGTGCCACCAACAGACACGAGGCTTAGAGACAACGAAACAAGGAAGAGAGAAAACCCACCGCTGTCCCTAGAGCGGCGGCCGGCACCCAGGGTCTCTCCCGCCGAGCACCGGTCTGCTCCCCACCTGCCCGAGTTAGCGAGGTCAGGTGACCGGCTTTGGCCAATGGGATGGCAGGAGTTAGGAATAATCATGTGACAGGCTCTGACCAATAGGATGGGAGAAGTTAGGAATAACCATGTGACTTGCTTTGGCCAATGGGATGGGAGAAGTTAGGAACAATAATTGACCTGCTTTGGCCCATGCCGTGGGAGGAGTTAGGGGTAATCATGTGACTTGCTTTGGCCAATGGAATAAGAGAAGTTAGAGATAACCATGTGACTTTCTTTGGCCAATGGGATGGGAGAAATTATGAATAACCATGTGACTTGCTTTGGTGAATGGGATGGGAGAAGTTAGGAATAACCATGTGACTTGCTTTGGCCAATGGGAGGGGAGCGGAACAGGGGCCGCTGTCCTGCTTCTTTTGCGGGGCGGGCGTCGCTCCCGGGGGCGGGCTCGCAAACCTGGGGGTGCAGAAAAGCTGCAGGGCCGAGGGTGTGGCCCCGCCGAGCCGCCCGGGGAAGGGCGCGCGTGTGGCCGGGCGCCCCGGGGAACTGAGATTCACCCGAGGAGAGAGGGAGCGTGGGGGCGAGGAGCGGGGAGGGGCGAAACCCGAGAGCCGCGCCGCGGGGGGGCAGCGGAAGCTCTGCGGCCCCAGGACCCGCAGCGCGGACACCGAGCCCCGGGCGCGCGTCGGAGGCAGCGAGCCCCGGCCGTCCACGGGCGGGAGGGGCGGGAAGGCGCCCATCCGGAGTCGGGGCGCAGTCCCCAGGCCGCCTCCTGCACCGGGGCGTGGGCGAGACCACTGCCCGGGGACGGAGCCGGGGCTGCGGGGACCGGGGCTGCGGGGAGCCAGGGCTGGGGGGAACCCGGGACTGCGGGGGACTCGGGAGCTGCGGGGGACCCGGGGGCTGCGGGGGACCCGGGGGCTGCGGGGACGAAGAGCGGGGACCAGGAGCTGCTCCCAGGAAGCAGATTCCCGGCCAAAGAACATCCCCCACCCAGCAGGAGAGTCAAACCTTCTAAACATTTGCCCGGGTGGGGTGGGGGCGTCAGAACCCCGGCACCTGCTGAGCCCCGAGGGTCCCCTCACTGCCCCTCTGAATTGGGACGTTTATGTGGAGCCGCGGCTCTGCTCCACCGTGGGGTGGGGTGGGGTGGGGTAGGGGTGCCGGAACTTTGTCCCCTTGCCTCTCGGGCTCCTGAACAGGGAGGATGTGAGACCTCGTTGAGCAGCCGCTGTGCCTCCCCCGAGACACTGGCGCCGCCCTGCTGGCGAGACTGAGGCCCCGGCTCCCATCCTGGCCCAAGAGCCCACAGGCCCCGGTGTATTTATATTAGGAAATATAGCGCGTGCTGATTAAAAATAGAACTAATGATATGTTTGTTCCACACGCGGAGACAACTGTTTAGGGGAAGGAAAGCTTCCCTCCCATCCGAATGCTCAGCAATCGATGGCCTTTCCAAGGACAGAGGGTTTTTCTAAGAATAACTTCTCCCAGGAACCACAGAGAGGCTGTGAAATTTACCCTTTTCAGCAGAAGGAAGACTGTTCCCACACCCTTGAAAGAGTCTCCCTGTGTTTGAAGCCACCTGAAGTCACAGGAACAATAGTTGCTGGAAAATGTCTTTTTATCACGGTTGAGAGACTGCCCTTTAGGAACGCAGGCCCAGCGGGGAGCCGCGATCCCAGCGCCCCAGCCTCCCTGCCACCCTCCACCCCCTCCCCTGATTGGGGGCCCCCCAGGAGAGCTGTGGCTGGGCCCTCAGGGGACCTTCAGGCCCCCTTGGGGAGCAGGAGCCAGACCCCTCTGTTTGAGTGCAAGTCAGCACATTGCTTCAAAAGCCATTTGCAGTCGCCAGTAGTAGCAACACCCCCCGAACGCGGCCCTGGAAGATAAAGAGGAAAGGAGAGCAGAGCAGTGACGGGGCACAGAGCTGGAAAACAGAAACAACAGACTGGGGGAAATAACTGCATCGAACATGACAGAGTCGATATGCCGGCGCGATAAAGACCTTGCAGGGCCGCGTCTGCTGAGAGATGCTCATGAAACGTGGAGAGGGAAACGAGCCTGAGTGAGTGTGTGAAAGTGTGGATGCGTGTGAGAGAGTGAGTGCATGTATGGGGTGAAGGAGCTATGTGCTTGTGTGTGCATGTGTGTGTGTGATCACAGGTGACCAGCAGGACTGCAGCTAGAACCTGAGGTGAGCTCCATCCCCAGAGGCACCATCCCTCAGAGCAGCAGCGGGGCTCAGGCCTGATGCTCAGTTACCTGGCCTCTCTGGCTCCGTTTCCTCACCTGTGAAATGGGACAGATCGCACAAGGCTGAGCAGTGAGAGGGTAAGATGCCCTGCACACCAACTTCATTCCACGTTGGTGAGTCTGCCCTCTGGAGCCAAATGGACAGACGGCCCCGGGGAACACACGGGCTGACCGGGCTTCCCTTCCGGAGACGAGGTGGTTTGTCTTCCATGATGGTGGAGACCTGCGCGCACCCACCTGGATGTACCCGGAGAGGAGGGGGGCCACCCAGCCGCACACAGCGGCGGGAGCACAGGCTGAGCATCGGGCCAAGGTTCGGCCTCAGCTCGGCCAGTTCCTGACACATGACGTTGGCAGCAGCTCACCTGGGTGCCGTTAAACACGCAGATGCCTGCCCCGCACCGCACCTGCTGCGCCCAGGTCTGGAGGGGGCCCGGCAACCAGCATCCTTAACACGCTTCTCAGGCAAAGTCTGAGCACATACAGGAGGCCGCGTGGGGCTCCTGACTCGGCTTCTGCTGAGGACCAAAGTCAAGGCCGACGGCAGCCTCCGCGGCCCACAGCAGCGCCCGGGCACCTGGGCACAATTTGAAAACGGGCTTCCCGGCCATCAGCCAGAGCCACACGGAGGGTGTGGAGCACCGGCGGTGGCGGCCGGGAGAGCGAGACATCTCCAGGACCTCCCAGGACCCTTAGCGCCAAATGTCCTTCTCTGCTAAAAGCTGATCTCAACTCCTAGCCTCCAAAACTGTGAGACAGTGAATTTCTGTTGTATAAGTCACTGAGTTTTTGGTACTTTTGGGGGGTAGCCCTAGCAGATTAATACAGCGGTTACACCATATCCCCCTGTCCAGGAGCTTACATCCTAAGCCTCAGTACACGACTGGTACTTGACGGGTGGGAAGATGGGCGAATGGATGGACGGGTGGGTGGGTGGATAGAGAAGGGAGGGAGGGGGGAAAGGAAGGGAGGGAGGGAGGAAAGGAAGGGAGGGGAGGGGAGGGAGGAAAAGAAGGAAGGGAAGGGGAGGGGAGGGAGGAAAAGAAGGAAGGGGAGGGGAGGGAGGAAAAGAAGGAAGGGGAGGGGAGGGAGGAAAAGAAGGAAGGGGAGGGGAGGGGAGGGAGGAAAAGAAGGAAGGGGAGGGAGGAAAAGAAGGAAGGGGAGGGGAGGGAGGAAAAGAAGGAAAGGGAGGGGAGGGGAGGGAGGAAAAGAAGGAAGGGGAGGGGAGGGGAGGGAGGAAAAGAAGGAAGGGGAGGGGAGGGGAGGGGAGGGAGGAAAAGAAGGAAGGGGAGGGGAGGGGAGGGAGGAAAAGAAGGAAGGGGAGGGGAGGGGAGGGGAGGGGAGGGGAGGGGAGGGGAGGGAGGAAAAGAAGGGAGGGGAGGGGAGGGAGGAAAAGAAGGAAGGGGAGGGGAGGGGAGGGAGGAAAAGAAGGAAGGGGAGGGGAGGGAGGAAAAGAAGGGAGGGAAGGGGAGGGGAGGGAGGAAAAGAAGGGAGGGAAGGGGAGGGGAGGGGAGGAAGGAAAAGAAGGGAGGGGAGGGGAGGGGAGGGGAGGGGAGGGAGGGAGGGAGGAAGGAAGGAAGGAAGGAAGGAAGGAAGGAAGGAAGGAAGGAAGGAAGGAAGGAAGGAAGGAAGGAAGGAAGGCGGGCAGAGCGGGTGGATGAGTGTGTGGGTAGGTAGAGGAATAGGATGGATGGATGAATGAACACAGGGCAACTACAGGTGCTGCAAGGTTTTGCAAGAAGCAGCCCTGCCTACAGTGCTCACAGGCCAGGCCAGCTGTGCGGCTGGAAGGATGACCGCCTGGTGCCGGATCCCACGGAAATCAGTGCAGCCTCGACTCCAGGGAAACATGGGTCATCGTTTTCTGTAAAATGCCTCAAACTGCCCTGATCAATGGCTACATCCACCTGTTTTACTTTCGCGCCTCTCATTTCTACTCACGCGTAACAATGGGGTCACTGGAAGCCAGAAGGGTTTGCTGCAGGGGGACTGGTGCATATCCCGAGGGAGGGCACTGGGCAGGTCCTTCCATGGAGAATGACATCCTGCAGGTCCTCAGCCAGACGGGCGTGATGAGCGAGGAGGAGGTGCCAGCCCGCAGGCCCGCCGCCCCCCCACCCCCACCCCCCAGCCCACGGGAGCACCCCAGGGGCAGGTGCTGGTCTTGCACACGAGAGGGCCCGGCCACTAACGGGAACTAGATGGTGCCAAGGCCCTGTGTCTGTCAAGGGGCAAATCCAGGCATTAGAGTGATGACACTCTCCCACCATGAGCAGCGGGGGAGGGAGGCCACCGCTCAAAGGCTCAGCTTGGAGAAGTGCCCCTCCTGCTGGCTTCACCTGGGTCCGGGGAAGCAGATGTCCAGTGGCTCCAGGAGAACAGGCGCAGGGCCAGGGCCTTGGGGAAAACCTGGGGAGCCCGCTGCCCTCCTGATTCCCAGAACCAGGCCCCTGGGGGCCGCATGGCTGAGCCACCAAACGAAATAAACCAACGCCAGTCAGGGTCAGGCCGCCCCAGAGGCTCCAAGCACTTGGCTGTCCCTGTCCGCAGCCCACCGGCCACCAGATTCCTGCCCTCTGAAAATAATAACTATTAGGGGGGGAAAAACACCCGTGGGCAATGAGAAGTCTCCGGGAGCCGCTGCCAGAAGACGCCACGGATTAATCTAGTCCTTTCTGAAGCTCCGGAACCGTTTGGCTGGGCTTCGGGGCGCTTGTTGCCAGAGCAGCTTCGGCTGGTGAGTAATTAGGAGATAATTAACATTTGTAACATACAAGGGGAAACATCTGGACCTACTGACTTATTAAAACCCAAGAACCTGATTAGTCAATTGTGTGGTGGGATGGAAAACAGGCTCAGGTTAGGGGATCAATCCGCTTTCCTGGGTCTAGCCCTCCCCCTTCCCCACCTCCCCAAGGTGACCCCCCTCACCCCACCCTCGGGCGTCCAAGTCTCCGACACTCAAGCGTGGACACTGTCTATGCAGGGCACCCCCACCCAGCCCCCAAGCTTCTTGCTCCCCATGTTATCTCCAAGGAGAGAGCCCAAGTCCTGGGGTGGGGAGAGAGGCCAAGGACCCGGGTGAGGTGGCATCCATGTGCCCCCCCTTCCCCTCCCCTCCTGCTGCTTCTCCAGACAGTCCCCCCAGGAGCTCGGGGAGAGAGGGAGCCCGGGGCGTGCCCCCCTTGAGATGCATGCACCTCGGCTCTCAGCCTCGCCCCCAAGCACACAGGAGGGCAAAACTCAACCAAAGCGCAGCCCCCCTGCAGCCAGGACCCCGTGGGTGAGGCTGCGTGGGAGCAGCGGGCCGGCCAGTGTCCCGCTGTCCCCCCCGCCCGCCGGCCCCCCTGCTCCCCTGCATCTCCCGGCGCAGGCCCGGGGTGTGTGGAAACACGCACTTGAAGAGCCTGAACATTCTCCCGAGAGCCTTGGTTTCCAGCCAAAAACATTAGGATGTTGCTCTACCAGCTAATCACACTCCGTCAGACAGGAGGGAGCGGAAATGAAAACCCAGAGTTTCTGTGAACGTGGAGAGAGGCCAACTCCAGCTGTGGAGACGCCCAGGCAGGCGAGCCGGGCAGAGCGGGTCCGAGCCTGTGCTCCAAGGAAACGCAGCGCCCCCTGCTGGGGGATATTCTGAGAGACACCTAGGTGTCCCCCCTGCCCCTGGGGGGCCAGCTCCCTGCCACCTCCCTGCCTCCTCTGTCCTGCTCCTGGCTGGATCCAATCACACGATGCGGGTGGGGAGCGTCCCTCACAGAACTTGAAACCTGAGGCCAAGCGATGGGTCACCAGGCAGGCCTGTGGCCTGAGCGGCCCAGTGCGAGGCCTGCCCTGGGATTTTCCCCCCTCATGCTGAGGGAGGCCTGGCGCGCCCCAGGCGGGATTGTAAGGAGGCTCATTTGCAGCCTGGCTCCTGACTCGGGAGGCGGCGCCCCTGGAGGGCCAACCGGGAGGCAGAGGGCTCCGGGCGGCCCACGGCACGCAGGCCCCTGGGTCCCTTGCACCAGCTCCGCCCAGAGCTGCCCCTGCTTCAAGCCCATGAGCCAGTGAATTCCTTGTTCTTGCCTCAGGTGGTTTGGGCTGTGTCCCTGCAAATACCCCAGCCTGGTCCCCATCATTCCTGGGAAAGGCTTCATCACTGAGCTGGAGGGATGGACTCAGAAAAAGAAGGAAAAAAAAAACGAAAAAAAAAACAGATACCAGAAAGTGATATTTAGCAAGTTAGTACGGCCAGCAAATTAGCAGGGAAAAGATTTAGTCTACAGACGGTTCCCGGCTTACAATGGTTCAACTTACAGTTTCTCAACTTGACGATGGTGTGAACTCGATGTGCATTCAGTAGAAACCATACTTCGTGAATTTTGAATTTTGATTTTTTCCCCCTGGCTGGCAGCATGCGGTCCGGTGCTCTCTCCTGGTGCCGGGCAGCAGTCACGAGCCACAGCTCCCCACCAGCCACCGGTCACGGGGTACACGACCCACACTCTGCAATGCACTGCGTTGCCAGCGTGTTTTGGATACTGTATTTAATCAGTTGCATGAGGCACTGGACACTTTATTGTAAAACAGGCTTTGTGCTGGGTGATCCTGCCCAGCTGGAGGCTAACGGGAGTGCTCTGAGCACCCTCGGGTGGGCTGGGCCAAGCTGCGGCGCTCGGAAGGTCAGGTGAATCAAATGCGCTTTTGACCTACAATACGTTCGACTTACTGTGGGTCTATCAGGACATAACCCCATCAGAAGTCGAGGTGCATCTGCCTTTAGAAAAACAAACCATTTTAAGGACCCGAGATGATGCCTGTCCTCATTTGCATACGGCCTTTGGATGCTTTAAGCAGGTTCTCTTACCTGGTCGTCTGCAGACAACCTGCCTGGACCTGACTCCTCCGTGGCACTGGGTTTTCAGCAGGTCCTGTTTTTAAGTGGATTTTTGCCTGGTTTCCGAATAAAGCAGATGAAACGGGCCTCTCTCGAGGAGGGAGAGGTGCTCAGCCCCAGGACTCAGGGAGCGAGAAAAAAGCCTCCACTCCCCGGCCTGTGTGGGTCAGTGGTTAGAGCATCCGCGGCACACCGCAGGGTCCCAGGTATGATTCCCAGTCAAGGGCAGGGACCTGGGTTGCAGGTTCGATCCCTGGCCCTGGTCAGGGTGCGTGCGGGAAGCAACCAATCCATGTGTCTCTCACATCAATGTTCCTCTCTCCCTCCCTCTCTCTCTCTCTCCATCCCTTCCACTCTCTCTAAAAAATCAATGGAAAGAGTATTCTCAGGTGAGAATTAACAACAAAAAAAAAGAAAAAGCCCTCCACTCCAGGGGGCCAACACCACCCCCGCCCGGCCTAGAGCCCTGAGTTGCGGGTGTGTGAGCAGAGACCACCCGGGAAGGGAGCTGTCCAGGGACGAGCCCTGTAGTCTCCACGACCTCCCGGAGGCGTGGGTACCACTAGCCCCCATCAGCGCTAGGGAGCTGAAGCCCACTGCGGGATGCGAGGGTCAGGATTCGAACTCGGGTCCACCTGGCTTTCACACCGGGGTTCCTCCTGCCACCCACTCTGGATCTTTGCTGGGTCATGACCCCCGGCCTCGAGCTCTGTCATCAGGATTCCACCCCTCAAGGTCCATCAGAACACAGCCCGTCTGCGGCAGCAGGGCCGGCTCACCGCAGCCAACCAGACTGGCAAGGACGGTCCTGGGAGGCCAGGCAGCCCCACGCCAGCCCCGGAGGGACACCGTCCGGGAGAGGAGACTCAGTCACTTAGTGCTGCCAACGGACTCGACGGCTCATTTGCAGAGAGCCTGTCCTCACCTTGTGCCCCCAGCAAGGTCTGCCCGCGGATCGGGGTCCCCCGGCCTTTCAATTACAGGCAGCGCCCGGCCGGGAGCAGCGGGGCCGTGAGTGACAGCCCGTGAGCAGCGCGGCCGTGAGTGACAGCTCCAATAAACGCGCTCCTGCGGGAAATCGCATTACGGCGCCGAGGTGCTTCGGGAGGTATTGAACTTCAGGAAGAAATAAAATAAAAGTCAAACGGCCCAGGCGCTCCCGGGCGCTCCGTCATTACTGCCAGATGTGGTGAGGAGGGGAGCCCTCGTCAGGTAAGGGTCTCCCTGTCCTTGGCGGAGAAGGGCTCCGTGTCGCGGCTCAGGGCCGCTGGGCATGCAGCGGGCACATGGCAGGCGTGAGGAGCCTCTGCCCGGCCAGGGAAGCCCTCAGGGGTCACCTAGGGCAGTCTCCTCGTTCACAGGTGGGGCCACTGAGGCCAGGGTCACAGAGCAGGTCAGGGTAGTGGACCAGAATGTGTTCAGATGGGACAGCCATGGTCCAGCTCGCTTGTCTCCTGCACCAGCCTGGACCAGGGCCGGGACACGGGCGAGGCAGGGGAGGGGCTGCGGGGCCCTGCTCCTGCACAGAGCGAGCGCCTCTTTCCGCCGATGCCCCGGGCTCCTCGCTGCCTCACTGCGCCCCAGCCCTGGTGCCCTCGCCAGACCGGAGTCCACTGCCGGCCACCCAGCCGCCCCTGGATGCACTGACCCTGCGCTCTGCCCCTCAGCTGCCACCACTGCTGGCGCCAGCAGCCTCTTCTCCCCTGGGGACAATGCTCTCTCGCCCACGTGACGGCAGAGGGCACCGGGGGACTGCTTTGCCCCCGGCCGGCCCTAAATTGCTCAGCCCTCTGAGGGCTTTGACAGCCAGCCAAGGCCAAGGGCCTCGCACCCCTGCACTGATCGCCCGCGTTTGCCGCCGCCGAGGGAGGGACGGAGCTGGCTTTCGCTCGCTCCCCTCTGACCGCAGCCAGGTTCAACATGCGCTTTCCTCTCACCTCTCAGCCACTAGCTGTCCTCTGGCCCCAGGGCTGAGCACCAAGGCTCCCGGGCCCCAGCCTGCCTCACGCCCCGCCTGCCCGTGAGCACCTGCTAGTTCATCCTCACGCAGCGTGCCGGGTGCCCTGTGGGCCCCGAGGACCTCAGAATGTGACCTGTGGTCAGTCTGCAGGACGCGGGGTGGGTGGCACAGCATGGGAGGCCTCCAGCCGACAGAGGGACCCACCCGCTGCTCCCTCTGTCCTGCTGTGGTCGGCTCTGCAGCCCGGAGCGGGTCCCTGGATGGAGTGGGGGGAAGGCACGGGAGGCTCTGGCTAGGAACCCAAAGGTTTCCCATCCCTCTGGCCGCGGCTGCCTGCTGGTCATGGGTGGGCGGCCCCGTGGCTCTGTCAACACCACAGTGAACTGTCCACTGAGAGCCGGCTCCGTGCCCATAGCCGTCCTGGGGGGCCGAGGGGCCAGGTCCTGGAGAGCTGGGGTCCCGCTCTTCCCAGGGCCCAGACCCAGCGTCTGGGTGGCAAGTCAAGAGCGACGGTTATCAGATGCCTTTTCTTAACCTGTGTGGACATCAGACCCTCAACCCACACCCTCCGGCCAGGATCCCAGGCCCTCAGCCCACCCCCACCCAGCACGTGGCAGGGGCTCCCCAGGGGTCTGCAGGGCTGAAGCGAATCGAAGCCAATCCTACTGCTTTGTTCTTTCTATGACGCTCTCTAATGTCACCAAGAAAGCGTCGTGCACATGCAGACGCCCCGCCCTCGGCCAGCCTGCACCCCAGTCCCAGCCACAAGGGCCTGGGTGACCCCCCCCAGCCCACAGGCTCTGATGAGGAAAAGTGCCCCCCAGGCTGAGGTCTGTCCCGGCGGCACCGCGAAGCAGCCGGGTCCCCGTCCAGAGGAGACGGGCTGGGGCCCATATGTCTTGCTGGTGGGGTCCTTGGGACCCGCCACTCAGACACCTGCTCCAAGCGCTTCCCTCGAGAGGGGCAGAGGGGGAGACTACATGTGAGGACAACACACCAAGCTAGACCCTGAGCTATTAATTAAAACCTGAAAATGGAGCTTCGGAATTTAATTAACGAGCCGAGTGCAAAGAATGATGGTTTTGCGGGGTTTTTCCTAACACGTCTATAATCCTTCATTAACAGCAGAAACGTAGGCTGCTCCGCGTAAGTGAGGACCAGTAAGGCAGACAAGGCCTCTCTCACCCTCTCCGGCGGCTGGCGGCCACCTCTCGGCTCGCTGGAGAAGGGCGAGCCCCCGGGGGCCGGGGCGCAGCACCTGCCCGGAGCGGGGTCCCAGCACCCCGAGCCGGAGAGAGGCGCCAACTCCAAACCAGCAGGAGGGCTTCGGAAATCACCAGAAAGCGGTAGAATCTCCCACGTCTGCAAGGCCTGTGCTCCTCCAGCCTCCCCAGCGTGGGACGGGGGTGGGGGGAGTGGAGAGGGATGGCCTTGTCCACGCCCAGCTCTCGATGTCCCTCTGGGGCAGGCACCACCCTGTCCCCTTCTCCGGACTCAGGAGCGGGAGCGGGCTCCGCAAGGCGGAGTCCCTGGCCGCTGGGACGCGTTCTCCAGGGCTCTCGTCTGCGTCTTGGAGAGGCACTTACGGTTTTGTTCCAGGCAATCTTTTCAAGGGTGTTTGAACAGCGAACACCTGGGAGCTGGAGAGGCCGTCCGCCTCCAGGGCGGAGGAGGCTGGCTTGCTGGCAGCCCGTCC